>NC_051154.1:50986560-51321342 GCF_013339745.2 Dermacentor silvarum | reverse complement strand
ACGGGAAATTGTCAAAAAAAAATGCGCTTTTGCGAGTGTGCAGACGATTGCGCGTCTTACATCTTAGTTGCAGCACTCAAATGCGTAAGGGAAGAAAATGGGTTAAACAAAAGGGGGGTTAAGTCGGCCTCAGGGGGGGGGGGGGGGTTACAACCCCCGAACCCCCCCCCCCCCCCCCCCCCCCCCCCCGTCGGTGCGCCACTGGCACGAGTCGAGAGATTACGCAAAACCACAGCATGGCGCATTGTCACCTCAGACCACGTTGGTTTCTTCTTCGCGAAATTGTGAACTTGTTCCACTAATATGGAAGCAGCCAGGTCTTTCTCTTTCGCTTTCTCCACAACTTGCAGGAATGCAGACACGTAGCATTCTTCCTTGAGCTATTGCAGTTCCTGTTTGTACTTGTCGACGGTGTTCTTGAGTCGCTCAATTCGCGCGTTCGAGTCTCGCTCCTTACGTCTCCACTTTTGTTTGTCCATTGCCGAAACCGAGAATAATGACGACACCTGCACAGCTCTGTCCACCTGCACGGTCGTAGTGATGCAGCGCTCGCTTGCGCCGTTTTCCAGAGGTAGCGGCAGTTCGGTTGCGGAGCAGTCCATCAGTGATAACTCTTGAGAGGCGACGTCGACGGACGGCAAGTCATTGAGAGGAAGTGAAGGAGACTCCAGTTGGCTCTCAACTGCTCTTCGTTTCGGCGGTGGTGTGTTCACTGGCGCAGCTGCCTCACGTTTTCCCACAGACGCCCGTCGCTTCTCTCTCTATTTTTCGGAGGCTGCAGGTACGCAGGATACTCTTCGAAAATGCTGGGAACAGCGTCTTTCTTGAGTTTGCGAATTTTGCAGCCCTCCTTGAAGTCGGAGGAACTGAAGTGTCGGCTGCATACAGTCGAGTAACACGACGTCGTAATCGGTGTCCAGTCGTCCCGAGAAATGACCTTTAGCCTTTTCGCTCGCAGTTCCGGATCGCTTGGTATCTCGTGGAACGATATGCCCGGCGTCCGTTGTTTGCTCGAAGACTTGCAGCGTGGTACGCAGCAGTACGGCATTTTGTCGGGCGCAGGGCACCCCAACTGATTCCACACTGCGGATAGAAAACCAAATCGGTATGTCGAAAGTAATGCAGCATAAAATATTGTCACGTAGGTGACGGTGAGCTGCCTGGCACGCAGGTAGACAGAAAGTAACACTGCGTCGACGATGAACTTAAAATAGAATTTATTGGGCGAACTTGTGCCCCTAAAGCAAGCGAACTCGGCAACAGCGAAAACAGCAAGCGCGCCTACGGCGTTCGTCGGACTCTGGCAGCACGAGCGGTGGACCCGTATTTATACCCTCTTGCGTCCAAGATCGAAACGCGTCAAGCGACGCCGCTCGCGTCGGCAGCAACGCCGCTCGCGTCGGCAGCAACGCCGCTCGCGTCGGCAGCAACGCGTTCCTGCCGTATGGGGTGCGTATGGGGTGTTAAAATCCCTTGATGTAGGAAAGTACCGCCACTCTTTGTACTTTGCCGCCGGCGCGCGACCTCCTCCTCCTCGCCCCTCGCGAGTCACCTCCGCGGCAGACGGTCTTGCGCCCGTTTTCCTGCACGATGATTTGTGTCCCTGCCGTTGCGCTTGGAAACGAGCGGAGCTTGCGTTTTGCTTGTGTTTTGCTTTTTCGTTCGCGCCATTTTGCGCCTCAGCTCGGCTGGCTCGGCGTATAGAAAACGTCGCGCGCTAACATTGCACGCTGTTTCGAGCACTGTCTGCTGGCGCTATGCCGTGCTGCTGCGCATACAACTGCAGCAAGAAGCGTGATGATGGCTATGCAGTTTTTACGATACCGCAAGGAAAGCGTGATGGCTTGCGCAAGAAGCAGTGGCTGCACAACATTGGCCGGAAGAACTTTGTCCCGACAAGGAACAGTGTTGTTTGCGAGGTAAGGCGCCTTTCTTATTGCTCGTATCATAGCATCCCCTAATGCTGCATTTTTTTCAATTCTTCCGGCCTGCTCATTCGCGTTTTTGCTGCGGCAATTTGTACGTTGCATAAAAAAGTTGTCGCAGTTTCACTTGAAAGGCGAAGCATCAATTGCGATAGCAAATCTGTAGAGAGCTATACGGAGTAATGATAGCAGCTTTATCAGCTGTGTAAACTTGGACATGCAGCAGCACCGGCAACATGCAGAACTGTTGTCGACGCCGTCGGCGTTTTGCCCGCGTTCGCTCAAAATGCGTGCAGCGTTGGTGACTGTTGCCGGAGCCTCTGATATAAGTATAGGCACTTGGTGCCGCAGCTAAACGTCGCCTCCCTTCCCTCCCCCTCCCCCCACTCCCCCACGGCCTTTCGCGCGTCGGAAGAAGGCGCGTTTGCTCTAAATATATGGTGATTGTAAAGGAGGAAAATGTCACAGTTTCGCCCTAAGGGCGAAGCAATGAATGCGATAGCAACACAGCAATCTCATACGAAGTAAGGTGAGCGGCTTTGGTAGCAACAACACGCAGAACTGTTGTCGACGCCATCGGCGTTTTGCCCGCGTTAGCTCTAAATGCGTGCGGCGTTGGTGACTGTTGCTGGAGCCTCTCATATAAATAGGCACTTGGTGCCGCAGCTAAACGTCGCGTCCCTTCCTTCCCCCTCCCCCACGGCCTCTCGCGCGACTGAAGAAGGCGCGTTTGCTCTCATATGGTGATTGAAAGAGGAGAAACGAGACGCCTAATTCTGCAGCCCTTAAGCGAAGCACGCGCAGAACGCGCGTTTGTTCTCCGCCGTGCGTTCACTCCCCGTGAAAGACGCGCCCCTCGCGCCCTTTCACTCGCACATACAGCGTTCGGCGCGCGGCGACGATTTCATCTCCAAATGACGTCATACGGAACCTCACGGCGACGGCGACGGCGACGGCGACGCCGACGGCGACGGCGACGCCGACGGCAGAAATCTGCTTTTGAGTGTCCATATAATTGCTATCGCAATAAAAGAGACGCCCACTTCTGCAGCCCTTAAGCGAGCACGGCGCAGAACGCGCGTTTGTTCTCCGCCGTGCGTTCACTCCCCGTGAAAGCGCGCGTCCCTCGCTCCCTTTCACTCGCACATACAGCGTTCGGCACGCGGCGACGATTTCATCTCCATTGACGTCATACGGAACCTCACGGCGACGGCGACGCCGACGCAGAAATCTGCTTTTGAGTGTCCATATAATTGCTATCGCAATAAAATGGGGTTCTCCTCAGAATGCTGAATATTCTGCTGGGACTCCATCACCTCGCACGTCAACTCTTATTCAATCGGAAATGCAGCACTATAGATTCTGCTTTCCACTGAACAGATATACCCGAAGATACAGCCTCTCGATCGCACTTTTCGTGATTGTTAGGATTCGTTGCCTGTTTCACTGAAAATAGAAATAGCAGCTTGTAGAAGAGCTATTTACAGCTTACTTCGATGGGTGTGTCAGTCACAAATACAATGAATGCAGGGCCCCAAAAAATAGTGGCAAGTATACCCGTGGTATTGCAGGTGATGAGCGCCAGCTAGTCCACATTTTAAGGCGAGACCCTTAGTTGGATATGTTTCAAGGTGAGCGTTTGAGGTACAGAAAGTAACGTGACCTAATGAAGGCCAGAAGAGAGTCAAATCATGTCCAGCCGTGTATAATAAATTATTAATGATTAGCAAAGTAAATTCATCACTGATTAACGATAGTATTAAGGTGTTTAAAGATGATTAAGGGGGATTAAGGTTAAATAAGGAGGGCTAGGGTCGATTAAGGAGGATTAAGCTGGATTAGGGTGGTTTAGGGTGGATCAAGATGTAATAAGGAGGATTAGGGTGGATTAACGTCGATTAACGTGCATGAAGGAGGATTAACGTGCATGAACGACACCTGGAGTGTCGTTTTAATCGCAACAGAGCCGCTTTTTGGAAAGGACACGCTCTTAGCGCAAGAAAGAATTGCCCGTCAACTTTCGACCGCGCTGATACTGCTTTATCATGTATTAAACGGTGTAGGTTTGTGCCATGGCGTAGTGTTACTACTGTTGTTTTCTTGGGCATGTCTTTTTCTCAGCTGCCATCTGTACTGCATGGCATATTTGTACACTAGCATTGTTTCTCATTCTGAATATTATACGATGCTCTTCTACGTTATCTGTATCTTGTCAAATAACGTTTTTTGCGCATGCACGAAAATAAAGCATCTTACTGACCATTCTTTTTGTTTTTGTGTGATAAATGTTTTTCTGATATGTCTAATCAAAATCACAATTTTAACTATCCTACTACATAATTTAACGGTATGTTGGTGTGAACTATCAAAATACCTTTTCCAGAGGCGTATCTTTTGCCTAAAAATATAGAATGCCTTCTCCCATAGGTATACCGAGCATTTTTTAAGCTTCATTGACACCGACGCCTAAAGAATAATCTGTAAATACCTTTCCTCAGCTTCTGTTATTGTGGGTGATGAGTGGCTGCCGGCACCGCTTCATCGCACTGAAATTGTGCAATCGTCTTATTCAATGCAGAAACCACAGCGCAAAAGCTACTTTGACATTGAGACAAACACATGGACGGACGATGCTCTCGCCAGTAATTCATTATAAAAAGGCACACTGAATATAATACCTGCGGTGCACATGCGTGCACATACAAGAAAAAACTGCCAAACATAGAGCGATCTGCCACAAGCAATACTAGATCAGATGCAAAAAGTAAAGCAGCGTATTATGTGGCAGAAAAAATAACTGGAGTATAGAACTCGCCTCAAAGCTCCTTTTACATCAGTGTGTGTCATTCATACGACTTTAAGATGAAACCAACCTCATCATAAACGTTGCCTTCAGCATTCTCCATGCTGTTATCACCATTTTTCAAAATATTCTACGCCACTGGGGCGCGCAACTGGCCCAAAATAATGCGCCTCCATCGAATTCTGCGGCCCGTCCGCGGGAGCCCAGGCGCAATAGCGTGCCGTGCGCAGCGCGCGCAGCCGGCGGGAGAGGAGAATTGAGGAGGAAAGCGCGCGCGCGGAGGAGAGTGTCGCTACTTTCAAGACCAAGGGGCTTTATGGTGATGATGATGATGATGATGATTTATTGGCATCTCCTTTGAAACGGGGCGGCGACAAATAGTCACCTAGCCTGCTTGATTTAATCAGGTATACTATACATGTTCTTTATCTAGCATTTTTGTATACCTGTCATTAATATTCTTTTTCAAAATTTTACCTTGCACCGCTGCCTATGATTTAAGAGATCAGGTCGTATCCATCTTTTCCCTGCTTTTTTTCCACCAGTACTCTAATCTTCTCTTGCTGATCTCTACGGCTGTTTTCCTTCCACTTTAGACCCAAGCGCTTCCGGGAGTTGCACGTTAACTACGGTTCTCGCTGGGTGGATCCCGTCGCATTCCATTAGGATGTGCTGAGTGGTCTCTGGATCTTTACTGCAGCATACACATGTCTCATCTAGTTCCGAATATTTGTTCCGATATGTTTTCGTCCTTAGGCAACCGGCTCGAGCCTCAAATAGCAAGGCACTGCCCTTTGTGTTATCGTACAGATTTTCCCTTCTAATTTCTTTCTTCTCATTCTTGTAAATCTCCATTGTCCTTTTCGTTTCCATTCTTTGCATCCAATTCACGGTCTCTATTTCTCTCACTTTCTTTCTGATGACCCCTGGTTGTCTATTTACAGTTTCGATTATCCTGTACTTGGTTGCCAACTTCCTTGACCTCTTCCTCCACTCTGTGTCCACGCTTTTCATGTAGAGATACTTGTGCACTTTAGCCGCCCATTTATTATGGGGTATTAAAGCCCCTATATTTATAAAAGTAGCGCCATCCACTTCCCTCCTCCTCCGTTCCACTATCGCGCTCGGCGCGACCAGCGCGATCAAGGCGCGATATCGACAGTGGCGCCGCCTGCGTCGGGCCTGCCGTGGCAGACGACAGCTAACGCGCTACCAGAGGAAATCCGAGGAAAACTTCGATCGCGCCCTGCGGAGACGTTTTTGAGGCGCGATTTTGCTTCGTCAGTCAGTAACTGGTCTTAATAATGCCGTTTTGGAAGTAGCAACGCGACGATGCGAGACGGCGCAAATATCAAGTGTGCAGCAAGCGTTTGCGCACGCCGGATGGTAAACAAAAAAAGCCTTTTGCCCTCGCCTTGTCGGTTGCGGCAACTTAAGGCGCAGCAGCATGCCATCACAACGAAGTTCTTGTCCCTAACACGTTTGATCCGTTTGTGCGTACAGCACTTTCGTCGCACAGGCCCGAGAATGGCAGTCGGAGCGCGCTGGAAAGAAAAAAATAAACAAAAGCACGACGCGAACTTCCACGTGACACGGATTGGCCAATGGGGGAGCGGAGGAGGCTGGGGCGACAGGAGGCGGCTAAGAGAGGGCGAGGAGGAAGCGCCGGGGTGAGCGCGGTGGCGGCAAGATCTAAGAATGGCGCTACTTTTATAAATATAGGGGCTTTATGGGGTATGGGGTGCGAGCGCCTCTTGCGGAGAAGGCAGGCGTAAATCGAGGAGGAAGGAGGAGGGCAGCGGACGGCCTCCGCCGCTCCACTGCGCGGGCATTAAAAAATATAGGAGGTTATGTAGAGGAATTTTCGAGATCACTTCTCGTTTCGAATACGCCTAAGCCTAACGAAAGAATTTTTTTTCTGAGATGCGAGCGCCATCTGTTGCTAAAGTCGGGAGATAGCCGCGACGACGGCATATGGCCTCTGAGATGGGAGGATTTCGGAGGCTATGGTAGACAGCTTGTACTGCTTGTCTGTTTCGTTGCAGATCGACGGACATGTGAAGTAAAAATACAACGCGCTCCTGGCTTCCATTGCGCTGCCTATCGCACTTTCCGGACGCACACGCACATAGAATTAGGTGCCCTGTGTATGCGAAATTCAAAGCGTAATGGAATAGCGTCCCACACGTAAACTACGCTATCACGCTATACTAGAACTCTCTTTCTTGCAAAGTTCGTTTGCGGAACGGTAACGCTATTTCCCGTAACCCCGCTATTACGCTAACGCTGAACTAATAATAGACAGTTTTAGTTTAGCGTGGTTACCGGAATAGCGGGCGTACCGGAATAGCGGGATCGCAGTGCGCATGCGCAGAACGCTAACCGACCCATACCGTTTACCGTGCGCACGCTATTTCTCAGAGTTAACGTTACCGTGTTAGCGTGGTGTACGTAGTGTACGTAAAACATGGCGGCGGTCCCGGTCGCCCGCTTCGAACTGAATTTGGCGTTGTTTTTGTAGAATTCACTTCGTTCGTAGCAAATGACTGCGTAAACGGCTTTTGCTTAGTCTCATGCCGCTTCACCGAGAGAGTGTTATGGCTAATCTTGAGGAATTTTCGAGATCGCTTCTCGTTTCGAACGCGCCTAAACCTACCGAGAGAATTTTTTTTTTCTTAAAGCCCCTATTATTTTTTCTGAGATGCGAGCGCCATCTGTCGCTAAAGTCGGAAGATAGGCGCGACGACGGCATATGGCCTCTGAGATGGGAGGATGTCGGAGGCTATGGTAGACAGCTTGTACTGCTTGTCTGTTTCGTTGCAGATCGACGGACATGTGAAGTAAAAATGCAACGCGCTCCTGGCTTCCATTGCGCTGCCTATCGTACTTTCCGGACGCACACACACATAGAATTAGGTGCCCTGTGTATGCGAAATTCAAAGCGTAATGGAATAGCGTCCCGCACGTAAACTACGCTATCACGCTATACTAAAACTCTCTTTCTGCAAAGTTCGTTTGCGGAACGGTAACGCTATTTCCCGTAACCCCGCTATTACGCTAACGCTAACCTAAAACTGTCTAATAACGTATGTACGCGATGACCGAAGATGTTTTAGCTGCGTGTGTGCTCGACGCGTGCGGTAACTTGATAATGATGATAGTGGCTAACATTCAGGCCTTGCAGAATGCAAGAACTATGAGCTGAGCGCAGAATGGTTAACTTTGGCGGATACCAGAAAGCTTTAGCTTGTCCATACACGTATTATTCTTTACGGAAGTGCCGGGTTACGGCAAATGTGGACGGCAGTCATGCGCAAAGGTGGTGGCGACATCTTGTGACGCTTTGTCCAACAACACGTTAAACCCCCCCTTTTTTTTTGTTACGCAGGTGTTTTTGTGGAAGCAATATATGAAAATAGGACTGTTTGTTTTAAATTGCACTGCTGCCGACACTTTAGACCAGCAGATAAGTAGAATATAGTAACTGCAATAAAAACTCGGCGCCCCCTCTAAGTAAAGAGTGCGTCACTAGATGGCGCCACAAACCCGAAGTTTTTTTCCACGCTTTATGTTATGTTTCTTTGATTTTCGTTTATTTTAATCTCTCTCTCCCTCTCTCATTCGGCCTGAGTATATTACTCGCCTGTTACGAAGGGCACGGCCACAAGTTCAGTTCAGCTCAAGTTTATGCTTCCGTTTAGAAGGGCTGTGTCATACTTGCTGCCACTTCGTCGCGTAGCGGAGGGTAATTAAATTTAACTCATCCTTTGGTCCTACCATGGTGAAAAACGCACGCGGACGTGCACGGCGTGGACTCTGTGGACGACGCCACTTGCTCGACGCCCAGGCAGGGACTCGCGGAGCTAGAGGCGTTCGCGGAGACGCGTCCCCAGCCCCAGATCTGTAGTTCCCTTTAGTGCCGTGAAGCCATGCAGAAGCTGGAGAGGCGGCTGCGCAAGGGCACGAAGAGCGTAGGGAATCCCTGCGCGCTAGGGCGCGAGTCCTGCGAAAACCGCCAGGGACTCGCGGAGCTAGGGGCGTTCGCGGAAACGCGCTCCCAGCAAGTACCTAGATCTGTAGTTCCCTTTAGTGCCGTGAAGCCATGCAGAAGCTGGAGAGGCGGCGGCGCTGGGGCACGAAGAGCGTAGGGAGGCCCTGCGCGCTAGGGCACGAGTCTTTAGGGCACTACGCGAGTCCCTGCCAGTAACTCGCGGAGCTGGGGGCGTTCGCGAAAACGCGTCCCCAGGAAGTACCTAGATCTGTAGTTCCCTTTAGTGCCGCGCGGGCGCGCTGCAGTGAACCGACTGCACGCGCGTGCGAAAGTAAATGCGCCAGCGGGCACAGCCGAAGGCGGCAGCCGTGCAGGGAAGTTCCGTATGACCTCGTAGATGGCGCGACAGTTGCTTGCTCGCTTGCTCTTCATTTCGTGCGCGTTGTAGCAGCTCAGGTGGTAGGCCATGGCGCTTCAGGAGAATATGGACTGTGATATCCAAATTATCGCTGAAAAGCTCGTCAATCCGCCACCTTCCAAACAAAAGTAAGTGCTACCTTGTGTGCAATATTGCTTTGAGCTTGTGGCGAAGTCAGTGGATATATTGTCCTCTAATGCCTGCAGACACAGGTCTGTCTAGGCCTTGCCTCTTGGGAGGGCGGTATGCGTAAGGTTGTTTCGTGATACGGGAGTGTAAGAAGCGCTGTCAACGAACGGTGCTTCGAACTCGCGGTTGTTGCACTCGGTGTGTTGATGGCGCGCAATGCGTCTGTGTACGGGCGTAAATGCGGCGCACATTTTCGGTTTCTTGAGTTCCCTGTAAAGCCCGTTTCACATGGTGCGAATTTGACTGCGTTTTCGCACTTGCGAATTCGCAGTTACGGCAAATGGGTCATCCTTCGTGCGTGTGATTTTTCGATGTTCGGAGTGCTGAACTTCGCGAAAACGCACATGCGGCAAGTACACGGAAGCAATCACAACGTGCATGGTAGACACATCATTGTGGCCTGCCTACTTATTTCCTGTTTTGATAAAGTAACGCAGTCAGACACACACACACACGCACACACAAAAAAAAAAAGAAAACTGTCGCGAAAACAGTTTCGAAGTTGTTTTACTTTGTTTTTACCGAAGCGAACTGACGCCAAGAATAATTCAATCCGCCACTAGGGGCTAGCAAATGCGAAAATCGCAGCTGCCGCGCTCAGTGCATCGGCAATGCGAAGTTCGCATTTGCGGAAATCTTAGCTGCGAAAAACGCAGTGTAAAATCACACCATGTGAAACAGGCTTAACACGGCCGCTGCCTGTAATATGTCTGCTATCGCCTATCCGCGGCACGATCGTGGTGCGCCTAGCGTGTTATCGTTGTATTTCCTCGTTTGTTCCTGCTTCGCTGTCGATCGTAGAGCACAGGACATTTCATCATACACAGACACACACACACACAAATTATTGCTGCCTGTGGCTATTGATTTGTGTATGAATTTTCGGTTGCAGCGGGGCCTCCTCCTTATAGAATTTGTCGAGGGATCAAATGCATGAATAATAACTGCATTGCCAATGCCATTGTATATTAGATGCTGCAAACGAATTCTTGAACGCTATGCACTGTCAAGCAAAATATGTATTTTTTCATAAAAGAATATATTCGTATGCCCCAAAAATTTTGGCAGAAATAACTGATATCAATGCTTCCGCGTTTTTTTTTGTCTATTTAATAAGTAAAGAAAATATCACACGAACTTTAGAACTACACCAGTTCTAAACCAGCAAAGCAGTGCATGCAGCTGATATGAAAAACGTAAAGGCCATGAAATGAAATAAGTTGAGGACAAATATTTTGATGAATCTTTGTCATTCAAGGAACCTTGTTTACATTTTTGTACATATGCAACGGCCAGAAAAAAAAAAAAAAAAAAAAAAAAAAACCTCAATGACGCTGTCCTTCGTTACAATAGATTGCGCAGGAGCAGCTGTAACCGGTCGTGTATTGTAATTACACCGAGATTATACTCGCAACAGTGAGCACAAATCAAAAGTAGTTCTGCATAATATACATTAGAAATGCGAAGATAGAATGGAATATACAAATGCGAAGATACAACTCGCTAAAGGTCAAAAAAGAGTCGCTGGAAACAAAGTTCACTGCTTGTATACACAACACCTCGCAACAAGATATTTAAATATACGTCTAAGTCTCCAATAAATCTACGTATTTAAGCAAACGTCTCTGTATATTATGCGTCAAACAAGACAAATAAACACGTTGCGGAGTCAGAGAGAGTAAACTTTGCGCACAGAAAGACAGATGATCTAGGCAAGAACAAAACTATGATCGCAGAAATCGTGATATGTACTGGGGCCATGCAGCGGTCGCGATAGCGCCATATGGGTAGAATAATAGAGGAATAATGCAGAAATCAGTACGAAGATGTGTAATTTAACTGCCTGCACAACGCCAACAATTCTTCTGCACCCAAAATTAAAGGAGGGTATTGCTTCGTTTCAAAAAAGAAATAAAAGCAGGTAGCTAAAAGGAAAGAAAATGACAAACGAAAGCCACAGATGATGTGGCAAGTTGAACTACCCAATATCCGAGTAGAAAGGGAACCGAGGAGCCCGATTTTTATTAATCATATCATAAGAAGCCAACAAACAATGACACCAAGGACAACATAGAGAAAATTACTTGTATACTTACTAATTGAATTAAAGAAATGATAGATTAATGGAAAATGAAAGCGGATGAAAAAACAACTGTCCGCAGGTGGGGAACGAACCCACGTCTTCGCATTACGCATGCGATGCTCTCACCATTGAGCTACCGCGGAGCCGTTTTTCCATCCACTTTCTGGGGTATTTATGTTTTACAACTAGAACTAACCATGGGAGTGTCAGCCAGCGCCACCACTCACAAACCTAGGGGCGGATGTGGAACATCCTTTCTGCCACAGGCGTCACGAGCACGTGATCTTTTTGGGTGATGGCAACTGGTCAATAAACCGAGTGTCAAAATATCCGAGTGTGTTTTTGGCAAACGCCGCGTGGGCCGGGCTTTCAATGAGCAAGGTCGGTCAAAATTGGTTATTGATGTCCTCCTAATTTTCGTATTCGCATAATTTTGATCATGATGCTAACTGCTAGAATAAACGGCGAACATTTCTGCGGTTTTAAAAGCTAATGAACAGTCATACGTTTTCATAATTAAGAGCTTATGGACCTGAAGGATCAGAGCTTTTTACTTGCATTGATTTTTGCTGCTTCGCTATCTAAAGGACAAACTTCTCTCGGCGGGGAAGTTGAGCGAAGCGGTCAATGACTTCGGACACGTTGATGCCGACGTCTCTGTGGGTGTATAGAAGTGCCAGCCTAACCATGCGTTCCACAGACATTGTAGAGCGCAAGTAGTTTTTTTTAGTAAACTCTTCGTAAAAAATATTCTCTCTGCGCTGGATGTGGTCACTGGAAAGGTGACTAGAATCTGCAGCAGTATTTACACATTTACACAGAACCTGCAGTCGCAGTCAGAGATGGGCATCTATTCCGGTGCTGAAACCTAACACACTTCCCCGATGTCGTTGGCATACTTGTTTAGGTACCTTGCACAAACTGTAGGCTGTTCGATTCCAGCGATGTCCGTCGTTTCGTCAGGAAGTATGGAGAAGCAGCCTGCTTTTGCATCTAGGCTTTCTTTGATAATTTCACCACAAATTTCTATAATTTGATTTTGTGCATCTGGGCTCAAGTACGAGGCATTACTGGGGCAACATTCCAAATGGTTCTTCAGATATGTATCTCCACAATCAGCTCGATTGCGAAGGAGCGCTCTGAAAATACCTGTATTTTCAGCGGGGCCTATGCTTAAATCCGTAGGGCCACTGTCTCTGTGGCCACGGAGAGCCAGACCTTGTCGCCCGCAAAAAAAAAAAAAAAAAAAAAAAAAAAAAAAAAAAAAAACCCTCAATAATAGGCCGTTTACTTTGTTCTGTTTTCTCATATTTTACTTTACCTGCCCTGGTCCAGCTGATCGATCACATTGGGTGCGCTTCCTGAAAATGTTTGAAGAAAATTATCAGCTGCTAGCTGTGACAGTCACGGTGATATTTAGTACGTGTGTGTGGAAGATTGCGAGTGCGTGATTCCATTTCTGGAACGGCTTGGACACGAGGGCTCCAGTGCGCACATGTTAGCCCAAGTTTATAAGAACATTAACCCCATAATGTTCCAGAATCGAAAATCTTTTAAAACACGCCTTTTTAAATGTCAGTGCACCTTTCGCGTCAAAAGTTTGAGAACTTTATACCCATAAAGTTTCGTAATTGAAATCCATGCACTCCGTAGATTCCGCGGCCGCTGCGAGATGCCGCAACGCGCCCGCTCGCTATCGAAAAGCCCTTGAAAATTTGTGCTCGGATGGGGCTCCTTGCGTTACGTGACTCCACGTGCAAGGGCGTTGCCATGAAATCCAGCCAGTGTTCACTGTTTTCGTGCCGAAATGTCTTTTCGAACGTGAAAAAGACATTGTAGACAAAATCCAGAACGATTCCCGGCGTCGGTGGTAGTTTTGGTCGGCGGTGCATGCCAGCACGAAAAAATTTCGGGGGGGGGGGGGGGGTGCTGAAGCCCCATCAGCCCCCACCCCCTGGCTACGCCCCTGCCCCTCTCTCTCACTCGAGTGAAGCCCAACGGAACAGTCGTGTTGGCGCTGAACCGTGCTCCCTCAAGGGCTGCAGAAGATAGCGCCAACCTTTCCTTTATCAAAACGAACCACTTAGCATACCTGCCGAGCCTCCCAGACTCCCGGATTTGGACCATTTCTTCGGGTTGTACGGTTGACAGGGAAATCTTCCTGAAATTGCTGTTGTGTCCCGTTCCCGCGTCTAGCGCTTTGTCAGGCCACATTGGCAAAAAAAAAAAAAAAAAAAAAAAAAACAACATTCCGACCCAATCTAATCCAGTTAAAAGTTCATCACTCAGAAGAAGTTCATCGCGCAAAATATTAAGTAGTCGGGGAAACGCTATACATGCGCTGTTTCGTTAACCGCAGAGCCGCTCCTTACGCTGACGGGGTTGTTGGGTGCCATAGTGACCCTAGTCCCATTAAGCTAGCCAGCGAATGCCGCCTTCCACAACTAGCAACACTAGACTCCATCGTTCTCCTCGGCGTCAGCCGCTCTAGCATTGCGTAGGCCTACGGTCAGTCATGGCTTTAAAAGCGAGGAGCGCGAAAAGTGTCAAATATTTTTAATGTAGTGCTCAGGCCGAAGTGACGCTGGGTATTTTGTTGATACCACAGAGCAATGCAGAGTGGTGAGCGGCAATTTAACATCGTGAAAAATGCGAGCTCGGACGCAGTGCCGCTCGTCCATGTGGCGCTCGTTCAAGACGCTGGGAAACGTCAACCTCGCAAAATGTGAAAGAGATGGAATTGCTTACAATCAAACATTATCGGAGGCATGCAGTGAGAGCAAAGAGCAGGCAGGAAGGGACAACTAGGGGCTATTTGTCCCTAGACTAGCCTAGAGCAGAGGTTTGTAGTTACAGCTCAAGGTGTTCGGCTAGAAGGAGATGAAGCAATTGAACATATAAGAACAATAATGACAGAAAAATATAAAGAACGAAACGTAGCATGTGCTCAATCAGGTGAGGATAGACTGGTTAGTCCAGTGGCTCCACTTGAACAAAGCGAGTGGGAAAGGGCAGAGAAGAGGGTTCCTAGTAGCACGTTGACAGGTCCTGATGGCATCCCAATTATGTTAATAAAGAAAGACATGGGGCCCAAAATCTAAGAAAACATTATGAGAGGCAGTGAGCAAAATGATAATGGACGGTAAAGCCCCCGACGGGTGGAGACTAAGCAGGATGAGCGTGATATATAAGGGAAAGGGGGACAAAGCAGACAAACAACTACCGTCCCATAACAGTGACGTAAGTAGTTTACAGGGTGGTGATGCAGATTATAAAGGACAGACTGCAAGCATGGGTGGAAGGCGAGGAGGTGCTGGGGGAACTACAAAATGGATTCCGGAAACAAAGGAGGTTAGAAGATAATTTGTTCTCATTTATGCAGTGTAAATTGAAATAGCAGAAAAGGAACACAGGGCCCCTATGGCTCGCATTTCTGGATATCAAGGGAGCCTATGACAGTGTAATCCAAAAGGATTTATGGGACATACTGGACACTCTAGATGTGGAAGATAGAGTAAGTAATCTTTTAAGATATCCATAAAAGTAACAAGGTGCTTATAAAATGAAAAAAAAAAAATATCTGAGCCTATAGAGATACAGCAGGGGCTTAGGCAGGGGTGCCCTGGGTCACCTTTGTTGTTCATGCTGTATTTACAAGGATTAGAGAAAACATTAGAGAGGAGCGGACTTGGCTTCAACCTTTTCCTTTGTCAAGCAAGGAGAATATATTAAACAGTCATTACCAGGACTGATGTACGCGGATGACATTATACTTATGGCTGACAGCAAGGAAGACTTGCAGGGATTAATGGCAGGGGCGTAGCCAGGTGGGGGGGGGGGAGGTTCAACCCCCCCCCCCAATTTTTTCCGCCCCCCCCCCCCCCCCCCCCCCCACTTACCCATCCTTTGTTCGCGTCGCTTCGCGCTGACATAATTCATGAAACCGGTGCTTCTATCACAATTTCACTCCTGGGCCCTTCCGTTTGGGTTGGTAATTTACAGCGAATCATGTCTGCATATGGAAAAAACTGTCACAGTGTTTGTCCAAGGCTTTGACACTCTGTGAAGTTTTGGGCGAGAATATGGCGGCCGCATTCTGAAGCAAGAAATGCGCAACAAATGAAGCAACAAATGCGGCAGTCGCATTTTATATGATGGCGAAAACGCTCGAGGCCCGTTTACTTAGATTTAGGTGCACGTTAAAGACCCCAGGTGGTCGAAATATCCGGTATACATTTCCGCCGCTTCCCTTCAGGTGCCGGTTAGGCCGCGCTCGCGCAGGATCTTAGGCTACGTTCACACTTGGTCTCGAAGCTGTCGGAAGCGGCAAAATCTTGCAAAAATCCGCCCACCTAGTCGGCAAAACAGGCAGAAAAACAGGCTGCGAGCCAAATCGGTCTCGGGCCGATTTTTTCGCCATGGCGAAGCGGAAACGCGGCGGAAAGTCGTTCTGCTTCACTGGAAGCTACACTAGCATGTAAACAACCGGTCGTAAAATTGAACATGGCACCAAAAGTGTAGGCTGTAATGCTGATCGACGTGATCAAGAACCAGCCCTTGCTCTACGACAAGAGTGGCACTAAAACGTACTGTCAGCAATACTCGCGATAGTATTCAACGTCGCGCGACCGGAGGTGCGGCAACGAAGCCTTGGCGTGACCCAACTTCTCGCGCTTTTGCAAAGCCAGGCGAACCCACCACCGCCGTTTCCGAGGTGTCCGCGTCTTCCGTTTATTTATTGTCCATTTCTAGAAAACAAGTAGGTAGAAGTATAAAAGCCATTTTTTCTTCCACTTCCATGACAGACAATAGTTTGGCAGATTCCTCGTTGGCGCTCCATAATTCTCCTCGCACGTGTACGGTATGTTGCAGAAGTCGCGGGGTGCTTTTCTCGTCGCGACTATATATAGAGTGAGAGCGTAGGTCTCACGTAGGACGCGCAGGCTTTGGCGAGCCCTAACACAAGGGCCAGCCCAGGTTTTAACTGTGGTGTTCCCGTTGCTCCTTTGGTGTCCTGGAGGCGCCGACAATACGAAATGATGAAATGTTATTACAACTTGTAAATAAAAGCTATTAAAGAAATATTATCATGCCTAGGCACCAACCTGTGACTCAGCGCTACCGCGCCCGTGTGAGGAGAATTACGGAACGCCAACGAGGAATTTACCGAAGCTCGCAGATGGCACGCGAAGTTGCGTAAAATGATCACTTTTGATGACGGTACGTGGGTCAATGAATGAACATGCCGCTCGAAATAATGCGATAATGAGCGCCACCACGCCGACAAACGTACGCAGACTAGATGGATCTGGACGAAAACGGCAGCGGCGGCCGCGGCGGTAGCAAAACAAATGTGAACAACTTGGACAGGCGCGGAAAAAAATTTTCCGGCCACTTTGGCCTTTCCGCCCGCTCGCCGCTTCCCAAGTGTGAACGTAGGCTTAGTCTGCGCGAGAAACGTCTCTTGTTTGCGCCCCTACGGAAGGCTGGTAATTACTGTTGTGTTGTTGAATCCCAAACCAGCAATTACGGAAGGCTGGTAGTTGCTGTTTTGTTGTGGAATCCCAAACCAGCAATGTACACACGAAGGGGTTGATGACAGCAGGGAAATTCCACTGACTCGCAACAGAATGCACGAAACAGACAGCTGTCAACAGGGCCGGACGGGACGGCCGGAAAGATACCTTTTTTGCCATGTATAGCGCCGATACTCTGCAAAGAAACCTGCAAAGAAATAGGACAGGAACAGCTCAAAATTGTAATGAAAAATCAATGCAACGCAATTAAAAGTATAATCACAGGGAAAACATTGACCATTTTGAAATGTAGACATTGCATGAGTGCGCTGCAACGATAATGCAGTATTTTAGAAGAAAGTTTTAAAAGCTGGTCTGTAACCACAGCAACTACTATGGAAAGGGAAAATAGGCAGCTCTGAGGTAACTGTGTGCACTTGTGATTCGAACGCCAGCCCGGCACTTGTTGGCTCTTGGTCCTTACATGCGGCTTAATCGACCAGTACGAATCGCGGAGGAAAGTATCACGGCTGCTCATAATGGAGAGCGGTGCGTAAAAGAAGGGACGCTCGCCTCACGCCACGAAGTCGGAGTTTTCGAAGCAGCAACCGTACAATTCCCTTGAATGCAAATAAAAAACTCCGCCTAGCTTACCTAAGAACCTCTAGATATCGCTGTTACCGAAGTCAGGAAGTCGTGCGCGAAACCCATGTAGGTAAGCATCATTAGGGCACGAAAGTTCGGCGCCGCATTTCAAACCTGTCTCCAACAGGTATACAAATCGTATAACGTTGCCATCACCGAGATGCGCGTGTGCAAAAATAAAGTAACGCAAAACGACCGCGCACTACATACATAGCTCGAACGTATACGATACTCGACGCGTAATCGGTGGTGTGGTTGACCAGTTGACTACAACCAAAATGGTGGCAGTGCTACTTCCGGAAAACCGGCGCATGCGCAGATTGGCCGGTGGGATCAGTCTAATAAAGTCGCCTGCCGGCAACGTTGCTCCCGGCTCGAGAGGAGCAGTTTCGAAAGTAATAAAGTATCTATAAACGTTGGTATGGCCTTGATGTGCAATGCGGCTCGCCGCATATAGATCTTTCCATGATTATTAGAATTGATTACTACTTGAGCACAGCTATCCGTAAGCGTGACTAGAATTGGGGGGGGGGGGGGGGGGGGTCCAGCGGACGCCTTAGCAAGTGCGGAGAGTGAAGCAAAAAACGCGGGAAATGTGGCGGCGCTGCCGTCGCCTTATTTTGAATCTCCGGCCAATAAACGTTGGCTCCGGCTGTTTCGGCAGCGCTCATTGGCGGAGGCCAGCTCGCGGGCTGAGCAGCTGTCGTTGTTGCGTCGTTTGCGTTCCTTCCGCCGCCTTTTCGATTTTGTTTATAATAGATCGGTGGGAAGTAATCTGTGTTATCGCCACCGAGTATCCGCCTGTCAAAGCTCCATGCAGCTGCGGTAGGGTCTCCGACGCGACAAGCGCCCGGCCGGCGAGCGGGGCCGCTCATTCGGGAGAAAGCGACGGTGGCGCCACCTGGATTTGCAATAAAAAAATGCCTCAGCGCAGAGCCCTCGTTGGACCCACTCCCCCAATCTAGTACACTCTACCACTGGTCATAACGTAGTAATGCAAATAGCAGTGCTGTAATTACGGCGTAACCTGCTCGGAGCGTAACAGGCGTAACTACCACGTTTCGGGTAGACAGGAAGCATATTCAAAGCTCATCGTGACAGACTATCGCTAACCAATAAGTGCAAAAGCTTTGTTTTTGGATGTGCCGCGCTGCAACGTGAAAAACAACGAACAAAAGGTGCCTTTTGCAAGCACTGCAGGTACTGTGGCCCATAGAGTTTCTCACTGAGAAACTCTATGCTGTGGCCGGAACAATCCGCACAGCGCCGCCGCTGTCGCGTTGCGGGCTGGCACAGCGGGCACAGCCGAAGGCGGCAGCCGTGCAGGAAAATTCCGCATGGCCTGGTAGATCGTGCGACAGTCGCTTCTTTGTAGAAATACCCAAATGGAGGTTGTCGATTGGTGGCTAAAATCAAGGCAAGGGGGAAAATTCAACCTCCACAAAGTACAAAATATGTTGATAGTCACGGCTAGATGGCGTGTGCCACCGCCCGATTTAAAGGATTCAGCCTCATCCATCCACCCACCCACCCATCCATCCATCTATCCGCTTGCTCTGTATTGCATCGTGCTGTATATGGAAGCGCGAATACCAAGCTTAAAAAGCAGATTGAGGATTCTTACAGTCCAAACGTATCAAAAAATTGTCGCAGTTTCACCCGAAAGGCGAAGCACCAATTGCGATAGCAAATTAGTAGAGAGCTATACGGAGTAAGGATAGTAGTTTTACCAGCTGTATAAACTTGGACATGCAGCAGCACCAGCAACGCGCAGAACTGTTGTCGACGCCGTCGGCGTTTTGCCCGCGTTCGCACCGAACGAGCGCGGCGTTTTTATATAAATACGTATTTGGTGCCGCAGCTTAACGTCGCCTCCCCTCCCTCCCTTCCTCCCTCCCGCCCGCCCCCCACAGCCTTTCGCGCGACGGAAAAAGTTGCGTTTGCTCTCTATAATAGAGAGTTTTAGATTAGGGGGACGCAAGCGTAGGGGCCCGCTAGCGCTCGGAGCCGCGGTACTGCGCACGCGCAGACCGGTCTGCGCGTGCGCAGTACCGCGGCCGCAAGCGCTAGGGGGCCCCTACGCTTGCGTCCCCCTAATCTAAAGCTCTCTAATATATGGAAAGGACAAAAGAGACGCTTAATTCTGCAGCCCTTCAGGGAGCACGGCGCAGAACGCGCGTTTGCTCTCCGACGTGCGTTCGCTCCCCTCGCGCCCTTTCACTTGCACATACAGCGTCCGGAGCGCGGCGACGATTTCATCGCCGTTGACGTCATACGGAACCTCACGACGACGGCGACGGCAGAAATCTGCTTTAGAGTGTCCAGATAATTGCTATCGCAATAAAATTTACGAATCTCCTCAAAGAAGACCAATGTATATATTTTTATTAACGAACCAAGTTCATTCTTTAATAGTCATTGGTCGCGATTACACACCCCTCAGATCGTATTCGTACACGCACAGATATCACCATTGAATGTGCAAATTCAACGCATTCACCCAACAAGTCAATCAAAAATAAGCCTCCAGATAGAATTTGACGATATTTTCCCCTCAAATGCTAAACTAATGCCATACCAATATTTAAATGATCAATTACAAGATTACCTCTCTCACCTGGAAACAAACAATATCATAGCCACTGATGCTTCACAGTCCGAAGAGAAGGCTGGCGTAGGCATTTTCTCTCCTTCTCTTAATTGGTCCTTTTCTATTCGCCTTCCAGATTACACGCCTATTTTCATAGCAGAATTATTGGCCATTGTTCTAGCGCTACGTAAACTTCCTGCAAATCAGTCAACAGCTGTCGTAGTTACAGATTCTCTATCGGTATGTGTGTCGCTTTCCACGGAAACGAATTCAGCTCTCCTTAGCTTGTTTCACGATTTAGTCCCTAAAAGTTTACAAAAAATTAACTTAATTGCTGTGGGTTCCTGGACACCGCGGTTTATATCTAAACGAAATGGCAGATTTATTAGCAAGAACGTTTCTAAGTGGACCTTTGATCCCTGTTTTACCGGATACTGCTTACGTCACTGCATCGACATACAGAAAATTTTGTTTGCAAAATGATTTAAGCAACTTACCGCTGAAACCATCTCCAGACTTTCAGCATCTCGGTTTTTGCTGGAATAAACAGTGATGCTCTTCTCGGCAGTTGGAAGTTACTTACACCAGACTACGGTGTCGCGTCCCGCAATTGAATTTTTATTTACATAGAGCTGGTCTCACGATGTCCCCACTATATGTCACAACTGTAAGGAAATTGAATCAATAGAACACTACTTTTTGTCATGCAGACGATATTCACACCACAGAAAGTTATTACTGGAAGCTCCACTCTACAAAATTGGATTAGGTTTAAACATACCAGTATGTTATCATTTGGGGCCTCAGCACTAGGCTATTGACCCTTTTCGCGGCGATCCCGTGGGCGCTGCCATGTTTGATCACGTGGTACGCGTCCATTGCTTGCCTCAACTGCCTCCGCTGCCTCCTTGTTTACAATGGAAGTGTATGACGCCGGCGCGGCTTAGAAAACCTCTGTTTTTGGAGATATCGTAGACGGTGACTAGGTGGACGACACGAAGCTTTGATCACAGCTTCAGAGAACATGCAAAAGCGCTTTCGGAGCTGATTAAGCTATTTCCAAACGACGCAAGCAGCGTATATGGTGCTTGTTCTAAAAGCGGGGCTAAATATGAATTCCAAGCTATCCAAACATTCCGCTCATGAATTCAGTCAGGATTAGTGTGTTTTGCTCTTTGTTCTTCATTCGGCAAATATTTTGAAGCAGGGGCTTGTCAGTTTCTGACTCAGTGAATTTCCTCGGTGCGGCCACTATCTGATTATTTTCTGCCTAAGCGATCGCGGTTGTGCTCAGTTCCGATATATTTGTTCTGGCTGCGCACAAGACATGAAACGTAGCTGTTTTGTACATTGTAATCATCATCATCAGCCTATATTTTATGTCCACAGCAGGACGAAGGCCTCTCCCTGCGATCTCCAATTACCCCTGTCTAGCGCTAGCGTATTCCAACTTGCGCCTGCAAATTTCCTAACTTCATCATCCCATCTAGTTTTCTGCCGACCTCGACTGCGCTTCCCTTCTCTTGGTATCCATTCTGTAACCCTAATGGAACGCCATGCATTGGCGTTCCAGTTAATTTTGTGCTTCAATGCAAAAAGCAACGTTTTGTTAAAAACATAACTGGAACGCCAATGTATTTCTCCGCAAAGTTCGGGAATTAATATCTTGAAACTGGTGTCATCCCGAGAATTCGTTCTAAGTGGATCCGCCTTGCGAACTCCACGGCTACAATTTGTATATTGCAATATGGGCCATCAGGTAATTAGTTAAAAACTTAATTGGCGAATTTCTGTTAATTATTCGATTATGCATTTCAATTTCTTGTGCAAGTAATGTCCGCCTCTTCGAGTTGACCAGCTAATGAACTAGAATTGTGCTATCTGCCACAGGCAACCTTTAAGAATTTTTGGAAGTGTTCGCTGAAACACCCTGTATATTACAGCTAGTAACTCACTTACTCTTGTGGACCGTCACGAAACATTCAGCTTCGACCATTCGTGCGCCATTGGTGTAGTCAGTCATTTATTGTGAGTATACAGTGCGCATGTATTCAAGTGTGCGCCCATTCACTTATTTGGGACAGATGTGTATAGATAATGCGCGCGAAACTTACTATGACGGGAAGCGGAGCGCACCCTTTGCCATTGTTTAACGAGCGGTACTCATTCTTGCCGACGTTCTGGGGATGAAGCCCTTTCTTTGAAGGTTAGCGATACAAGGCTGGCTGAGCAAATTTCTGTATCCTCGAGGAAAGCCGTACATCACGAAGTGCCGGTAACACGTTCGGACAGTTGCAGCAGCGGTCCGCGAACTTGGCCACACAGATTCATTCTATTCCTTAACATGCCAGTCATTACTTTTGCAGCCAGCTACTGCACACGTCTTCAATCCACATGATTCAATCTAGCATGATTGGAGCACAGTGTGTTAGCGAAAACTCAGTTGCATTTCCGGCAGCTGATCGCACAGAAACAAGGTAGAAGCGGTTATGGTTTCGTATTCGTGCGCGGTCGCTGAGGAGAGGTATGGCGCGCCGCCGTGAGCGCCATCTCGTTTCTCTAAAACAAACTGCTCCGCGAAAAGGGTCAATAGTCACAGAGACGTGTGTTGCGCAGTATTTAATTTTTTAACTGAAACAAAACGATTACCCTGCTAATTATTGTATTTGTATTCTACACATCAGATGCATTCATATCACCTAAATTGGTTTCTCCAAATTGTTTTGTTATTATTACCTCCCCCTGGTTGTAACAGCTTTTCACTTACACCTTTTCAGTTAGTCTGACTGCTCGCTCGCATGGTAATCTAGTTATTGCGATATCTGCCTTTTTTTTTTTTGTCTTTTACTTGGCGTTCCTTGTTTTCAAATATGAATTTTCTTTAGCATTCCCACTGCCGCCCGATTCTTGGCCTGCCCTCCTTAGTGGGTGCGAGCCATGACAAATGTTCATCATCGTCATCATTTTATGCGCATTGTAGCAGCTCAAGTAGTAGGCCATGGCGGATCAGGCGAATATGGACTGTGATATCCAAATTGTCGCGGAGATGCTCGTCATCCCGACACCTGCCGAAGAAAAGTAAGCGCTACCTTGTGTGCAATATTTCTTTGAGCTAGTGGCGAAGTCGGTGGTTTATTGACCTCTGCCTGCAGACACAGGTCTGTCTAGGCCTTGCCTCTTGGGAGGTCGGTATGCGTACGGTTGTTTCGTGATACGGGAGTGTAAGAAACGCTGTCAACGAACGGTGCTTCGAACTCGGTGTGTTAATGGCGCGCAATGCGTTTGTGTACGGGCGTAAATGCGGCGCATATTTTCGGTTTCTTGAAACGCGGCCGCTGCCTGTAATGTCTGCTATCGCCTATCCGCGCACGATCGTGGTGCGCCTAGCATCTCGTGTTACCGTTGTATTTCCTCGTTTGCTTCTGCTTCGCTGTTTATCGTAGAGCACGGGACATTTCATCATACATAAAAAAAAGGTTATTGCTGCCTGTGGCTATGATTTGTGTATGAATTTTCGGTTCTCACGTCCTGTTTTGACGAGCGAACGCGACAGCCATCTCCATCGCGTCGCTTCTCGCGCGCAAGATCGCTTGCATGCGAAGTTTTATTTATTATTATTTTCCTAAACAAGACCTAAAATTTATAAATATAGGAAAATTAGATCAGCACCGCTACAGTGTACTAGAGTAGCGCCACTCGGCGCAAAACTCGACCGCAGCAGCGCCCTCCCTAGGAGCAGGTCGCTCCCTAGGAGCAGGTCGCTCCCGGCAGCGTTGCGCCCGGCTCGAGAGAAGCAGTTTCGAAATGCGGCACGCCGCATATATTGAGTTTAGATCTTTTCATGATTATTAGAATTGATAGCTACTTGAGCACACCTATCCGTAAGCAGACCACTGGCCATAACGTTGTAATGCAAATAGCAGTGCAGTAATGATGGCGTAACCTGCTCGGAGCGTAACAGGCGCAACTACCACGTTTCAGGTAGGCAGGAAGGATATCCAAAGCTCATCGTGACAGATACTGTCGCGTTGCGGGCTGGCACAGCGGGCACAGCCGAAGGCAGCAGCCGTGCAGGAAAGTTCCTGCACGGTGGCGCACCGACGGGAGGTTTGGGTGTTGTAACCCCACCTCCATGCGTGCAGCCCCACCAGTCCAACGTGTACCTTCAGTGCTCTGTTCACATTATCGTTGCAATTCAGGAGGTGGCTAGAGGTCGAATTATCCTGATTAACAAAAACACTCTATCACTGTCTTGCGTTTATTCATTCACTCTTAAATTACTTTGAGTAAAACGCCGAAGAAATAAACATCGTCGGCATCCTTGGTGTTATTATATTATTATAATTATTAGGCATTTTATTTGCTGTTGGATCCCTCTGGCTAAAGCAAGGAAATTGCATATTATGCAAAGAGCTTGCTGCAAAGAGCTTCATGCGCGTTGTAGCAGCTCAGGTGGTAGGCCATGGCGCTTCAGGAGAATATGGACTGTCATATCCAAATTATCGCTGAAAAGATCGTCAATCCGCCACCTTCCAAACAAAAGTAAGTGCTACCTTGTGTGCAATATTGCTTTGAGCTAGCGGCGAACTCGGTGGGTATATTGACCTCCAATGCCTGCAGACACAGGCCTGTCTAGGCCTTGCCTCTTGGGAGGGCGGTATGCGTAAGGTTGTTTCGTGATACGGGAGTGTAAGAAACGCTCTGAACGAACGGTGCTTCGAACTCGCGGTTGTTGCACTCGGTCTGTTGATGGCGCGCAATGCGTCTGTGTACGGGCGTAAATGCGGCGCACATTTTCAGTTTCTTGAGTTCCCTGTATCACGGCCGCTGCCTGTAGTATGTCGATCTGCTATTGCCTATTCGCGGCACAATCGTGGTGCGCCTAGCTGCTGTGGTTTTGTTGTGGTATTTCGTCGTTTGCTTCTGCTTCGCTGTCGATCGTACAGAACGGCGCATTTCATCATACATAAAAAAAAGGTTATTGCTGCCTGTGGCTATTGATTTGTGTATAAATGTTCGGTTTTGACGTCCCGTTTTGATTACCTGTAGTTACGCAACAGCTTGTTCTTTTCGGCTGCATCAACTTCGGATTACATGCTGCTGAATTTACTAAAAGCTGCACACTGCTTAAAATGTGGCCACCATTCGTGCTGTGCATGGGTCGCGGGTTCTTGACCGCGATTCTTGACCGCGATTGGCTCCTTCCCTCAGCTTCCTCTAAGGAGTCGATCGCGAGCGAGTGCTTCGTGTGACACTCGTGCTATTAAACGACTACGTTTGTACGACTATACAATGACTGGCTGAAAGTACTTGTTTAAGAAGGAAAAGACCCTTGCAAAAAGGGCCAAACGCTGCACGACTAAAAAAAAAAAAAGACATGCCGGGCAATCTGCAGAGTTCCTGTGTCAATGCATCAGGCTCTTTTTACCGAAGCCGTGCGCCAGGATCACCAGTTAACAACGTAGTCACCACGCTTAGGGAGGATACAGTTCCAGACCAACTTGGAAGGACCCTGGAAAAAGGCCCAAAATACAGTTTTGAGCCAAAGTTGACCGCTCCACGGCTCCTAGCCATGGGTGGAAGCATAGGAGACAAAGCTGAGGATCAGGACCGTGAACGACTCGTCGGTGAAGCAGTGGACTGCATTGTAAAGTATGCACCAAGTGGAAAATGGAGTATGCCACCCATAAAGAATATCTCGTAACGAGCCTGAAGAATGATGCACTTGAAATACTGCAGGCAGATAAAGGTGCATTTGTCGTTCTGCCTACAATCCTTTCTAACGAAAAATCCAAGCAAGCTATAGTGGAGAATTTCAAAGCTTTTACTTTCGAACCGATAAAGCAAAAGAAGGCCGCCCTAAAGCTACTGAAAGACCTGCACCTGGATTTGTTACGGCAGCTTGTGAACAAAGCTGATACAGAGTTTCTTGAAGTTTTGTTCACTTGCGAAAGCCACAAGCCTGATTACCCCATTTAGAGTTATCGTGTCCGAGAAGAAGACGTGGCAATGTCAAGTAGGAAAAGTTCTACTAGACCATCTGAAGATGTTGCAGAAAAAGGACCCTTTTCTGGTAAGATGCTCCGAAGTTATCTTGGCGATTAATGAAGACCAGGGGACTGCACTAACTGCATTTTGAATAGACGTACAGGACTTATATTATTCAGTGCCGCGAAATTGTTTGATGTGTGCTGTGCGTGAAAGGATAGAGGATTTAGGAGAACTGAATTTTCAAAATTCTGTCGGTGTTAACAGCGACAATTTTTTTTCACGATTTTAGATTATCTTCATTCAACTGCCGTCAAATGTGATGGCCAGTTCTACATCCAACGTACAGGCATTTGTATAGGCTCAGCCATATTGTGACATATTTTTATCCTAGGTTGACAATGTAATTTCTGCTAATTTGGTGGACACACCTGTTACGTGAGTGTTAAGGTACGTGGACGACTACTAAATTGTTTTGTAGAAAGATGTGAGTATGCGTTTTCATGCCGCGGTAAAAGAAATTTTGGGCATGTTAAAAAACTCATCGGGAGGTCTTAAGTTCACGCACGAACTGCCAATTACCAACCGCATTCAGTTTCTCGGTAATTTTCGTTTTTCTTCAGATGAGCATGTATGCTGGGCATATCATCCCAGATCTAAGAAAACGTTACTCAATGACAGTGCGCACTCAAAAACTGATTGAGAGGCATAGCAACCACATGCATTAAGGCAGCACTAAATAAGTCGTGTGAGCACGAGTGTGAGTGCAGTTTTTAAATCGGACAGCACGATTACAGGACGCAGGTTATCCCCGCTCTGTCATCAGTTCAGTATGCGAAGCCAGTTTGCAGAAATAAAAAAAGAACAAGTTTGGAACCAGCACACAAAGAAAAGACACGAGACCAGTGCATGTGGTCCCGTACTTGCACAAGTTGTCACACAATCTAAAGAAAGTTTCCAACTGACATAATGTTAATTTACTTTTCAGTGCCCGGTGCAAGCTTTCATGCAATCATATGAAAACGCTCGATAAGCGCCTGTGCACCATCGATCATAAATACCGTTTCACTGACTGCAGGCACAATGTTATCTATCAGATACTGCTCAGCTGTGGAAGAACTTATATTGGACAAACAGGACAGTGTTTCAATGATAGAGCTCGTTAGCACAGCAATACCGTGAATAATGACTATGGAATTCACTCAACTGGACATTGTAAAAAGTGTCCGTGCACTCCTATGTTTGAAAAGACAAAATTCATAGGGAAAGAAAAAGTAAGAAGGAAAGAGAACTAATAGAGGCATATCACATTCTAAAGGAAGGAGACAAATGTGTAAGTTTTCCCTCTATCACTTTGTCGGAGAAAGAAATATCATTTTTGCATGCAAGATTATGATGTTGATTTTGCTGATGTTTATGTGACTGGTGTACATATGCATGTGCTGGAAAAAGTATAAATAGCTGGAGAACTTCAAATAAACTTTCAGTTGACAGTCAGCGCTTGTCTGTGGTATTTGCTTCTCCGTGTCGTTTTAATCGCGCTGTTCAAACCTCAGTTCTAAATATGAACCAATTAGCCCTCATCAAGACCTTACTGAAAAAAAAAAAATACTCAGGTGGTCAATGTTAAGCTGGAGTCCCCCACCACTGCGTGCCTCATAATCTCATCGTGGTTCTGGCCCGTAACGACCCAGAATTCGTTGACTTTTATTAAAATTGGTCAGCTACTAGTGCAAAAGAACAAGTTTAGAATTGCTTCATTATTATGGCATATTAGAGTGGTCGTTTCAGAGCATTCTGGCAGCTCTGCAAAGTTATGTTACTTCATTACTTCCATACCCAGTTCTCGTACTACAGCTTTAGGAGGAAGCTTCAGCCCGGGGGCTCCTATCTAAAAACATGGGAAAGGAGAAAGCGTTTTTCTCGGCAACGACTGCGCCAAATTTGATGAAGTTTGTTGCAAATAAAAGAAAATGTTAAGATCTAGTGACTGTGGGTTGCGAATTTTTTTTATTTATGTCGTCATTTTTTATCATAAATATTGGCGAAAATCGCATTCTCAGAAAACGAAACTATCATGTTTACAACTCTAACTCAGCAATAAAAAACGATATCGCAGTTCTGTGAATTGCAGCTAATAGTACATCTAAAGCGGCCAAAATTTATATATTACACGTGGCTGTCAAAAAATATGTGAGTAGAGCTTTTGCAAAACCTTTGTGAACAATGTAATAAGTTCACGTAAGATATAAATTGACATCAAATTTACCCGATTTGCATGGTCTAATGGATGCAGTTTACAGAATTGCGATATCTGCACTTGGTGCAGAGTTACGAATTTGTAAACTTCATGCTTCTATTTTTTTCAAACTTTCGAATTAAAACAAATTCTTAAAAAAAAAATCAGGCCCTAAATCAAAATACTGCTTCCAAAAGTCACTAGAATTTAACCTTCTCTCTCAAATGCAACACATTTCATTAAAATCGGTGCAGAGGTTATCTCAAAAAGCGTTTTAGCGTATCACATATATTTGAATAGGCGGCATCTGAGTTGGGCCCGAGCTAAAGCTTCCTCCTGGGTATACTTGACTGTGGCGCGAAATACATTTCGTGACAAGGGGACAGAAGAAAGGAGACAGCGAAGCGTCAAACTACCAACTGTTTATTTAATGACAGCCTCAGAACATACATAAAAAAGGTCAACTTCTGCGCGTGCACAGAGAGCCAAGGTGTGACATAGAACATGACATCCCAGGTAGCACTAAAGAGATACATAACGTTTTCGTAGCGTTAATTCAAGATGATAAAAACGGTTTAAAGAAGACATCGGTGAGACTACTTCGTTGGTAAAACGTCGTATATATCGGCTAATGTCCGGCTTAATTACTTTTCTGAGACGATCTATAACATACCTTGAAGACGTATTCGAAAAGCTCGTCTAGAAATAGGATTGGGGAAAAAACAAATAAGTCCTTTGCCAAAAATATTCATATCTAATTTCTAAACGTTTTTAAGACGTTATCAAAAAGCTGATCTAGAAATGGTCTTGAAAGGTTTACGATAATCTGAAGCTAATTTTCGCGGGTTCCAGGTGAGTCGAAGCTTCGGTGTCGAGTGCAAAAGAGCTACTGGTGCAGTGCCAAGCACTGTTGCCTATCGACGCCGACGCATCCTCTACCAAGTCGCATGAAAATGAACATGTACACGAAAATGAATCTAGAATACTGTCTTTGGTATGCAGCAACGTTTACAACCAAAATGGGAATGAAATCCCACTGAGAAAAAATGGGCGCGTCTGGACGAGCGTCCAGGCCAGGGCTTTTGCGCCAAGTGCGCATGAAATGAGGACAGTAAGACAAAGCAAAACTTTATTGGAAAAGTGCAAGATTTCAGCCAAATGCATAAGAAATACAAAGTAAATTGAATTAAAAGTACTCCAACAATGACTAAAGTTCGCAGATACAATTCTTAATGAACTAGAAACTGATAAACAATGACTACAATATACAAACAAAATTCTTAGTTTCTTATTTATCAAAGTAAACAGCCCATGCAGTCAGATGAACAGACTAGAGTTATTTAGAGATTTATATCACAGCAACTGCAAGCGGCAGACTGAGAAATGTGAGATTTAATCGCATGGTAGCTGCCTACAAGCAATGTTACCAATAATCTAGAAGCTTGAAAAAAACACAAAAAGGAATAACGCCGCATACTATCGAAAACAAACACTGGGAACATGTTAAAATAAAAAATATTGGCTTTGGGATATGTTAAATAATGTAATAGTGTAAATTAAAAGAACCATAAAACCAAAAAGCAACAATCAAGTAAAAATAGTATACAATACTCAAATGGGGATATCAGTGTCACAAGTGTGCACCATTGTATTGCAGTGTACGATGAGACTGAGTAATGCTACATAAATAAAATCTTAGCATTCTAGTACACAAGACATGGATGTATAAGCCTCATGTTAGAAATTTATATAAACCTTGAAATGAAAACTATTGTACTAGAAGCTTCATTCAAGTAACCAAGGAAGTAATTCTCGGTTTATATGAAAAGCATTGTACAAGAGGCACATATGTACCACTCTGGAAAAAAAAAAGCATAAGGTCGCAATGAATCATCTGCAGACCAGCGAATACGTTTGTACACTGCCATGTTACACTTTACACACATCTCCTGTTTCCTAAAGTAAAAAAAGAAAAAGAAAAAAAAAAAACTGAATGACAAGAAGCTTTTGCACATGTAACCCCGAGCAAACGCTTTACCAGTTCGCACTCTAGCCGCCATCATGTTTCTCAGCCGCTTTTTATACAGGGTGTTTCACGTAACTTGGCCCAAACTTTAAATATGCAAATGCCACGTAGCTGGACAGAACCAAGGCAATATTTTCGCCGCTTGGAGATACTCAGATTATTTTTTGCATTCCACCTAATTAGATAGTCTCCATCAATTCTTCAACTTGTGATTATTATAATTAGATAAGTGTCAATGAGGAAATTGCAGAGCAACATGAAAACCTCCCGATACAGCTTTTTGTTGCTCAATACGTGCTACTTAAAAGGGTTTTTCCGAATGTGATAGAAGCCCCCGAACACACTCGGAACTGCCGCGCGACTGGCTGCTCGAGCCAGTTTTCGTGTATTTTGACACTTTAAAGGGGCGTAGCCAGGGGGGGGGGGGGGGGTTCAAACCCCTCCCGAAATTTTTTCCGCAACCCCCCCCCCCCCCCCACTTACCCATCCTTTGTTCTTGTCGCTTCGCGCTGACATAATTCATGAAACCGGTGCTACTATCACAATTTCATTCCTGGGCGCTTCCGTTTGGGTTGGTAATTTACAGCGAATCATGTCTGCATATGAAAAAACTGTCACGGTGTTTGTCAAGGCTTTGACACTCTGTGAAGTTTTGGGCGAGAATGTGGCGGCCGCATTCTGAAGCAACAAATGCGCAACAAATGAAGCAACAAATGCGGCAGCCGCATTTTAGATGATGGCGAAAACGCTCGAGGCCCGTTTACTTAGATTTAGGTGCACGTTAAAGACCCCAGGTAGTCGAAATCTCCGGTATACATTTCCGCCGCTTCCCTTCAGGTGCCGGTTAGGCCACGCTCGCCCAGGATCTTAGGCTACGTTCACACTTCTGTCGGAAGCGGCAAAATCTTGCAAAAATCCGCCCGCCTATAGGCGGCAATACAGGCAGAAAAACAGGCTGCGAGCCAAATCAGTCTCGGGCCGATTTTTTTCGCCATGGCGAAGCGGAAACGCGGCGGAAAGTCGTTCTGCTTCACTGGAAGCTACACTAGCATGTAACGAACCGGTCGTAAAATTGAACATGGCACCAAAAGTGTAGGCTGTAATGCTGATCGACGCGATCAAGAACCAGCCCTTGCTCTACATGAGTGGCTATAAAGCGTACTGTCAGCAATACTCGCGATAGTATTCAACGTCGCGCGACCGGAGGTGCGGCAACGAAGCCTTGGCGTGACCCAACTTCTCGCGCTTTTGCAAAGCCAAGCAAAAAGTATTGAAGGACCCTGGCCAGGCGAACCCACCACCGCCATTTCCGAGGTGTCCGCGTCTTCCGTTTATTCATTGTCCATTTCTAGAAAACAAGTAGGTAGAAGTATAAAAGCCATTTCTTCTTCCACTTCCACGGCAGACAATATTTAGGCAGATTCCTCGTTGGCGCTCCATAATTCTCCTCGCACGTGTACGGTATGTTGCAGAAGTCGTGGGGTGCTTTTCTCGTCGCGACGATAGATTGGGAGCGTAGGTCTCGCGTAGGACGCGCAGGCTTTGGCGAGCCCTCACACAAGGGCCTGCCCGGGTTTTAATTGTGGTGTTCCCGTTGCCCCTTTGGTGTCCTCGAGGTGCCGACAATACGAAATGATGAAATGTTAGTACAACTTGTAAATAAAAGCTATTAAAGAAATATTATCACGCCTAGGCACCAACCTGTGACTCAGCGCTACCGCGCATGTGTGAGGAGAATTACGGAACGCCAACGAGGAATTTACCGAAAATCGCAGATGACACGCGAAGTTGCATAAAATGATCACTTTTGATGACAGTACGTGGGTCAAAGAATGAACATACCGCTCGAAATAATGCGATAATGAGCGCCACCACGCCGACAAACGTACGCAGACGAGATGGATCTGGACGAAAACGGCAGCGGCAGCCGCGGCGGTAGCAAAACAAATGTGAACAACTTGGACAGGCGCGTAAAAAAATTTCCGCCCGCTTGCTGCTTCCCAAGTGTGAACGTAGCCTTAGTCTGCGCGAGAAACGTCTCTTGTTTGCGATTGCGCCCCTACAGAAGGCTGGTAATTACTGTTGTGTTGTTGAATCCCAAACCAGCAATTACGGAAGGCTGGTAGTTGCTGTTTTGTTGTGGAATCCCAAACCAGCAATGTACCCACGAAGGGGTTGATGACAGCAGTGAAATTCCACCGACTCGCAACAGAATACACGAAACAGACAGCCGACAAGCATGAATTACTGCTGTGCGCGCAATACAGCGTAAGTAAACTCTTGTTGCAGGCGCTGACAGTTCTCGTCGGAGTTCACGCGTCCTGAGAAATTTATTATGTGCACTATGCACTGAACAAGAACGGAGTTCATTCCTGCCTCACTAGTACACCAATCAGTCGAGATTCTGTGAGGTACAAGGCCGCTTCCTGTTTGCACCGGCGTAAGTGAAGCAGAAATGAGTTGCACGCACTACTTAAAATGCCTACACATGCCATATCTATGCTGTGCGGTGAAATATTCTATGCAATTCTGAATCTGTTGACGTAAAGGCAAATGACGGCTGCACGCTCGCACACAGTGGAAGACACAGTGGCCCATGCACTTGCCGCAGGAAATGCAACCCTCTCGTATGAGGGAGCAGGGCGACGAAAGATTCGAAAAAAAAAAAAAGCCTTACGCGTTTTTGCGCGTATTTAAGTTTTCTAGCGCAAAGACGCAGCGAACAAGCTATTGCTATGGGAGTAGGTATAGCCTGGTCACACGTGCATTTTCACGCGTATAGCCGTCCTTGACTTGTGAAACGCACTTCGCCCCGACGAGGACGACGCCATCTACGCTTAACGTAAATGAACAATTAATGATGTCTTCTCCGATCGCACGGGTCGTCTCAATGATGTGTTTTCGAAGACTGGTCCATTCAGTGGCACGATGAGAGACCATTTCTCCAAACGCCCACTGTACCTGTCGTACTTACTGTATTTACGGACCTTACTTTACTTTTTACTTCATTTCTTCACACGTACATGCGAGGGAGGGGGGCGGTCCCAAGTTTTTGATATACAGGTATGGAGTCTGCTTAAATTACCGATATTTATTATCGATCACGTTACGTAGAAAAAAGCAGAAGCTTGCCCCCCCTCCCCCCCGGTCGGGCCGGTAAACCCCCCCCTGAAAAAAATTTCTGGCTACGCCCCTGGACACTTATCTCATTGACACTTAACTATAACTGAGAAGTTGATTAATTAATGAAGACCAATTATACAATTAGGCGGAATGCAAAATATAATCTAAGTATCTCCAAGCGACGACAAACATTACCTTGGTTCGGTCCAGCTACGTAGGCGTTGCACATTTTTGAAGTTTGGCTCAAGTTAAGTGAAACTAGAGGCTTGGGCTAGTCGCTACATACTCAACAGAGGAACAGCGCGAAAAAACGAAGGACAAAACCAGTAACACACACCAGAGCTGATGTGTTCCCCTTCTCGTCCTTAGTCTTTTCGCGCTGTTCCCCTGTAGAGTCTGTATACGGCGAACTACGGCGTGTGTCGTGCTGCAAGGTTACAAAAGAAAGAACAAGAGAGCTTCTTCTGCTCCTGCCATCGGTCCGAACGGTTCTCAGGTCTTTTACTCAAGGCGAGACTGACGATCTTCGAGGTGCTACAGCGGAACAGTCGTTGCTACAGCACCTCTTGCTGAATTGTCAGCGATGCGGTCGGCCAGCTCGGCATGATTGTCGAGGGACATGTCTTCTTGTGTGACAGCCAAGGCGACCACCCGATTCTGCGGCAGGCGCTGAAGGAACAGTTCACGCAGCAGCGGGCTGTTTGCGTCCAGCCTACAGTATCTAAGAAGCCGCCGCATACGACGTAGAAGTTCCGACGGTCGACGAGCTCCTGTTCGTTGAAAAGCTACTGAAGCCGCCTTCGCGCAAACACGGACTTGCGATCCTGCATCGTCGATTTGAAGAGGTAATAGGGTGTGGTGTCGTGGGGTGAATCCACAACTTCTTGAAACTCCTCAACCACCTCTGTCTGTAGAGTATCGAGACAGCATGGAGAAACCACGCGCGCTGCGGGGTAATGTGCCGAAGGTCGAAGATGGCCTCCACCTGAGTAAATCAGGTTGCAGGATTTTGTGGCCAAAAGGACGGCAGGCCAATCTCCAACGTGTCGAGGCCCTCTGCGCTGGTCGTTGGTCTCTCGTTGGTGGCATCGTCCATGACGTGGTGCTCGCCGTATAATCACGTCCGGGTCACCACGTTATAGCGACCGAGGTTATGTTCACTACAACGTATGTCAGCGAGCGGAACATCTGAGAACCGTTAGGACCGATGGCAGGAGCTGAAGAAGCTTTTATTTTCCTCACTTTTTTTATAACCTCGCAGCTCGCAGCGCGAGGCATGAGACACACGCGCCATATATAAAAGGCGGCCGAGGAAGATGGCGATGGCTGATAGAATTCCGACTTTCAGATCCAAAAGGCACACAGTCCAGGCAGAATTCCATTGATGAACAGCTTGGGAGCGCACCACTTAGCATTATTCAGTCCCTCTTGCAATGGAACTCTCGTAAATGCTGGTACTTGAAATGGTACTGGTAATGGTACTGTGGTACTATGGTAATGGTACTAGTCTTGCGCTCGGCGCTGGCTGCCCTCCGCGCAGCCAGCGCGGAGCGCAAGAGAGCGGCCCGAGGATTGTGCGACGCGTCTGTTTCAGATCCAGCGAAAGCTTCAACACGTACACGTAGCACCCATCGCGCAAGAAAGCGGCCCGAGTGTTAAGGCCGTTTCACATGGTGCGATTTTGCACTGCGATTATCGCACCGGAAGTGCGATTTCCGTCGCATGCGACGAAAATCGCAGTCGCAGGGCCGTTTCTGCGATTTTCGGCTGCGACCAACCGATTGGTCGCAGCGTCGCAACGTCGCAGCAATCGCTGCGATTTTTCCGTCGAAATTGCGCCGAGAGGTATTTCGCGGTCTGTTTTGGAAAATGGCGGCGGTCGCTCAACGCAACGTTTATAGATACTTTTTTGTCTATAAATATTGGATCAACGAGCCTCGAACAGGGCAACTAATTGAGTGGAGCCTTGGATTACGCAATCGGTACGTAACATCAGCACCAACACGCGAACAGTGCAGATAAAAACTCGTAGGTCAGATTCGGTTCTGTGATTTCTACGAATTTGTTGACACGCTACGTTGCTAATCTGGCGACGCTGTTTTTTAGGTTGGCTTCGGGTGCTGATAGTACGTACTTTTGCGTGATTTTCCGTTATTCACACGCGCTGCGAGTGTGTAAATACTACGAGGTGTCCCTCACGGGAAGGCATGACCTTCGGATGTCGTCCCAATTTTCTGGTTCTGGAGACAACTCGCGATATACGAAAACGCCACAGTTTTATCGCCGTATGCTTTTACGGACGGAACAATTTAAAGAATATGCAACTACGGACAAATGCTGTGGTCAATAGGTCACGCTATACGCGCGACCATTTAGTTGCAGTCGGTTGGTTAGGGCTTTCATGCGCATTTTCCCCAATGAATTCTCATTTCAAGGTTCTGTTACTACCGCTGCGAGACGCAAAGCGAACGTGCAAACTGGATATCGTAATGAATGTTCTACAATAGCATATTTCATGCTTTGACTGGGAATAAGCAGTATTGCCAATTTATTTTCGAAGCAATATTTAAACAGTTTTTTTTTCTCATTTTTCTGATGCATCATTTTTCTCCTGAATAAAAAAACCAATAAACCTTCAGTGTGTTGCAGACTTTGTATCCTTACTGCATCTGTATTAACCCTCACATTAAAAGGTAATTGCACATTTCGCTTACTTCAGTGCATCGAATTACTTTTGTTTATGCTGGTTGTAACATATTGCAGTACTCTAAGAAACTACATAGCCATAAACATCCTTGCCTTTTCTTGCTTCTCTGTCTCTACTTCCTGTAAAACAGCATGCAATAATGCGAAAAGCAGGCGAACACCTTGTTTTTATAAGCAGTAGATAACTCATTAAACAAAAGCAGATCAAAATTGTGCAGTGAAGTCAGCCGGTTGCATTCCTTCGTATGAATGATAGTATCTTTTCAAGTGTGGGTGGGTCTTGCATGTCCACAGCTTATAAAGTGTGCAGACTCATCACGAGGCGTAGGTATAGGCCATCAAGATGGAGGCAATGTTGCTAATGAGTCTGCACTTACATGTATTAGTGCATAAACTCGTATAACCATATCCCATCATTACTCAATCGAGCTTGCTCAGTCATATTCACCAAAATTCTACTTATCCGAGCTTGCTCTGACTCATATTAACCAAAATTGTACTTGGCCGAGCTTGATCTGACTAATATTCACAAAGATTCTACTCAGGCAAGCTTGCACCGAGTCATATTCACCAAATATCTACGTAGCCAAGCTTGCTCCGACTTATATATTCATCAAAATTATACTCAGGTGAGCTTGCACTGAGTCATATTCACCAAAAATCTACTTGCCGAGCTTGCTTTGACTCATATTCACTAAAATTATACTTGGATCAGCTTTCCCCGACTACCACATGACAATATTCACTAAAAGTTTACTCAACTGAGCTTGCTCTTACTCGTATTCACCAAAATTCTACTCAGTCAGGCTGAAACGAACTCAGACTCACGATTAGTTCGAAGTCTTAGTGAGCCGACGTTTGAATGAGTTCACCGTGCTATGTGTACATTACATTATGTGACCTGTGCGGTGAATAAGCAAACATTGTCTATGAGTACGTGTTGCATCGGGTGAAATAAGGACAACTGTAAACACTGCAGTTAGTTTTCTAGAGTTCAACTGACCGTTGCGTGAAAGCTTTGCCTCATGTCGATTCAAGCAAGTGCATTGGATCTGCATCATATTTTTTGCCAATCCTGCTGTCTGTCCTAACGATTACTGGGTGGCCACATTTTGTACATTTCAACACAGTTTAATAAATGACTGTAATGCAATATATTAAAAAAAAGATGCTTGCATCACTGCACGTATAACAATCAGAACATGACACAAACACTTGCACATAAGATGCACACAAATGATAAATACATGAACAGATGGAATCAGCTAGCCACCACCTATTGAAAAAAAAAAAGAAAAAGCCCAGGACTACGTATAACCATTCCCCTTGCCAGGTACATGGGCTATAGGAGAAACACACGTGCAACCTAGCAGTTACCTCGAGTTAGCAGCTATGGACGCTTTTGCATTCGCAGCTGGCCAGTCAACCACTCAAGTGTGTTCAGTGTGCACTTGTACTTAGGCACCCTTTTATTGCGATAGCAATTATATGGACACTCAAAAGCAGATTTCTGCCGTCGGCGTCGCCGTCGCCGTGAGGTTCCGTATGACGTCAATGGAGATGAAATCGTGGCCGCGCGCCGCCGAACGCTGTATGTGCGAGTGAAAGGGCGCGAGGGACGCGCTCTTTCACGGGGAGTGAACGCACGGCGGAGAACAAACGCGCGTTCGGCGCCGTGCTTCCTTAAGGGCTGCAGAAGTAGGCGTCTCTTTCCTCCTTTACAATCACCATATATGTAGAGCAAACGCGCCTTCTTCCGATGCGCGAGAGGCCGTGGGGGAGGGGGGGAAGGGGGAGGGAAGGGAGGCGACGTTTAGCTGCGGCACCAAGTGCCTATTTATATCAGAGGCTCCGGCAACAGTCACCAACGCCGCACGCATTTTGAGGGAACGCGGGCAAAACGCCGACGGCGTCGACAACAGTTCTGCGCGTTGCCGGTGCTGCTGCATGTCCAAGTTTATACAGCTGATAAAGCTAATATCATTACTCCGTATAGCTCTCTACAAATTTGCTATCGCAATTGATGCTTCACCTTTCAGGTGAAACTGCGACAACTTTTTTATTGTCTGTATCTCAAAAATTTAATGTGGCTCCTCAAAATTTTGAGAATGTTTGGATTCTGAGGCTTGCAAAGGTAAATATTTTTATTCCATTTTCGTTCAAGGTGAAGGCTCATACAAAAGATTAGAGATATTGTCAGTGCCCCTCACTTTCTCTCGGAACATAAGTGGTCTGTTATTGAGATTCTAGCAGCTTTTCAACAGCAAGAAAGGGTATCAGCTTCCCCTGTTTTCAGCATTGGGTTAATGCAGGCAATTCAGGGAGGCATAAAGTTTTGGTTCGGGAATACCAGATTAGACTGTACCTTGAAACTTTCCTTGCACTTTCTTATTTTGGTGAAATAACCCAGTTTTAAATGGCTCCAGTTAGCATACTCTAACAATGGTCTAATATAGGTTAAGTACATGACTAGCTTAACAGACTGGGATGCTGGCTTTCATTTCCAGGAGAGGAATCATAGCACCTGCTCCAGTTGCATATGTTTTTGGTTATCAGGGGTATTCAGCCTCACTTTAAGGATAACGTGCTGAAGCAGGTAGAAGCACACGCATGCCATTAGCGGATAGTTTCGATAGCTTCTTACCTCACACTTGCCACCATGAATACAAAATTTTAGCGTTCGATTTTGTTATTAAACAAACAAACGTACTCCTAACAAGGCATTTTAATGTTAGCCGTGTGGCTACGCGGCTGCGCTACGTACTGCAGCATATTAACTTAAGCTTCTTGATACAGATTCACAGCACACTAACAGCGCAAGAAACAGGACGAGAAAATAGACGACGCCCATGTCTGCCAGAATGATACGATACTACGTACACAAGTGACTGCAGCTACTAAAAAAAATGTGGTGTCGGCTTTTACGCCTTTCGAAATATTCAGAGAGCACTTGTATGAATAATTACAGCACAGGCACCCAGACGGACGAGCCAGGCTGGCGCTAAGATAAACGTTCAAAACACAAATTCCATTGCACGTTCAGTAATTACACTGTCACAGACCCCGGTGAACGAGGCGCAGACGCCGGACTAAATTCCAAAGCCGACTTATCAGCTTCCGAAAATAATCCCACGAAAGCAAGGACAATTAAGAGTGGGCCCTCTGGTGCGCCAGCGAACGCCGGTTGCTGTCCAAAGACCGAGTCAGAGCCCAGAGTTGTCAAAACACAACAAAATATATTCTTCACACAAGGCAGTTACACACACACTTGCACACTTAGGCTAGACACAACACAATACAAATCAGATGGGTATTAACAAACACAAGAAAATAACGGCAAGCACTGAGAGTCCAACACGTAAAACACAAAATAAAAGGGAACACTAAGTGTCCAATCGTATTCACCAGTGTTGGTCTTGGAAGTCAGACGATCTCGGCGTAACTTGGGGGCAAATCTCGAAGAAAGAACTTCTTCCGGAAATGCAGACGCTCGATGAACTCGTCGACTAGCTTGCCGGGGAATGCCCTTCTTCCGCAGACGCTCGGTCTTCACGTTACATCACTTCACCGGTGCGGACTCAACTCCTGAATTACTGAATTCCTGGATTCCTCCATCCGATTCTCGCACGGCGGTTATATAGCTTCCACAGGCGTTCTTGAACTTTCCTATCGGTGTCGTGATCTCGTAGCATGGCCAAAGCTTGGGAAGCTTCTACTCTTTTCTCGTACCTTCGACCGCCGCTGTCGGAGCCTTCTCGAGGGGGGGGGGGGGTGATGACTCATCCTGTTGGTGTATGCTCACGCGGTAGTAATGTCTGTCGACTCGCCGGGTGAGAAGGTGTCTCGGCGCGCGCGTGTGCTCTCTCTCTCTCTCTCTCTCTCTCTCCGGTTAACGTCGCTCCGTCGAGTCTCTTCCAGACGTTTCGGCGCCGTTAGCGTTGTTCCTTGAGGCGTATGCGCTCTCCCCCTCTGTTGAAGTTGCCGCGGGGTCGGCGTGTTCTTTCGCTGGCTTGCGTGACACTCGGCGCGCGCTTGGTTTACGCGCTCTTTTGTGACATACACACAGATCATTTGCGGCTTTGTTCAGGGGCAGACGTGAGCTTTTGGGTTGGTGCTTGCTGCTAAGTTTGGTGCAAGAATATTGCTAGGAGCAGGAACCACTAATGCGCAATCACGAGCAATACACACACATCCGTTTTTCAGAAGCTGACGTTAATCACGGGTAGCGCGAGGGTCTCTGCGTTGACATGACGACTCCGCCGAATCCCGAATACTGCATATGCGATGACAACAGCTATAAGGGCTTGTTGATAGGTCCTCTTGTAATTTGTTTAACCGCAGGTAGAACGACACAGGCATAAAACACACACAGAGACAGCACACAACGCTGAACGACCACCTGCGAACAGCTGTTTACGTCCGCCATTTCTCCTCGTATTGAACTTCACAAACCGCTGTTGCGCACTCCAAAACAAACTAAACTTTGAAGCGCTTTTAAATTACAAAACGCACGTCTTTTTCATTACATTAAACGAATTTATGCGGCGTGTGTGACAAAATCTGGCAGCAAGCAACCCTGGGCGTCGCATAATCGCATTGTTGACATCGCACCATGTGAAATGGCCGTTGCGAATTTCGCATCTGCGACAATCGCAGTGCAAAATCGCACCATGTGAAACAGCCTTTATGCGACGCGTCTCGGTTTCGCGTCGTCCCATCGCAGCCAGCGCGCGCAGCGCAAGGGAGCGCCCCGAAGATTGTGCGACGCGTCTGTTTCAGATTTAGCTAAAGCTTTAACACGTACACGCGTAGCACCCATCGCGCAAAAAAGCGGCCCGAGTGTTATGCGACGCGTATCGGTTTCGCTTCGTACCGTCGGATAACGGGCCCGCACAAAGCGCACGGGTAATGGAGCAAAATTACGGTACTACCGGGAGCTGGCGACTCTGTGCGCCTCGGAAACGGCGTCAATGCGGTCGCTATATTTAACGGTGTTTTCCCGCGTCAAATTTGGCAGGCAATCTGGCAACAGACTTCTACAACACCAGTCAGAACTTTGCCGGGAATAGGACGGGCACTTGACCTCATCTCTTGCGCTACCGTACCCGTAACGAATCATTAGCAAAAAGCCTGTATGTCAGTTCTCTTGTCTGCAACATTCTTGCAAAACGGGAATCTGAAACACCGCGATCACAGCTGTCTAGAGGATATAGGCAAAGTCCGCAGAGACAGCAATTCCCGCCTTTCTTCGCATCCTGCCAAACTTGATAGTTTCACTCTTGACGGCGGATCCCGATGCCAGGCACACAAAAGCAACATTTCTTCTGACCTTCATCCTCATACTGAGCTTAACGCCTCAAATACAACATCATTGAAAAGGATCCTCACATAGCGACATGAGAATCGGATTGGAGACCAAATTAGTGCCCTCCACTCGGCGCTCTTTAATGCAAAACTATGCTGCTCAACAAATTAAAACCATACAAACAAATCACTGCACACGCAGTGTCGAATAAGACAGCACAACACTGCAGTACTTGCATGACTGTAAAGAAAATCACGAGGACATTCGTCACACTTGTTTGTCGTGCCGCGCGATGACGAAAAGGACGCAAAAGCAGTCGAACTCGTGATGGGAAAATCCAAGCTACCTGTATGAAAACTAAAACCAAACTACACTTACGAAAACTATAAAATCAAACTACAACCACACAAAACCTTACGCCGCATGACACGACATACATACAAGGCAAGAACAGGCAGGGTTGATAGGAGTCCGAGAAAGAAACAGTCAAGAGAGCTCACGGTACGGTGTACATGATACGAGGGCTTGCCGAAGTGAGGGGCGATGACGTGACGACGTCGGACACGCCTCGATGTTGGAGATGATGCGGACCGACCGAACCGGACCGGAGACGACCGATCTTGAAACGACCGCTCACTGGCGCTCATCGGTCAGCGTGCATCCGAGCCGCAGTGCACGTTGCAGTAATTGTCAGCCTGCCCAGCGGACAGCTTGCGCGCCGAGCCGCAGTGCTCGGCGCATATGCGGTCATTAGCTAGGCCACGAACCGTGCTCCGCCGAACAGCAGCTGACCAAGGAGCCTCCTTGTCCGCGATCCGCAATGCTCGCGGCAAGTGGTAGCACAGCATGGCCAAGCCACGCTCCGAGCTGCAGAATTTGCGCTGGCGAACGCCTTGACGAAGGGCAACAGTCGGGCGGCAGCTCCATAGACGACCGCGTTCCTTGGAGCCTTGATTGTCGGCGTCCGACACGTCGGCCTGCTGTCTTCCGTCTCCCGCTGACTAGCCGCGTGTCTCGCCACGAAGCATTTCGCCACGTGCTCGCCATACGTGGACGAATACAACTTGGCCATCGCCGATTTCGCGAGATCTCTCACATGCGTGGTCGAATCGCGAAAGAAACCGCGCGCACTTCGTCGTCATCGTTTTCTTTCAGTCATCACAATGACAAAGGACAGCACAACCGAAAACAGGCAGAAACACACGACAGCCCAAACCAAGCGCAATTACGGAACTTTGTACAGGCCGGTTTCACGCGGGAGCCGGAAGCCGCGGCCGCAAGCTTGGACATGTACACCGTGGTCTTGTGACCGTTGTGACGGCGGTATCGCCACCTTGCGTAAGGTTGGTTCGTGTTGATCGGGTGTTAGTAGCCTCCGAGATTGTTTGCGCGTGCAAATCTCGGAGGTCATGGGCTGTTGAAGCGCGCGTTTGTGCGGGCTTGGCATGCGCGTCGTGCGTGTTGCGCGTTTCTATTTATCCACTGCGATTCGCGTCGCGCCAGACGCCGCCCTCTCTTCCGTTCTTTTTGGCGCGCTGGCTCGTTTGTTCGATGCCACTCTGTTTCAACCTCGAGCGTTGAGCTGGAAGTGGCCACGGTGCCTTTCGCAGGCCTTTCATTACCGCACCCCATTAATTCCCCCCTATATTTCGGACGCGCCGCATGTGTTGCAGCGTCTTAAGAGACGATCGGCGCATCTCAGCAGGCGCAATCACACCACGATATGCGCCCAAGCGTGGCGAGCCCTTTCCGTTTGACTTCCAACAATATTAAAGCGCATATTTCTGTGTCCGGCTGTTTTTATGCTTGATCAGGTGTCGTCGGTCGGTCGTCGGACTGTTGATTTGCAAGGAAAACGTTAGTTCGTTCGCTCTCGCTAACTATATTTCCCTCGCATCTCTCTCGTTCTTTCGTTCGCTCGCTCGTTCGGGCTATTCGCTTGTACTGACGATCACCGACGATGGTTTCTGCACATTCTTTTCTATACATGGTGCTCACAGTATCATTAGCCACAAAACTTTCTGCAGAGCACCGTTCCTAGTAACGGCTGTACCGATGTATTCCTCCGGTGGCAACGAAAGTGTTGTTCGCTCATTAACTCGATACTTTTATTTATGCGTAATATGAATAAAGCCTAATAAATACGGCGCATAAATAATGCTTACAAAATGGTACAGGAGAAAAATTTTAACGTCATCGGTAAATTATATCTGTTTGTAAGAAACTGTGAAAACAAAACGCGAGAAAAAGTAAACACAAATCAATTAGGTCAGGCAGTGCGGTCAGGCAGTGCGCTCAGTGTGTAGCAGCTCTTCGAATTTTGCTGCGTTTCCTTCAGTAGCGACGTACGATGACAAGTGGTTCCATTCGACGATAGGGCGTGGTATGAATAAATTTGCAAAATGATGAAAGCGACATATCGGTCCTTTAACTTAGCATGATCGCGGCAAGGAAAGATGACTGCAAGGTACTGAAAAATATCGGCAGAAAGGATTGGGTGATGATAAAGTTTTTGAAAAAGCGAAAGCTATTGATGTTGTGGATGCGCTGTAGGGATCAGCCTTAACACCAGCACGATATGCTGACTGGCAGCGCTGCTCTGAGGTCGATGTGGAGCCGTTGTCCGTGTTACGAAGAGCGGCTTCAAGGTTACTGCACTCGCGCTGCATTTCTTTGTGGTGTAAAACACTTCCCGTTGCGGTGTCAACTTCATTTTCTATCCTTCGTCTCTTCTGACGAGAGGTCAACACCACAAAAGGCTTCGTTTTCCTATCCGAACCCATGCTAATGCAATGCGAATACAGCAGCAACTGCCGCAACCGAGTGCCGCTCGATAAATGACGAATTCTCCCGCCAAAAACGGCGCCGTCGAAAACCCGGTACGCTAGGTAATTGAACAGATACGGCTAGTCTTATGAAGACGTTTTCAAAACGTATTCACCCCTCGTTTTTAAGCTGTCGTGCCTGCGACGTTTTTAAAGCGTCGATTTTGGTCAAAAATCTGTTTTAGACGTTGAATCCATTAATCTGACGTTTTGAAGACTGTGTGCTACCTGGGATATGGTCATAACATTTTCAAGAAATCACATTTCTGCTGAATACAATGTGATGGATGTATAGCTAACACAATCAGACCCTTTCTTTTCAATAAAGAAAGCTTCCAACAACTCCCTGGAAGTTTTGTACCCACTTTTGCCCAGAATCGATACTTGCTTAAAGCGTGGCTCACTTATCAATACTATTATCATGCTTCCTCAGCCTGTCATTAATGCATCGTCTTGTTTGTCCAATGTAGGACTTGCCGCAGTCTATTGGTATCTCATAGACCACCCCCCTTCAATACAGCGCCTGACAGGGTTGGTGTGCTGCTTCTGGCAGCCCCGCGGCCCATCGCGTTTGATACGAGGGCACAATTGGGCAAACTTGTTGGGAGCTGAAAAGACAACGGGAATGCCATATCTGGTAGCCACCTTCTTGAGGTTATGGCTCACACGGTGCACTTAAGGGACTACCTCTGGCTTAACACGCTCCCTTTCCTTGGAGTGCGCTTTCACATTGGCAGCGCTAACGTTCAACTTTTGCAGCAGGGACTCAATCGCAGAATTTAAGACACAGACTGAGGGAAGCCAGCCCTTAAAGGTCTCTTAAGCTAATTGCGAAAACTCGCCTACATCATATGCACATATGACTTGCACAGAGCCGATTCCAGCAAAGTAGAGCGATTCCACACTTCAGTCTTAGAGTGCGCTTCAGTCTAGGCTGTCAGAGGTCGCGCCCCCGCACTGCACTACACAGACACACACGCACACACTTGGGTCCGTTGACAAGCACAGACGCAACAGCGGCCGCCGGCCATACTGCGCCCGTCTGTGTGTCGCTGTCTCGAAACTATGCCGTACCGTGAGACCACGACGTTTTTGGCGCCCGTTAATCGGTGTGTCGCTATCTCGAAACTATGCCGCACCGTGAGACCACGACGTTTTTAGCGCCCGTTAATCGGCGTGTCTATAGCTCGAAATTATGCCTCTTCGTGACACGCTTTTAGAAGCTCAGGATGTGGAACCGAGTAAAAAAGGTAATTCACGTCAATGGAGAACGCATAGCCTATTATTGTTTGGCTTCCGCGGAAATAATCAAAAACTGCACCCGTGATTCAAGACAAGAAAGGATAATTAAAATCAACAAGCTTCAGAGCTTTCAGCAAAAAAACTACTAAATTAATATTGCCACGTATCGCGTTCACTAATAATCGTTCGAAACGGGACGCCAACCTTACGGGTCTTGGCACTGAAGAAAGCTGTAACAGAATCATTTTTGCTCTTTTTAATCTGTTTAGCTAATCTTTCACAGCCAACTTCTTCACAGAAAGAAGTCATGGTTTTCTTAACTTTTGATAAGCTGGCTTTAACAGGCTTGAAATTCTTGTTGATTCCTTATCGGACTGCATTGGGCAGAGTTCGTTGTCTATGAAAAATATGTCAGTTTCGCCCTAAGGGCGAAGCAATGAATGCGATAGCAACACAGCAATGTCATACGAAGTAAGGTGAGCGGCTTTGGTAGCAATATGAATTGTAGTAAACATGAGCTGATTAAGTAAGCAGGTGTGCTACGGCGTAAGTAGACCGACATGAAGAGAGACTCGATGACCACGAGAAGGCGCGTGTGAAACGGTGGTGTTGATGAGAAGCGCTTCCCGTGGGCAGCGCGTGTGAAGGGACACACCTGTAGCGCTGCACTGCCGACCCGGGCAGCATTGCATGCGTAGCGTGCGTTGGAAAATATGGCCCGACTATTACTAACTGATTGAACAAGCGTGGTGTGAGCGCGCACAAACAAGCATGAATAGATCACACTGAATGACTGCAGACGACTGTCAAAACGCTGGCAGCAAGCGCATATACGCCGCAGCGGGCGAAGGTACGTGCGGTCTATCGCTTCAACGGAAACTGAGCGGCGAATGCACGGCGCATAAAGGTCAGAGCCGTGTGGAGATAAGCGACGGTGCGAGCGAGCGACGAGCGCGGTTGTTGGCAGAGTAGAAGTGCGCCCCCCCCCCCCCCCCCCCCGCTCCCTCCGGCGCTGGCTTCCCGCTTCCTTGCTTGCGCGTGGGAGATTGAGTGCGTTCGCTCTCCGTGATAGCGCGCGTCCCCGCACGCTTCCGCTCGGGCATACGGCGCGCGGCGAAGATTTTATCTATAGGGAACCTCACGGCGACGCCGACGGCGACGCCGACGGCAGAAATCCGGTTGAAGTGTCCATATAATTGCTATCGCAATAAAAAGACACCATCCGTTGGGGGGGGGGGGGGGCAACACTCGCACCTGACGACCATTTCCGGCCTTGAGGGCAGCCCTATGTAGGCTGTCTACACCATCTAGTAGGCAATGCTTGCGTTGTTCCTGGGACGCTTTTCTTGCGAATTGCCGTAATTCATAAACACGTAATTCATTGAACCCCTAGCTGTTCCTATTTATTGTGCTTTATTGTGCCGAAACTCGGCAACCCGCCAGCAGTTGATAAAGGCGTACTTCAGGTAAAGCGAGTGGGCTAAGTTGCTTCATGCTAACGCAGAAACTGCTCGTGAACGGGAGGGAAAATAAGATACAACACATCGCCGTGTGTTGTTCTTTTTTTTAGCCTTGTAGGTCGAGGTGAAGTTCGGGCAGCCAGCTGATCAGTGGATGGTCGTCGATCGACGCACCCTCTGACGCCACTGGTTTGCGGCAGCTCGATCGCGTGTTGCTGCTTGCAAACCGTGCGAGAAAGAAAATTTATAGTATCAAAAATGTTACACCTTTGAATGTGTTAGCCTTAGGAGTGGGGAAAAAAAAGTGTGTGCGAAGCCGGTCACGTGGTAGAGGAAGTGAGGGGATGGGAGAGCTTCTACGAGCGTGTGTGTGTCTGTATATATAGTGCAACTGACGATGATCTGCTCCTGACCATGCACCGCCAGTTGCACTTCGCGCCTCGTGAAGAGGCATCACGTGTGTCGAGTGAGCTGCTGTACACCACTTTGCAATGTGGTGAACGCGGTTTAAAATCATGGCTCCAGGACCTCAAATAGTTGCGACGCAATAATGCTGACGCATTCCTTTCCCATGTGCCGCTAAATCGCCACTGACTTTATGATTGGTCTTGTCCCACCAAAATATCATTTATCTTGTGTGCATCTCTTCTGCTCAACGCTCTTCACTTGCTACCTGGAGAACGCTTTTATTGCACCACCGCGGTGGGTGCTGGGGACACCGAGCTGATTCATTTTTGCACCGCATGAACGCGTTAGCCTTTGTGATGTATTGTGGCTGCATTCAGTCCTTCACCGGTGGTGGCGCAAGGAAGTGCCGTCCGCCATGCGGTCCGAGATTAGCGTTTCAATTGCTGAGCACTGTACGTAAGCACACCCGTGAGTAAAAGTATAAAAGCTTGGGGTAGGAGGGCAGGACCACAAGTATGCGAGAGCCATTGGGGTGCCCGACACAACTGTGATATACTACCTGTGACATCACGGAGGCGGCGAATGCGCGAATGAGATGTAGACGTGTGGGTGAATGAAGATAGCCCGTCTGGGATTCTCGGATTCCTTGACACCGTGTGCGCGAGATAGACCGAGTTGGCAATGGCGGAAACCCGCGGCAGGCAAGTCGATAGGGCTGGAGAGAAATTGGAGGTCGGGAATCATGTGAGCTTGGCCCGGGGACGTCGGGAGCCCGGCGAGGAGTTGCACATGCGAGCCGATAAGGGAGAGGGAGTGAGCGGTGCGAAGAAGCGCTGACTTAGCCGTCTGTAATCACTCGCTACAGGGTAGTTCCTGCCCTTGCTGTGGCGCGTGTGGTTTCCCCGTTGCTCATGGTTGAGAACTTGCACTGGTCAACTCACATGTGTGTGTATTGTTTTGTTTTATTGCGATAGACACTTCAACCGGATTTCTGCCGTCGTCGTCGCCGTCGTCGTCGCCGTGAGGTTCCGTATAGATTCCAAGGGCGATAAAATCGTCGCCGCGCGCCGTATGCGCGAGCGAAAGCGCGCGGGGGACGCTAGCTATCACGGAGGGCGAACGCACGGCGGAAAGCAAACGCGACCGTCCCGCGAAAGGCCGTCGGGGTATGGGAGGGAGGGAGGGAGGGAGGCGGGGCGGCGCTGTGCTCCGGCGCCAAAGGCGTATCTTACCACGCAATCTCCCACGCGAAAGCAAGAAACGGGAAGACGGGGGAGGGGGGGGGGCAGCTTCTACTCTGCCAACAACTTCTATGCCCGGCGGTCGCACGCACCGTCTCTTATCTCCACACGGCTCTGACCTTTGTATGGGCTGTGCATTTGCCGCTCAGTTTCCGTTAAAGCGATAGTGTGTGTGTGTGTGTGTGTGTGTGTGTGTGTGTGTGTGTGTGTGTGTGTGTGTGTGTGTGTGTGTGAGTGATTCTTCGAAATAGGAGAAAAGTACAGCGCCGTAACTGCCTCTCGGGGGGAGGGCACCTCAACGGCGAGTTGAAGCGATAGACCGCGCGAACTTGCGCTTGCTGCCAGCGTTTTGACAGTCGTTGGCTGCGGTCATTCAGTGTGATCTATTCATGTTTGCTTGTGCGCGCTGACACCACGATTTTTAATTCAGTTAGTAAGCCAATGTGTCCAAGTTTATGCAGCCGATAAAACTACTATCCCTACTCCGAATAGCGCTCTCCTAATTTGCTATCGCAATCGATGCTTCGCCTTTCGGGCGAAACTGAGACATTTTTGTTTAATGTTACTGCGTTAGGGCATTAGGAGTGTGAAAGTGAAAAAAAAAAAAAGTGTGTTTGTGAGGTTCACGTGGTAGAGGTGGTGTGCTCCGGACCACCATCAGATGCACTTCGCTTCTCGAAGAGGCAGGATGTCTGTCTATTGAGCTCCTGAACAACGCTTAGCAATGTGCCGAACACTGTTTAAATCATGGACCCGATATCTCGGAGACGCGACGTAATGCTAATGCATTTACCACTCGATCTCCACTGAATTTTTGTTTTAGTATAACGTCTGAAATGATTACGGTACAAGGTAATACCTAACAGGCTTACATTAAACTTTGTGACCATCTGTTGTGCGTTGAGGTTCTACATTTTTGCTGTTTCACGTCTGAATCCGCGCGTGCATTTCGAAGTTTTTTTTTATATATACATGGAAAAAAAAAGAGAAGTATTCTTTTCAACTGTTTTAGCACTTAAGGAAGCACGTGGGAGTTCTCCGAAATTCTGGGCTGCTCAGGTTAATCTGTATCCGTGACATTTTTAGAGTGAATGTATGCTGCATTTTAGCAGCATACATTCGTGAAGCAGCATTTTAGCGTGAAGCGCAGAATGCTTTATGAGTTTTCGACACCAACCAAAGAAAAAGAAAAGAAAAAATGTCGCAATCCGCGTGTAGCGGTCGGTCATCGGGTACAGTAGTACGTGCATGCGCCATCAGTGTTTTAAATGGGCCATGACCTCATCTGTCTGTACGCCAAGCTTCTCAATCGTGAGAGCGGAACCATGGCTTGGAAGGCATCATTAGGCAGTGCGCTGGCGAATGAATCGTAAATGCCGCGCGCGCTGCGGGCGCCCCGTCGCGCGTGTGATGCAAGTGCGTGTCCCTAGGATCGCTTTTCGAGCCGCCTGCTTAGCCATGCATAATGCACGCAATGCCGCAACCTACATACGTAACGTGTCACCCCCTTTTTTTGCCTTCGGCCCTGGTCCTCGCTCTAAACTGAGTGGGAGTGCCTGGGAGTCCTTGAAACCGCGTCTCTGCTCTTTTGATTCTTCCACTGCAGCTGCCTCTTTTAAAACCTCTAAGCCTGGGTGTCGTCCGGGGGCCGTGTCTTTAGTGGATGTGAACGTCTGCACTGGCACGACACTTTTAAGAGTTGAGCTGTCGGGCTAGTGTGGTGTGTAGGCCCTGTTCGCAGTGCGCTAACAATTATTCGCGACACTTCAACTGACGTGAACACTATTTCACTGCACTTCGGGCATATACTGCGACTATTGTCGTCGAGGTTGAAGTAATCGTGTGTAGTGTCCTGGACATTGCTTTCCAAAAGTGAGGGTGCGAGTAGAAAGCATTTCACAAGTGTGTTAAAAAGCGCAATCGTGTTCCTCGCGGTTGTTACCCCCACCCCCCTTTCCTCTCCTAATTTTTTCTGATTTTCTCGTCATGTCGCCGTGTGCGCCATGTCATGCACGTTCTTCGTCAATATCGGGATCGTCGGCTTGCGGAGTGTTTTTTGTTGCCCCTATATCGCGGCAGTGAATTCGCCGCCGAGTCGCCTAGCTCCAAAGTGGCATGCCTTTCCAAGGCGGGTTCTCTCTTTCTTTTCTTCGTGGCGGCGACCGGAAAGGCGTCGTTCGTTGATATTTCATGCAGTCAGGGGCGCAGCCTGCCCGCGTAGGTCACCAAGGACTTTAGAAAGCGCGCGCGCCTGCCTCGCCAGTGCGTGTACCTTCGCTCACCCCCGTTCTGGCCCGTGGGCTGCGGTCGGCCGGCGCGCGGGCCCCAAGAATAACTGCTCTGTCGGTTGGTTGTGGGATCAACAGAGACGCAATGGCCGAGCCGACGAGGCGCGCGCGAGTCGACTTCGAGCGGCGGCCCCCCGTCATGCCCATTCTGCGGCGCCAGCAGCACCGTGGTCGCGTAGTCGCCGCCTCGCTCCTGGTGGACGGCGTGGGTCGTGCGGCAGTGCGCTGCGGCTCCGTCGATGCCCTGTTCCGCAGACGGCCCGAGGGCCGCGTGGCATCGCCTGCGGCTGCCCGATGCCGAAGCCAGGAACGAGCCCCCCGGGGAACCTACGGCGGCGGCGGCGGCGGCTGGGCCGTCGGGCGCAGGTAACCGAGCGCGTTGAGCCCCGCGCGCTAGCCGGGGTCCTGGCAGGGTTTCCCTGCATGATTTTTTTTTTTTTCGAGTGCGCCTATCTTGTGTCGTTGTGAAGCTGCCGCCCCCGGCCGTCCCCGGATTGTGCGCGCTTCCGCTGTGCGGCTGCCCACGCTGCGGATCGACGCCGACCGGCGATTTCTCTGCGTACGCGAAGAGTTGAATCGCTCCAAGCGAATGCTGTTTTTATATCGACCGCTTCGATTGTATAAACCCTCTCGGTCGTTGGCTGGTTTGACCGCCGTGCACGATTTTCTTATTTTTTTTATCGGCTTATACTCAGTCACTTTGCTGGAGCGTTTCCATATGGGGTCTATAAATTCCATATGTGCAGTTTCTTTGTCTACCGTACGTTTCCTACAGGATAACTTGAGCGAGAATAATACGGAAAACATGTGGAATAATCGGACAGCATACGGAAGTTTTCATTGGGGTATCATTGTTTAGGCTTTCCGTGGTTATTTACGCCCTCGTTGCTTCGTTGATAGTGCCATTAGCCGGCGGTAATTTTGGCAGTGCGTTTTTTTTTTTTTTTTTTTTTTTTTTTTTTTTTTTTTTTTGCTCGGAGGTCTTATCCGTAACCATTGCCCGAATATGCACTAGCAACGCCCGACTCCTGTGTTTACCTACTCGCCAATTTTGGTCGCGCTTCCTGTTTCTTGACTATTGAAATTGTTCACGTACAATTGTTTTGGCGTACAGCTTACCACGTACGCACGCGCGTGGGAGGGACAGGGTCGGCACTGCGTGTGAGGTGTATTGTCTGTTTGCGGAATGCTTTGCGATACCACGTGATCGTCACCTCCGAGTTCCACGTTATGACTGCTCGTTGTCACTGCTGGCCACGCGGCGCGACTGATAAAAATTGAGTTTTAGTTTCACGGGTACGCAGAAGCTTTGCGCACGCAATTGTGAGAGTTCTACATACGCTACGCACCGCATGCGTGGGACGCTTATAGTTTCGCGTACGCAACAGTCTGTTGCAGGAGGCCTTGACAGAGTATAGATCGTTGTTTCCGCATGTCTACTTGCGCCCTCTGCTGGCAGACATGAACGCTATTTCAGCCAAGTTCGTTCAAGACGAGCCGAAATCGGAGCCATTGCACGATTCTCGCACCTCGCAAACAGCGCGTCCGTGCTTCCTTGTGCTGCGTTCTCTGCCTGCAAGGTCCTAAGCTGCAAAATGCCTCCCAGCTTTCTTAGTGATCATTAATTATTTGTGCTCTCATGGACTTGGAAAAGCGCGAACACGCAGCAGAACACTACGGTGACTAACCACACGCACCGTCGGCACGGTCGGATGCGATCTTGAAACTGCTCACGGCTGTTTCGAGATATCGCGTGAGCAGCTCGCAGAGCCGGTCACGTAAGTGGGGCGCGCAACGCAAAGGCGCAGATTTAGCGTGCGTATACGTGAGACGCGACGGGGCACCCTACGTTCTGCGTAAGGCTTTTACGTACGTGAAACTAAAACTGTCTAATGAAATATATGGTGCTAGCGAATCGTTACACAATAAAGCTCCTCGCCGCGTCTTAACTATTTGCTGAGCTCTCAGTACTCGTATAACGCTTACCTTTTAGCCCATCAGATACTTCGGTTTCCGTATTCAGGATCGCGTGGCACATGGAAATTCTCTAGTCAAAAAGCCACTGAACGAATTTAAACAAAATTAGTATTCTGACTGTCGTTAGCAAAATTTCTATTTAGGTAAGCACTGACAAAAACCTTTATAAAAAATGTTAATTATGTTGTAACGTTGTAGTGACGGTGGAAGAACCTAGTAGCGAAAACTGTTAATCATGAAAGTACGTATCTGTTTATTGGGTGAACCTGAAAACAGTCAAGTACAACAAGAACGGCGAGCACAGTCGGCGATCGTTCGAAATCTGATCTGCGGATTAGACACGTCGGCTATTTACACTTGGCCCCGTAATCGCTGGTAGTCATGTACACCAGCATTCGCAAAATTTGATTACACAAGGGTCGGCGACAACATATGTAGCAGATAGAGCCATCGATAACATTCGAGAAACACGCAAAGGCGCGTCTCGCGCTCAGCGATATATATCCTGTATCATTTGTTAGCCGGTGAAATGCGGTCACCGGATAAAGCTAAACAAGCATGCGTGTCAATATACTATGCCGGCCGGTTGTCCCACCTAACTTGAGCCGAACTTTCAAAATATACAAATGCCACGTAGCTGGACGGAACTATGGTAATGTTTGCCGTTGCTTGGAGATACTCGGATTTTTTTTTTTTTGCAATTCGTCTTATCACACAATCATAATTAATTAATCAACTTCTCAAATCTTACAATTCGACGAAAAGTGTGAATGAGAAAATTGTAGAGCAGCATGAAAAAAACTCCCGATGCAGATTTGTATTGCTGAATACGTGCTACACAAGTGTTCTTCCAAGCATGAAAGAAGCCCGCGAATACACGAAAAATTGCCGCGCGACTGACCGCTCGCGGCACTTTGCGTGTATTCGCGGGCTTTTTTAATTAAGACTAATTGTGTGATTAGGCAAAATGCAAGAAAAAAAAAGATAGTCTGCGTATCGCCAAGCGTCGGCCAACATTACCTTGGTTCTGTCCAGCTACGTGGCATTTGCATATCTTTAAAGTTTGGCTCAAGTTACGTGGGACTGCCGGTATATCGCAATTGCCTAAAGAGTCTACATGAAACAGTGTTTACGGCGAACAAATTTAACACTTACGCAAGGCCATAAAATAGGTTGGTAAATTTTGAATGTAACGTTTGAAAAATTCACGTAAAAGCACGTACACTGTAGTGCGAAATGTGCATTTTTTGTTTTACAGCCGTTTACAAAAGCTTTCGATGCCTCTCTTAGTTCTTGCAGCGTTATGAAGTAGTAAAATTTCAACGTGTCATTTGTTTTAACTGGCTACCCAAATTAAAGTTCTGCGGCCATCCGTTATTAATAGCTTTTTTTTTTTTAATGCAAGTGTTTTTATTCAAGTCGGTGCGGTTTGCGCGTATGTGAATTGGGAGGGAACGAGCCAGAAGCTTTGCTCATCGACCCCCTCCCCCCCCCCCACTCTCCTCGCCCCTTTATTTTCTTTTTCTTCGATTATGGGGAAACCGCGACACGCGTTCGACCGGTCATTGTTTGTGTGCTGCCTTCCTTTACTAACGCTGCTAGCATTTCCGTGCCGCGAATGTGACCTAAGCGGGTGATCACGCTTTGCGCACGGCCGCGGTGACTGCGAGCCCTTGGCGGCCAGCCGGGCTTGAAATCGCAAAAAATAAAAGAAATTCGACACACAGCCGTCAAACGCTCCGTCGCGTCACCGTCACGTATATATAAAAAAAAAAAAAAAAAAAAAAAAAAAAAAAAAAAAAAACGTACAGCATAGGGCGCCTCGATGCCAGCGGCGCTGGGCATCGAGGCACCCTAGTACAGCAGGCGTGACGAAGCACTGTATACGAATAGGCGACGACGGTGGCGTCGTCGACAGCAGCACACTTTTGTACAGTGTAGACTGATCGGTCCCACGTTCGCCTAAACATAGAGAAATATAACCTGCATTATGCATTGAATCCGTTCAATAATTTGATGTTGGTGGGATGTTTGCGTAAACTAAGAATAATAAATTGTGTAATGGCGAGCCACAACAACCACGGGTACAGTGTACTAGAATAAAAGGGTAGTGTGCTCACTGCGCACCAGCGGCAACGGGGCGAGGTGAAGACGTCGATGTCAACTTGGAAACGGAGCTATACGTTGAAATCGACGGTGCGACGCTTGCTGTTCTACAGGGAAAACGCATATTGCTGCACATGCAAAGAGAGGCCGCGAACATGCACAGCGATCACCGCCGCGTCGAAGCAACCGGAAAGGGCGCGAACGCGGTCGCGGATGCTACACTGAGCCACCAGTGCGTTGCACCGTCGATTTGAATGTATTGCTCCGTTTCCAAGTTGACATCGGTGGCTTCACGCTCCCGGCGCCGCTGGGCCAACTACCTTTATATTCTTGTGCACTGTACCGCGGGACGGGTCTACTTTCATGATGCTGAGCGGTTTTCTGCTGCTGTTCTTGCTGTGCAAGCGGAGACAGCAACAAGCGCGCAAAGCTCGGCGCCAAAGAAGTCGTGGGGGCGAAACATGTGCAGGGATCGCAAGTTCGTCCTTCGACGTTGTCCACGTCGCACATTTGAGCGCCACCGAAACACACAGCTCTGTTTTCGATGTGCCACGCGTGGAACGCTTGTAAACAAACTAGCAGCCGCTGGTGTTGCCAGCTTCAGCTTTGCAAAATGGCCGTATTTAGCGACGGCGTTTTAATTTCTGATTGGTCATTATTGAAGGGGCGGGGCCCCTTCACCGTGCTGGCGACAGAGACGTAGAGCACTGCTCTGCGTCGCCGGCGACTCGTTTTCGAGGGGAAAACGACTCGGAAACCCTCTCGCCCTGGCGGAAAACGGTGCCGTGACGGTGACGCGACGGAGCGTTAGACGGCTGTGTGAATGAGGCCTTAGAATGCCAACGCATCAAAACGAGGCCGTTTTACAAGATGACCCCTTTTCGAGAAATACAGTTGGGAAGCCATCGTTTAGTCCTCGGCATTCTCGTGCGCAACTTGCGGTGGGATGCATCCTTCCGCGAGCCACGTCGTATAGTGCGACTTCTCTTGCGCGCGTATGGTAGCGCTCGACGGCCACTGCGTGTGCAGTCAGCAAAATGCGGCAACGGACGCAGACATCCCTGTAGTGAAGTTAGTGCTTCTCTCTCTCTCTCTCTCTCTCTCTCTCTCATTTTTACGTGCTGACAAACTAACAGAAACATGAAGAGTGTTTGGCTTTTTTTACTGCGCGAGAGCAAGTTCTCGTCAGCGAGAAGGATTCAGAGCGGCAGGAGTATCCTCACTTGGAACGTTCACGGTGCTCAGGGAGCGGCGGCGTTGAACGCAGTGCACGCGACACGGTGCTAGGCGTACTGTGACTTGACACCATTTCTCCCACGCGAACGGTGGAATGATCAACCACTATCGCACTGCGGGCTTTTCAACCGAGGTACGCCGAGCAGTGTCCAGCGCAACAAGACCGAGAGTTCGAGCCTCAATGCGGAGCCTCTGCAACTCGAGAGCCTTATGTTTGTTTGCGTACGACAAACAATATTTGTTTAGTATGCAGCATCCTGTCTAGGTTCACCGAGAAGCGCTTCGTAGTCTGTTTCTGGTGAACTTGCGGCCACCCAAGTCGATGATAATGATGATGAGATACAATATTTGATTGGCCAAACTGCCAGTGCTCTCATCGTGTAGCAGTCAACAGGGCAAATCCGGGCGCTCAAAACCGCACCTACATTCTTTGAGACCTCACAGGGGTGGAGTCCTCACAGGTATCAATCGAGTTTGCGGAAGTCTACATCACTGGGCTTCTATTTTCGGAGTTCTGGCAGCCCGCTGGCAGCCAGACGGCAGCCAGCTAGTTCCGGTCCTGATAAGAAGTCACGTGGGCTGGGATCCCAAGACAACCCGAAGCTGCCTGAAGTTTGCAAAATCGAACACCCGGACAGCTGCCCACGGGTATACTGTACCACGTACGGGATAAACGTAAACATGCTACCAGCATGGCAGCGGGGGGCGTGGCTGGCGCACCGGGCGTAGTCGGCCCATTTATGCGTTGCCCGCTAGAACATAATTATATAGTTGCATTCGGGAATACGATCACTTTTGCGTGATTTGGCGCGACTTGGCACAGTACGCGCACAGGGCACCTCACTTTGCACAGCACAACAAACGGCCTCCGACGCGTCCGATGTCAAGGCGCGAAATCGCGCGTAAGTGATCGCCAAAGCGATTGCTCGACGATTCCTGCTCGCAGCGATCACGTCGGCCACCGGCGACATCGATGAGTTGGCGTTTTGTCGTCATTTGACAAGACACGAAAAAGCAGGACATCGGGTACGTCTTACAAGCATAAAATTTCGTGCCGACATGCTTGAATTCGATAGAAAGTTTGTTTCGGTTGGTGGTGCATCTATTCTGTCCCTGTGCTGAAGGAACTGGGGCTGCGTTTGGCGCATGAAAATGCACGCCGCCTGTGGCCAGCGAAAAGTTTTACACGAAAAATTGGTCGATCATGAGAGCAGTAAGCTAATGTACGTGTGGCCGATGGCCATTACTCAACCAGTGCATTTCTTTAAAATCAACGGCCTATAGTTAGAACACATCGTCTCAAGCTGCCACCCAAGAGCGCCTGGCCAAGCATACGACGGAGCGAAGAAGCCTTCATGACACTCGCGCGCGCGCGCGCGCGCGCGCGCGCACACACACACACACACCACACACACACACACACACACACACACACACACACACACACACACACACACACACACACACACACACACACACACACACACACACACACACACACACACACACACACACACACACACACACACACACCACACACACACACACACACACACACACACACACACACACACACACACACACACACACACACACACACACACACACACACACACACACACACACACTCACTCACTCACTCACTCACTCTCTCTCTTACTCACTCACTCTCTCTCTTACTCACTCACTTCCTCACTCACTCACTCACTCACTCACTCTCTTTCTCTTTCACTCACTCTCTTTCTCTTTCACTCACTCTCTTTCTCTTTCACTCACTCTCTTTCTCTTCACTCCTCTCTTTCTCTTTCACTCACTCTCTTTCTCTTTCACTCACTCTCTTTCTCTTTCACTCACTCTCTTTCTCTTTCACTCACTCTCTTTCTCTTTCACTCACTCTCTTTCCTTTCACTCACTCTTTCTCTTTCACTCACTCTCTTTCTCTTTCACTCACTCTCTTTCTCTTTCACTCACTCTCTTTCTCTTTCACTCACTCACTCACTCACTCTCTTTCTCTTTCACTCTCTCTTTCTCTTTCACTCACTCTCTTTCTCTTTCACTCTCTCTTCTCTCTTTCACTCACTCTCTTTCTCTTTCACTCTCTCTTCACTCTTTCACTCACTCTCTTTCTCTTTCACTCTCTCTTCACTCTTTCACTCACTCTCTTTCTCTTTCACTCTCTCTTCACTCTTTCACTCACTCTCTTTCTCTTTCACTCTCTCTTCACTCTTTCACTCACTCTCTTCTCTTTCACTCTCCTTCACTCTTTCACTCACTCTCTTTCCTTTCACTCTCTCTTCACTCTTTCACTCACTCTCTTTCTCTTTCACTCTCTCTTCACTCTTTCACTCTCTCTTTCTCTTTCACTCTCTTCACTCTTTCACTCTCTCTTTCTCTTTCTCTCACTCACTCTTTCACTCTTTCCCACTCTCACTCTCTTTCTCTTTCACTCTCTCTTCAATCTTTCTTCTCTCTCTTTCTCTTTCACTCTCTTTTCACTCCTTTTTTCACTCTCCCCCTCTCTTTTCTCTTTCTCTCACTCACTCTCTCTTTCTCTTTCACTCTCTCTTTCTCTTTCTCTCACTCACTCTCTCTTTCTCTTTCTCTCACTCACTCTCGCTCTCTCCAGCCCTAGTAAAACGAGCGCGCGGCGCGTCATCCGGTGAGCGCGCTCTGGCTGGCTCTGGCAGCCCGCGGGTAGCCAGAAGTGGAAAATCGAAGAGGTCCACTATTGGAAATTACGGGCACCAGCGTTGCCCGAGCGGAGCCTGCGCGGGGCCCCATCGGTGCTCGAGACATTTTGCGGGGCGTTGCGCAGAGTGATACTGCGCTGCCTCCGCTGGATAATAGTGGAAGAAATTTTCACTATTTTCATAAGAACGTACCATGAATCAATCCACACTCTATCTCCTTCTCTGCAGTTTTAATCGCATACCCTAGTCGATCGTTGTACAATCGAACATAAACTGTTCGACTCCCGCCAATATATTCATTCCTGGAAGCTCATTGGGGATACGTCTTTTCGTCGTTCTGTGTATACAGCAGCCGGTAGTACTATAAAACTGTTTCCTCCACATCGCTGTTCTCAGGAAATCTCATCGCTGGCTCCCTAAGGATCCACCAGGACATCGTATTGCCGCTCTTCTATCATTTGAAGGCGCGGACGTTGTGGAGAGCGCTTGTAGATGTGCTTCCAGAGCTGATGTCCCTCAGGTCAGTAAACTTGCGGGATAGTCGCCCTAAATAGATATTGGGAGCACTGTCAGTGGTGCGTTTCTTTGCTGAACTTTGGAGCCTGTAGCGCAGCCGTCGAGCGCGTATGCCATAATATATTGCGTGTTACAATTTGTCCACTAGCGGTAACTCGGCCCCGTCTCATTGGTTGGTGGTTACGTAACTATACGAAGTTACTTTCTGTTGAATAGTTCAGATTCCTTGCAATGAAGTTCAGCGAGCCTTTCTTTCGAAGTAGAAGTCATGTTACTGTGCGTCGCTAAGCTATTGCGGAGTACGGTCTGTACTATGGTGGACCTGTCGCGCAGAGAAGGCGGCGAGATCCTCTTCGAAACCGAAAGTTGTCTTCTCTGAACACCGACCTCGTGAGAAGGGTAAATGGCGTTGCTTAAACTGTTTTTATTTCCCTGCATGCAGAAACATTCCACTCTCATGCTGAACTTTGATGGCAGATGCAGAACGGTCCACAAGCTTTACCACAGAGCGCCGTCCTTCGGTGGAGAGCACGCACTCCAGCGAGCGCAAGCAAAAATGCACGCGAAGTACAGTCTCAATTAGCAGCATTTTTTTTTTCGAAATGCTTTGGAGAGTCGCGCTCCGAGCGCGTGCTTCGGTGAGAATAGGTGCACGTGCACCCTCCTCCACTTTTAAACGTTCGCCTGTGCGTCCATACTGCCCTTGTGCGTCCAACTCGGCAAACGAGGAGCCCGTTGCGCGTCCTCGGGGATTCGTGTGGCCCCGACGCTATTTTGTCTGTGACGTTCTCTGTGTGAATTTGTTCTACCATTTCTGACAACACGGAGGCTATCCGCATTCTCCTCGCTGCTGCTGGTCGCATGTTCAACATGATGCTTGGCCTTGTCTCAGGCCGCCTGTGGATGGCTCGCATGCCCCCCGACCCGTGAGTAGCCTTTCGCCTTGCATAATTTTACCGGGAGTGGTCCGGTGGGCGCTTCCACAACGTCCGGTTAGTTTGCGTTGGTACTTTCAAGGCTATTTTCTTTTCGCGTTCATTGAAATTGTGGAAGCAAGCTGTAACACGAGTACGAAACGATCGAACATGCGCTTCTTTCTCCGCTGTTCTCTGCGAGCTGCCTGTTCCCGCGCGCGTCGTTGGGTGCTGCCGAGTTCCGAGGCCAGTTATAGAGAGTTTTAGAATAGAGCTTTGCGGGTGTTAGCGTAGGCAGGAGTGAGGAGTTTTAGATATAGGGATTTGCGTTTGCAGGTAGCTGCTGCTGATGATTTAATGGCATCTACTTTGAAACGGGGTGGCGACAAATGTGCACCTATCTTGCTTGATTTAATCAGGTATACTATATATCTTCTTTATCTAGCATTTTTGTATACCTGTCATTAATCTTTTTCTTTCTTTCCCCAAAATTTACCTTTTACCACTACATATATGATTTTAAGAGATCAGGTCGTATCAATGTATTCCCTGCCTTTTTTTTTCTTTTTTTTTTTTACTCCAGTACTCTAATCGTCTTTTGCTTATCTCTACGGCTGATCGGTTGATGTTTCCTTCCACTTTAAACCCAAGCGCTTCTGGAAATTGTCTTGCGCTTGCAGCGTCACTATGGCGTCGAAAAAAAAAAAACTGTTGTAAATATTAAAATAAACTATACCATTTTATGATAAGAGGAGTAATTTTGGCATTCGTGTTATTGCGTTTAATTACAATTTATAGGTTATTTTATTAGCACAAGCCGTTTGATGCGCTTAATTTTGAGTAACCAACTTTACGTGCCTTCACCAGCCAAGCTAACCCACGTTAGGCCTACGAGCCATGAAATCGGCAATTGAATTCGGAATCAGCGGTGTCTAATGAATCAATCTTCATTACACACGTTAGTTGAGAGAAAGCGATAACCGCAGTCACTTCTAGCTTACGAACTTCACGCGTTACCACGAATCGAACCCATTTTGGTATCCGTCGCTTCGATGGGCGCCGCCATGTTTGTTGATACAAAGCTTTTGTGGCTCCCGCTAAATCAGTGAAATAGCGTGCCCGACCGTTGGCCCGACGCAAAAACCAAACGCAGTTCGCGTCTCGCGCATGCGCAGTGGCTTCGACGCTATATCTTTGGGGCCCTATAACACGTTTAGGGCCCCTATGCTGTACTATCTCCGTGGGTGCAGGATAACTCTAGTAAAAATCGCAAGAACAAGAAAAGCGGACTGTTTCTGACGCGGCTGTAGCTTAGGCCTCGCGTCCCCGCTTCGCTTCGAGCAAGCGTAGTGTTTGCTGTGAAGACGTATGACGTCGTCCGCCTCGGACCAGCCATTGAGAGACGAGCAGTCATACGGATAGCTAAGTGCAATGTTGCGTCATAGAGAAATTGCGTACGCTTGTCCAGACGATCGGACAGTCATCTGCACCATGTCCACCCTCGGGCGGACGCCGGCGGAGCGGACGGGCGGTTTGAGCGAGTATCAGTGACGCAAAACCCAAACGCCGTTTGTGTCTCGCGCATGCGCAAGGGCTTTGACGCTATTTCTTTGGGGCCTCTATTCTAAAACTCTTATGTTCCCTATCTTTTATGTTGTCAGGCTGGAATGGTGCCGGGAGAGGAGATGGAACGCGTTGCTTCATTCTCCTTTGGGCTCGCGGTCCTGAGCTGTGTTTCTCGCTATAGCTAATTGTAGTGTTCTGGTCATTTGGGATGTTACGTGGAATCCACATAGCTGGAGACGCATGACGCTCGCTTCCACAGTGAACTGCCCACCGCGTAAGGCAGACCCGGCCCCTCTTTTGTGCACCCATCGGGAAATTCAGGCTCGTCGAAACTTCCGACTAAGCAGTTTCTTCTAATGTGTCCGCTTGATAGATCCACTATGGATCCACTCTCATCTTCGTGCGCGTGCTTCTCGATGAAGCCGAGCAAGCCTCTCGAGCCGAGGCGCGCCTGGCATGTCTTCGTTTTCTTCGTGGACATTCTTCTCCATCCTTTGGCACGCGGCTCTACGCGCGATTTCGCTAAAAAAAAAAAAAAAAAAAAAAAGACCCCGCACAGAGCGTGGCGCTGTTAATTATTTGGTCGCCTCGCTTCTGGAATAGTCCCGGTCTCTTCGGGGTTTTTTTTTTTTTTTTTTTTTTGCGCTAAATGAAAATCTGGGACTTCGAAACAAAATACTGGCAGACCTCGGAGTGCCCTAGATTTTTTTTTTTCTGCACCCAGTTTCGATTTCGCCCCCCCCCAGGAGGTTACTGCGTACAGAAGGTGGTCACGTAGGAGCAGGACATCGCGACGTTTTTGACACTCGCTCCGGCTCGCGCGGTCGTCTGCAATGCTGCTATATCGGGCTTCACAAATCAGTCACGACACGGTAACTTCATGAGAAACGAAACAGAAACTGGCTGTAGAAAAGCTATTACGTTAAATTATTTCGGGCGCTCTGAGGCTTGCCAGTATTCTTCCTAGGATTTCGAGGTCCCAGACATTTATTTAACCTTGTAGTGAAGCTTTCTTCGCCTAGCCCACCACCGTTGTTTTGGTCCAAAATGCTTGCATAGTTAAATATTTATAAAATAGCTTTAAAGCACATTTACCAATTTACTGGGTGTAGCTGGTTAGTTTGCAAGGACCGAACTCCGAGCTCGACACCAGTTTCTGAATATGTGCCGTCAAACATGGAGTAAAAATGCTATATTGTTCCACTTTTTTTTTTTTTAACTAAACGCCTTTTATACATTCCAACACAAATATAACTGGAACGCCAGTGTATTTCGTTGCGCACTTGGGGAACTGGTGTCGTCTTCTAATTCGTTCAAAATGGATATGCCTTGCGAACTCACCGGATATACAATTGGTAAAATTCAGTATAAATATGTGCCGTAAGGTCGTTAGTTCAGAACGTAATCAGCGGAAATTTGTTAATTCATTACGCGTTTCAGATTACCGTGCAGGTGATGTCCGCTTCTTTAGTAATGCAGTTAAAGAGAACTGTGCTGCCACAGGCGACTAAAAGAAAAAAAAAAATTGTTCAGTCTGAAAAAACATCCTATATAGATACCGGGTGTTTCAGCGAACACTAAGTATTTTTTGTAGTGCACGTTAAAGAATCCCAGGTGGTCAAAATTAATCCGGAGCCCTCCACTACGGCGTGCCTCATAATCAGAACTGGTTTTGGCACGTAAAACTCCAGAAAGTATTTTTTTTAAGGTTGCCTGTGGCAGGATAGCACAATTCTAGTTCATGAGCTGGTCTACTCGAAGAGGCGGACATTATTGCACAAAAAATTTAAATGCAGAATCGACGAATTAAGAAAAATCCACTAATTACCTTATGGCCCATATAGCAATTTACAAATTGTGGCCGTGGAGTTCGCAAGGCGGGTCCACTTGGAACGAACTCTCAGAATGGCACCAGTTTCGGGTTAATTCCCGAACTTTGTGGAGAAATGCATTGTCGTTCGTCTTTCACAAAACGTCGTTTGTGCATTGAAGCACAAAAGTAACTTTGCATTTATTTCTTCCATTTGGGCTACCGATCATCCTTGCGCCACGGGGTCTGTGCCAATTCTTCCCTTGACAGACGTCAAACGTCTCGCAGTGTGCAGTCATATGAACTGGTTTTTGCATTTCGGCTACCTTTTGGACAGTGTATAGTGCACAAACATAAACATTGCATGACATTAAAGTTTTGACCTGTGCGGTGCATAACAATTACGTGAGATTACGCATTGCATGTGATGAATCATACTGAACAATCCCGGCCACGGCGGCCGCATTTCGATGGGGGCGAAGTGCGAAGACACCCGTGTGACTTCGATTTTGGTGCACGTTGAAGAACCGCAGGCGGTCGAAATTATTCCGGAGTCCCCCGCTACATCGTGCCTCATAATCAGATCGTGGTTTTGGCACGAAAAACCCCGTAATTTTGAATCATGCTGAACCCCCAGTGGCGTAATTACCGACAATTAAGACAGAATGACGATTTGTACAAACTTCGCCATAATCCGCTGGCTTTGGACTAGACGCAACTGTTTTCCCATCTCCTGTCTTGTATGACTATTTTTTGCCCTGGTGACAAATAGGTCGTTAGCCGCCCGTCCAGTCCGCGATCTTCCAAATTAAGCCGCACGCGACACGCTCTGTCGACGGGGCTGCCCCGCTCGGCTCGTCGTTCCGGGTACACCGGCAATACCTGTTGCCGGTGTGTCCGTTGTAGCTTCTCTCTTTCGGCGAACGTGGTGTCATCACTCCGGTCGTCTTTTGTGGCCGCACTTTCCCGGCCCGCTTTCGTCGACGTCCGTCTGCGCCGGCGTGGGCAGGCTTGGCGCCGCGATTGGCGGCGCGTCGCGTCACGTGGCTGGTTGTTCACCTTCGCCGGCTAGCGGCACGCCAGCCGCTGGCGCGCACGCTCTTGGTGTTGGCTTTCGCTCGCGGCGAAAGCGGCGGCTGTGCAGTGTTTTATTCGGGCGGCCCGTGTGTCCGTGTGCGCGCGTTATGGTGCTGACGTCTCGCGCGTGCCGGCCGCCGGCCTCGCACAGTACCTTGGCTGTCCAGAAGGTCGGGCTCGTCGCCGTGTCGCGCAGGTGAGAGGTGACGACTGTCCGCATTGGATGGGTGGGAGGGCGTCTACCTTTGATCAGTACTCAATGAATGCTTGCCGCAGTAATGTGACCTCCCTAGCTAGTACTTGCCAAATATATGTCGGATGACCTTTGTAATAAGTGCAAAAAATGAGGATAGTGCGAGGTATTTAATGGAAGTCAGGTGTTATTTCTCGTATTAGTGCCTTCGGTTGAGCAAGGGTGAATCCAGTGCCTTGCCCCCGACAACATTGCTAGCGCAGTGTAGGGTATTCGCAGTGTATTTGCGTGGCGCTATAGTGTACCATGGGCGCTCGTATTCTGCATTTGTTTGTGGGATGTTGTTAGCTCAAACACGCCGGATTTCCGTGAAGTTTGTGCTCGTAGCATGTAAAACAGTGGCGCTAGTTTACCGGCACTGTTTACTAGCAGGAACGATCAGGATCAGAAAGTAAATTCACTGCTGTTACAGTGCAGTACTCTTCATAGTAGGTCGTCTTCCGAGAGCGCACAGGTTTCTGCTTAACAGGTGGTTCTCTTTGCAAACACATTTCCGTATAACCGCAATTATTGCGCTGACGTCCATGAAGCCGTGCCCGGCCCCAAGTTATGCTATGTCGAGTTAACTGAACAAATATTTCTGTTCGCGTCAGAGAATCCCGATAATACGGGTGTCATGGCCTGAGCCTTGGGATGTAAAATGCCGTCACTGGACAAATGTAGGTGACGTTTTAGAACAGCGCAAAAGACAGGACATGTCTCTTTCATGTCCCGTCTTTAGCGCTGTATTTGTTCTAAAACGTCATGTAGTACCAACTAGCGGCACAGCAAACTATCTTGTGGGTGTCGTTTATTTTTATCCCTGGTTGTTGGCATATTTGTGCCTTCAGTGCACCAGGGCAGCAGGATACGCTTAATATGAAACGTAGAGTGCAAATACCTTGGTGAACGTTTGCTGCTGTGTCAGTGCTGTGTAGCGTGTGCGTGTGTACGCATTTTCCCTTGTGCTGGCGCTCTGCTTGCGACTTGACGATGCTTTCACGTGACGAACGTGCGCACCTTCTACTTGGAAAAGATTACTCGGACGGATGTGCATGGTGGACTGCGTAGCGGCTGACCGATCGTGCCGGGCCGAATCATCGCCTCGGCATCTCGCGAGGGAAGTGGTGTCGGAGCAAATATTTACCACGGCGCAGAATACCGACGTGCGCATGATAGAAACGTTCTCGACTTGAGGGGGCGCAAGAGCGGGCGAACACGCGTTGTATAACTGTAACAGACGAGCTTCACATTGGGGTACCCAAGCGTTTAGGGAGGAACGCAAACCGCCGGGGGTACGAAAATACGCAGAGAGAGCACCAAAGAACCCACAGGGGAGTTTTGACTTTTGCATACGCTAAGTGGCTTGGGTACGCGCTATTTCTGAATCTCCCAAATGCTGCGATACGAAGCACTGTTTGTCACTGCCTGCGGCGCCACCTCGTCGTCGTGTTTTGTGTGTTGCGGGCCCTTCGAAGCGAGCTTTGCTGACGCCTTCCGAACGCATCCGCTTGGGGCCTGATGATTCGCCGCTGATCATCGGGTGCGTGCGCTGCTGCTCTCCGTGGTAGTTCTCTCTGCCGTGCGGCACGGAGGAGGGGGCGCGTTTTTCGGTCACCTGGCAGCAGCGCGCGCTGTTCCGCGGCCGTTGGCCGGCTGTGGACGGTCGCGCTTCCTCGCCGGCTTTTTCCCCGTCCGTGCACGGGCGTTGTCACGCGCCGCGCCTTTTTCGAGCGTGCGGCCTGAGCGGTCGTGAGTCATGTCCCGGGTCAGCGACTGGGGCGCCGTGCCGTTCCGCGTAATGGTTCAAGGACCGTTCAGAATGAGCTTTGTTTTGGCTCATTGTCTTCCCGGGAAGCCCAGCGACGGGCGGCGCGCGCATTTGACTCTGCCCCACCGTCACATGTTCGGTTCGGCTTGAGCGGTCGCCCGGCGCTTCGTTCCATTCTGCCATCGAGCGCAGGGAAGTCAGTTCTGCCGGGCCACGGACCCAGGGATGTCGCCTCTCTCGACGTTATCGTCTAGTGCCGTGCGCCGTGCTACCGCCTTTAACTCTCAGCGCGGAAAAAAAGAGAGAGAGAGAGAGAGAGGTCGATACGAGTACACGGGAATGGCGCTTACTTCAACTACCGTTCATTGAAGAAACGTATTTAAATACAGCACGCGAACGGCATCGGGTATCACATTCATGTTGAAAGAACCAATCGATCAAACCAATTAACCACCAGGACCCTCAATACAACCACACCATAGCTGTACACCATGGCATAACCGCACAAACTAGCGTAACACAGGTGATAAAATACAATCGAGAAAGCACTGCGACACTTGCCTTTAGAAATTTACGTAAATGTAAGTAAAAGATGCACATGCGCTGACCCGCGAACTGATAAAGGACCTGAGAAACAAGACTTTAAAAGCAAACGCTGCGTCGGCTGCCATAATCCGGGAGGAATACATGTCAGTACACAAAACTATCAGTTGAACAATAACAATAAACAACTTAAATACATTAAGGAAGGCAATGCGTCAATTAAACTAGGACATATGTCCTTCCAGGTAGGCGATTTCAATGTCACTAAGGCTTATTGCTTTTTAAATTTTTTGTAGTTACTGTGGGGCCCTTCAAATGGTCAACCGATGGCTCAATGCTGTAAATCTGTGCGGCCAAAACAGGTGTAGTGCATATGTAATCGCAAGTACTAGGAAAGCTTGTGCATGCTCTGTTAGAATGCATGTCGGCACCTTCGGATGTTTTGTTTTGCTACCACAAGCCACAATTACAACTTATTAATTTACCTTTTATAGACGCGTAATACCCGTTACACGGGCACTTGCAACGGCCGTTAACGCAAACGGCAGTTGACCGCCGTAACGGCCGTGGGAACGGAACTGTGGTGGCTGCGCTCACACGGCACTTTCCATGTTCAGTCGGTTCATTTCAGTTTGGACGATTTATCACGTGACTTAAAATGTTTACCTCGCCAACTCGAAAAAAAAATTGTTTCTCTAATTATTTTCTGCGCTACATGCTGTACAGCGCGTTTTTTTTTTTTTTTTTTAGCTATTTGCAAAAGTTGCTCGCCTGCAGCGGGGGGACACGTTGCTGCTGAGGGCTGCCATCTTGCCTATTTCACGATGGAACGGACGGAAACGGCGGCGGAACTATAGTGTAGCGGAACGGAGACCGGCGAGCTCTGTTAGTGTCAATCGCCGTTGGGTTTCCAACGGCGCTCGCGCTGCCGTGTACCTCCGCCTAACGGCCGTTCAGGCCAACTGCGGTTTTCCCTTAACGGCCGTTAAAGTGCCCGTGTAACAGGGGTATAAGTCAACTTCCTTGTTAGTTTGCTTAGTTTGTCTCAAAATACATTAGTGAAGGCTCCGAGTGGAAAAACTGATCATCGTGCGACCAGAGGCAAAAGTTCAGTGTCCGGAAATTCTCCAGCAGCTTCTCCATAAGGCAGCTTGCGAGCTTTCCCATGCGGGCCCTAACAGTCCTTCAGAGGCCGGTTCTGAAACGCAGCCTGTTACGTTCGGTGACCAGCGGGGGCAGCGAACTTGGAGTATCTCCTGATTGCCTGTGACGAATCGCTTCGGGAGGCTGAAAATGTCCCACGGGAGAGATCAGCGGCGACACCATGTCTAGACACCTTTCAAAGAATACGTTGTTACTAGCTGTCACCCGGACGCCGACCACGACGCTAGGAGCAAGAAACTCTTGGAAAAGGACCGCTTCTACGACGCTTTCTCACAGCCGCTCGACAGACCCGCTGGTCGCCAAGGCCGTTCTCCAGACAAACCCGTCGATGGCTGGCCCTTCCAGGGAACCCAGACGCGCCAGTTCGAGTCAAGCGCGAAGCCGCCTGTCTACGAGTGACTCCTCCTTTCTGTGGGGGAGTGAGCAGTGTGTGCCCGAGGTCACTTCTCCGAATGTGTTCAGGGAACAAAGGCGCCGGGGGATTATGCGCACCCTCGCCCTCAAGGCGGACCCTTCGGTGACTCTCGACGCTCCGATTGGAGGAAGGTGTGACCGCAGCTTGGCCAGAGGGCTTTTATGCGGATTCTTGCTGCTCGTCGTGGGCACTCCCATCTGCCCTGAGAGGTGCTCTTCCAAATGCTCTCCGTGAGAGATGTAGCCAGTGCTCGCTCATCAGCTCCATCATTCATGCTACGAGAACAATGTACGGTGCTCCGTACTCCAGCCCCATGTCCTGTAAATAAGTTTGCCTCTTCTATGTAAATAAAACCCCTGTTCGGTTTACCCAACCTCACGACCTCGTACTCATCACGAAAGAAGCAACCCTCCTCGTCAACTCTGCTCGAACGACGGCGTGGGCTCGCTTAGCCTCCGTGTGACGCCCCGGTAGCGTAGGCAGGCTACCCGTTTCGAGACGCACCGGTGGCGTAGGCTAGAGAGCGACCCGCAGTTTGACGTCCGACTCCGAGGCCACGACTCCCAGCTCCTATAAGCCTCCTTCTCGGACGCCACGACTTACAGCTCATATAAGCCTTCTCGGACGTGTCGTGTGTGTGTGTGTGTGTGTGTGTGTGTGTGTGTGTGTGTGTGTGTGTGTGTGTGTGTGTGTGTGTGTGTGTGTGTTTCAGCGCTGTGTTGGGAGGTTTAAAAGGTTCCTCCTGACGCCCGGTTCAACTGGCTACCAGGATGGTGTTGACGGACGCTCGTTGAGAAAGTTTATAAAACGTTCATTTTCTACATTTATTTAACAAGTGCCAGAATGCGAGAAACGGAAGCATAAATGCTCAGAATGATCGAAATCGGAATGTTCCACAACCCACCCATCTCGTACTACTGACAGAGAGAGATTGACTGTGGAGAGGAAGACGCGCTATTTTTTGCAGCCTTGTGGTGCTCCTTTTGAACGTTCGTGTCCTCAGTTCCTTGGGCGTGAGCAACGCGCACATGCCCAGTCACTGTAGGCTACACACTTTGCACCTCACGAAGTAGAGGGCATTTCCCTTTCGTGTCGTTGCCTCTCTCGCAAGTGACGTCAGCTTCTCTGCCACGTTGACACACAGCAAAGCGCCTGTCCGTGGCCTTCCTCCATGGTTTCGGAGCAGAAACCGCTGGGAACGTAAGATGACGGACGCTGTAGACTATCAGGCCATTAGCAGAACATGTACGCGCACTTCAGGTGACGTGACCACGATTACACGCGCTCGTCCTCATTTGTGTTCTTGTCTCGCAGTCAGGCGTTTCGTGCTTTCACGAAAAGGGCGCATAGTATTCCGTGGACACGCGCACAGGCTCCGTGATTATACATTGTGCTCAGCTCGTTGGCCCCGCTCGTCGGGCCAGCAACAACTCTTCTTTCGCACAGAAGCCTCGGTATTTGGGTTGGACTCCACTCGGCGGCGAATGTTTTCTCGAAAAGACCAGCAGAGCGCCACCAGAGTAGGGTGCGTCCGGCGGGCGAGGAGGACATCGAAACACCAGAGTAAGCCACTCTGGCGCCACACAAGAGAGCTACGGTGACCTGTGCCTGAGAAACGAGCACCCCAAACTGTCGCTGAGCTGTGGTTTCACCTGGGAGAGCCTGTTTGCACCTCAACAGCTCGGGGCCACGTGGTCGCAGCGAGAACGTCAGCGTGGCTATGCATGGCTGTGGCTACGGCTTAAACTGGCTGCGTCTTGTTTACGACTTGTGGGTTACGTGGCTTAGAAAATAAGTTGACAGTCACTTTAGCGTACGCTAAAGAGGATGAAGGCGAAAGCCTGCGCGCTCGCGATACATTCATTAAATTAGTTTTCTCCCACCAGCTAGAGGTCGTGGGTTCGAGTGCCTTAATTAACTGTACTTAACACTAAGACTGATGATGATGACCAATTAACACTATAGGTCGACGGTACGACTCCCACCAAAGGTCGAGGGTCCGAGTGCCTTAACTCCTAATTAACTGTACGGTAATTAACTTTGCCATAGTTAACATTTGGTCGTGGGTTCGACCACCAGTGGTGGCACCATCAATTTTGGTGCCCTTGAATTTTTGTGCCATAACGCCGGACGGTCAATTTTTGGACTCATGAGCCACTTGAGGCTTTCGCCTTAAAAACATGATTTTTTTTTTGACCTCGTAGGATTTGTTGTTGCTTTTGGCGTGTATTTGAGCCTTGTCGTTGCGCTTAGCGTACACTTGTTCGAGTTTGAAAGCGCGCTCTTGACCCTGTGCCCTGCGCTGAATACTGATAGCTTGTCTATTCATCGCTAAGGCGATGAAGAGATTTAGGTGCACGTTGAAGAACCCCAGGTGGTCCAAATTTCCCGAGTCCCCCACTACGGCGTGCCTCATAATCAGATCGTGGTTTTGGAACGTAAAACCCCATAATTTTTTTTTTAATTTCTAAAGCGATGAAGGAATCGTAAGATCACATCTCCTGGGCCTTGGGAGTGATGGACGCAACTGGCGCGGTTACATGAAAACGGATCCCTTCTCGCCCTAGGAGTTTCACTCAAGGCGCATCACGCAGGTGCATCGAATATGAGATCCGTCAGTCAGCCACTCGTCTTCACTTGTACTACAGTGCTCTTTAATTGAGTATTGTATTTGCACTTGGGAAAATTGTATGCGGACTCGCTCTTTACTTGTAAACTTTGGCTCTCTGTACGACGCTGTGAGGGAAACCGAAAATGGCTACCGGGAGCTCGTGAATTAATTCCGGTAACTACAGACAAGATTCATGGCTCTAGACTTAAGCAGTTTATTCGATGTTGCTGTATAATTCCAGGAAATGAACTCTGAATCTCCATACGTGCTTCCAAGTCGCGACATTGCCTTTGGTGCAAATAGCACCGTCCGCGAATGCCAGCAGCCGTACACGCACTTTGTAGTGTTCCCCGCGGCGTTCGAAGTTTTCACAGCACAAATTCCACCATTATTTAGAGCTCCCCGCGACAGCACTCGTCATACACACGCCTACGAACAATAACTTTTTCTTGGGCGAGTTGGTGCTTGCTGAACGACACGATACTGTTGCGCAAAAAAAAAAAAAAAAAAAAAAACCACTGATCTCCACTAATTCTATATAGTAGTGATCAGTGAGTACAGATCAGTGAAAAAAAAAAAAAAAAAAAAAAAAAAAAAAAAAAAAAAACTCGGAAAGAAAGGTCAACAGCGACACAGCCAGTTTAAGCCACAGTCATGCACAGCCACGATGACGCTCTTGCTAAGGTTACGTAACCCCGAGCTATTGAGGTGCAAATAGGCTCTCTCGTTTCACCTTCGATGACAACGGCACGGAACGAAGCCGAGAGAGAACTGACGTCAGTCGAGTCACCTTGCCAGTGTAAACTTCGGCTCAACGAAGGCATGGGAAATAGCATTAAATATATATATATATATAAGAAAAACGCGGACACGAAGCACTAGGAAAGAATATAAGGATGGCAAAGAAGTCAAGATTAGAGAAAGCATAGGAATTTGCTCTTGTCACTGGCATAGCCCAATCGCTAGGCAGTTTCACCGTCTAAGCATGGCCAGAGTCATTTAATAGCTATTCAAGGACTGAGCTTTTTCCCGGGCGCCTTTAAAACACTATTACTTAGATGCCTAGGTGCTCAACTTCGAAGATTCCCATGGTGGTCTTGTAGCGTGTTCGCGTCGTCCATGAGTTCCTTTCACGTCCGCGCCTGTTCATCGCCTCGACATGTCGGCGAGGCTCTGCATTTTCGAGCTGCGTAGGTGACCGAATGCCCTTTGTGCGGGCGCCTCAGTGGTCGGGCTCTTAGCGTCTGCTTTGCATATGTGTGCGCAAAACGCTCGTTCATCCTTGGCTTTGTCAGGACTGCACGGCTCGTGTCTCGCGAGGGGGCGACCTAACGTACGTTACATTTGGGGCATCCGTTCTTTTTTTTTTTTTTTTTTTTATTTCCTCGCCAAGGCCACGACGTCGGGTTCTCTGTACGCGATTGAGGCTTCACAGGTGATCGGGCCTCAGTAGCAGTGTCTTCAGAGTCGGACGTTTGCGGTGCGGTCATCTTTACCGAAACAACCTCGTAGTCAGAAATGTTTTCGTGTCTCACATGTGCTCGATTGATCGCTTTTGTGGATGTCACATTCAGCCGATGCTGATTGGCTAAGACAGAGGGCAGAACGGCCATCGCTCCATTGAGGCGTCGCGCCGGACGCTACGTCACGCAAAAGGGTGTTCCCAAAAGGGGTCCCTGGAGCGTTGTACGACCCTGCGGATGAGAGCCCAGGACTTGGTGATCTTTAGGAGGGCTGCCGCGTGGTGGACGATGACAATGCAGTTTTGTTTTTGTCGTCTGGATTCTTGCCATGATGAAGCAAAAGGCTCTTGAAGGTCGAAAGTTCAACTTCACGGATAGTAACAGCTAAAGGGGGAAGCAACTGTTAATACTGAACGTATTCTTGGACTAGCTGGTTCATTATAGCAGCCAACGGCGCAAGAGAACAAGAGGGACAAAAAAGGAGACCGAGACGATCACAAGACGCACTAAGCTTAAGGTTTATTTAGTGATCGCGCTGAATAAAGGCTGGTTGACAAAAGTACTAACGACAACCTACTGTTCGCACATACATGTCAGATCCTGATAGGAAGCAGACACCCTTCTCTGATACCATAGAAGAAGGGTATGCTGCCTTGTAATCGTCTGGGTCTCCTTTCTTGTTCCCCCGTGTACTCTGGCGACGTTTCCTGCTGTTGAAACAAGCACTGCTGATAAGTAACCGCCCACCAGAAGTGCCACAGCACGGTAACCGTGCTGTGGCACTTCTGGTGTATAGTATGACGGTGACGTTACCTATAACGAGGCGAGGCTTGCTCTCATCGTCAGCGCTTTGGCAACCCCAGCGCGAGTGCTACTTTCTGCACGATCGTGATTAAAAACTCGTGAAGAAGCGACGCTGTTGCACGGCATCAGAACCGACTCCGCGTCGTACACCCCAGCTTGCAATGGTTATTCAAGACTGGGCTTTGCGCTTCCCCACTCTGTGCCTTCTTTGGTGACATTGGCGACATCGAATATTTTCATCTGGCTATGCCCGCAGTTTGACACAGAAAGAAAAGCGATGGTCGACCGCCTGCAAAAACGCACAGGACCTTTGAAGCCGTCGTTTTCCCCCGGAGGGCCCGCGGCAATCAGGAAGAGAGCGCAGCGATTGCGGATAGCCTTCCTGCGAGACACGGGGCTCATCGACACCTGGTGGCACGCCCCTGATCTCAACTCAAAGGAGGATCAGGTGGAACAATTGCCAGCTATGTATGCCAGGCTAACCCCGCCTACTTCAACATCAGCACCACCAAGCCCCTATGGCGAATGATGCCCTTAACCTTACTGAAGGATGTATGCGACGATAAGCGTATCTAGAACGAGCGCTACGGCAGCAGTGCAGCGTTTTCGGTTTAAGCCAGAAAAAGACCACCGATCTTGTTTTGAAATCAATCAAAAAAGGTCAGTGCAAGCAGAGCTTGCTATCGGCGCGAAGCTCCGAACCTACGCACTCCGAACCACACTCGATGACCGCAGACAACCACTGTCAAAACGTTGGCGTGAGCAAGAGCGCCAGCAGCAGCGAGCGAAGGCTGCAGCCAATAAAACTACTATCCTTACTGCTAATTTGCCATCGCAATTGATGCTTCGCCTTTCGGGCAAAACTGCGACTTTTTCATGCATCCAATGGTCTCGCGTTACTTTCGCTTTTTTTTTTTTTTTTTTTTTTGCTGGACGCAACAAAAAGTCACCCCTCGCTTTACAATCGAGTAAATACGGTATTTAGATGGGAGCCTCCGAGCTAAAGCTTCCTCTTGCGTAGTATTTTATTTTTGCAGATTTTTTCTAACAAGTTTTGGCCACCACCGCAATATTGTAATCGCTGAAGAGCCAACATTTTTTTCTTCCAAAAATGGTTTACGTGGACAAATAGTCTAGGCGCAGTGATTGACCATGCTTTTTTAGAAGGTAATCGAGGGGTTCGAATGCAGTGTTTGGGACGTTTGGCGTCGGTTGACCCGTGACCTTAGATTGTTTCCTAATAAAAGGGACGTATTCAGCATTTGATGACGTATACATCGTACCATTGTTTCAGCCTGACATGCTGTGTGAATCATAGGATCGTTGCGGGGTTTGACCACTTCCAATCATTGTACCGCGAACAATTAACAGTGTTGATGCTCTGGCGGCAACGCGGAATTATCAGTTTCTGGTCCCGCCGCTGTGGTTGTTTCAAGTGGCCTCGGCAAAAGAGCGCTCGGCTAAACCGAACACAAGTGCTGGCGCTGACCGTTACCTGCGTCATGCGAAGCTTACCTGCCTCATCTTCTCTTGCATCGACCATCGCGTCAAGATGTGACGTCTTGCCGTTGAGCTCGGTTTATTTACGCCCATACAGAGCTCCAAACCCGCCGCAGACTCCTTCGACGAACACGCGGGTAATCGGCACTCCTGGCATTCAGCGCCGGCGCGCGCACACCGATATCGGCATGTTGCTCTCGTATGCATCATCGACCACGCGGTATGGCGCGTCGCGTGTTGGTGTTTAGAGGGCGGTGGCTGGTCATTCTGTTTCCAACGGAGTGAGCCCGACCTTTATGGGGGCGGCTGGCGTTAAATGTTGCCTAATGTGGGCGCATTTAATGTTCACAGCACTCTACCCCCCCCCCCCCCCCCCCCCCCTCGATTATCTACAGCTGAGCACGAGCTCACTCCCCGTCGTGGCAGCCAAATTCCGATTGAGGCGGAATGCGGAAACGCTTGTGTACCGTACTCCGTGTCACACTACCGAATTCTGCGTGGTCGAAATTAATCCGGAGCCTGGTATCAACTTGGTATAACTCCTTTTTTATGTATGTACTTTATCTCTTACACATAGCCTAAATACCAACCAACGCTTAGTGTAGCGTGTTATCAATCGTCCAAGAGCTACTGCTGCCTTCTACATTCACTGAGGCGAAAAGCGAGTGTCACAGCTTTTCGTCTGCGGCTGGTCTTGTGTACCGTAGCCAATGCGTAGGGGGTAAAGTTACGGACGCCGCTGGCATCTACAACTATTCCGATGATCCGCAAGGCGATGCGCGCCCGACCCTCTCTCGGCGTGTCTGTGGAGGAGAGGGCCGGCGTTGAAAACGAGCACGTGACAGCGCTTCCGTGCGAAAACGAAACTTCGCTGTCGTCATGGCGTGTTTGGATCTCTTGCACGGGCTGAGCTGCTCTGGATTGGGTTCCAGATCTGTTTGTGATGAAGGAACTGCCCACGATGGACTGAAGTTTTATTTACGAAAAGCTGAAGCGATGGATCGCCACGAAGTAATGCGCCTCCTTGATGAAGACCGTGCGCGCGATCTAGGATTTTCAGAATCCTGGGAAAGTGCCAAAGGCCTGTACCGCACTTTTCAATACCGGTTCCCGTGTGCAGTAGATGACGACGAGATTGGCATCACGAAAGCCCACTGCATTGCAGTCATCTGTTACACTCTCAAGCAGCCCAACATTTGCCGTACGTTTAACAAAGCGTGCCGCTCTGCGCGGGCCACGGAGTCTAGCTGGCGTGAGTTTCAATTCAAGAGTCTCTGGTGCCTGCTCATCGATGCCTTTAAACTCCTGCCGCACTTTAACGCTGTACCTCAAACGTTGTATCGCGGAGTCAAAACAGCGAGGTCCTACAGTGAATGTGAGACCGCCAGGTTTCCTCACTTCGTGTCGGCTAGTGTGTGTCTATTTCAGGCGGCCAAATTTGGACGCGGAGGAAGCATCTTAGCGTTGGAATCAGTGCCGCCTCAATTTGTGCGCGACATCAGTCAATATTCCGTGTATCCGCATCACCAAGAAGTGCTGGTATGGCCGCTGTGCACGTTCACCGCCGCCTGCACGCGTGCCAGCGATATGAAATGCTTTACGTTTCGAGATGCTGTGCCGCTGCGTGACCCCATACCCCTGTCTCTTGTGACGCCAAAGACGGCTGACTGTCTACGAGAAGTCGACCGAGACGCGCGTCTCAGTCTCCTGCTGGCGCAGGTGCACTTGCTTTGCGTCGCGCCGACGCAACTGACAGCGGACATTGGCAGCGTCGTACTGGATCAAGGAGATCTCGAACATCTCAAGCGACGAGATAGGTCGGTTCTTTGGTCCTTCCTTGCCTTTAGTATTTGCATGTTTCGCAATAACGTCGTAAATGTGCCCGGTAGTTGGTTGCCTAAAGCCCGATCCGCAAGGAACAAATTTCCGACGCATTTTCGGCGTGGACGCGCAACGAATCTCATTGGCGTCCCTCAACCAGTGGTGCCACAGATACTGATCTATTAGTAGACCTACTGATTTATTTACATTATTTATTAATTCACTATTACTCCCAAATCTACTGTTTTTCGGCCTGTCTCAGAAAACTAAGGTTAAAGTATTACTTTTTGAAGTTAAATGTTTGCACTTGGCTATACTTGGTCATGGCTGATCACTTCACTGTAGTGATATTTTTTTTTCCTTCAACCTACACTAGCTACACGAGTGTCGCTAGGGTACGAAGTAATTTTTTTTAGTCTGCAGGAAAAGTGTAGCCCTGCCCACCTACACGAAGCGATTTTTATAGCAGAAGTATAGCGTGAGAACTACACTTTCTACACGACAGTTTTGATGGGTGTAGGCAGCAGACGACAAACAGGCTTGCGTTACAAACGCGTGGCACCATTTTGTGTGCGACTGTCAATGCTGTCTGTATACATGTGGTGATGACAGTGAAGGTTCGCTGCAGGGACAGCAGCAAAGTGCTGGAGTGACCGTGTGTCACAGAGGAAAGTGAGCTAATCTTCTAAGAATACAAAATTATCTTACTCACGGAGTTGTCTTTGGACGCTGCACATCCGGGGATGTATTTAGCTGCAGTTTGTCTAGATTTGTTGCTGAAAGAAAACTAGTACATTGTCTTTATTGCTCAAGCAAGGGCATATGCGCAGCCAGTGGGTGCGAAGTCAGGCGAAGTGCAAAGTCGGGCCCTTTTAGTCTGCTTACGCAGAAGACGACATGCCATCTGCTCTGATTGGCTACATTCAAGTCAGCCGAGTGCAGCACATGACATCACAGCCTCTGCCTGAAACTACACTCGTCTGCCCAAGCCTGCACGAAATGTGGGTTAAAAAAAAAAAAAAAAAAAAAAGGCCTCATTATCACTGGGCAAGGGCAGCTTAAATTTCGAATCTTACAGTAGCAAGTAGCGCACACCACTGCAGCAGTACCGGCAGTAGCGAAATTTTGGCATTAATTAAAGTAAGTCCTTGCTCATAAATTTTGTGCTTCCTAGATCCTCGCAACGTGATAAATGCTGTTCCGCCATTTGGGTTAGAATTTCTCGTAATGTTTAGGTTAGATCTAAGAATGCCTGTTATTTCTGTTAATAATAAAGCTAATTAGAAGAAATTTATGCACAGTATAGAGTTTATTCTATTTTCGAATATGACTTAAGTTTCTGAATAGCTTATCGGGCTATTTCTCTGCACCCTCTCGAAGTGGGAAAAGTAGGGTCCTATGTGTAGGGTTTGGGCATCATACTAGGTCTCGGAGAGTGTTATAAAATAACCTATATTGCTCCTTATAAACAAACAATTGCAAGGAAGCTCAAAAAGTTTCTATTAGCCTTATTAAAGGAAACATTTTAAATTTTGACTATAGTTATCAAGAACAGTCATAATTGGCTTCCAAAGATCAAAATAACCAAAAATGGTCCAAATGACAATAAAACCTATGTGCAGTCAACCACAAAATTTTACGGAACACGGGATCTGAGGAAAAGCTGTATATCTGTGCAGCCACACCAATGCAGCCTAGTATTCACATTTACATATATATGAGGACAACATTGTGATGTTCGGTTTTACTGACTGCTGTTACAGGCTGCTTGGAAATTGAATGTTTTCCGAGATCCTGTGGCCCGTAAACTTTTGTGGTTGACTGTACTTGCATTCTATGCATAATTGTACACTAGCAGGCAAAATTTGGCTGAGCTTGAGTCACATTATGTACCAGAATTTTTGTGTACAAGTATTAAAAACAGCATGAGAATAAAAAAAGAGAAACGAAGTTGAAAGTTTCTAAACATGCTTAATATTATTGCAGATAATTAAGTTGCATGGAATTGAGCCAGAATGTGAACCAGTCCTTCCAGAAGTGTAAAAATACAAAATCCATCTATGGAGGTGGTACCCTCAGAGCCCTTGCGAGAGATGACATTCTTTTGATTCTTCTCTGGTCTTCTCTGATTGCTCGGAGCAATCAGCTCCTAGTTGGAAAAATGCTCAACTCCTGTAGGACTTCCTAGAAGCATTTGTGGCTTTCGTTAAACCACAGTATGGCTAAGAAGTGAGCATCTCCACGACTGTGTGAAAAGCAAACTTTGTGATGGCACACAGCAACCGAATTTTACTGTGGAGAGACTCGGCCACATTTCGGGGTTTGCCCTGAATACAGCGAGACAATAGCTTTTCGCTTGTCAGCCTCTCATATGTAGGAAGCACAGTCGGCGGTTGAGCACTGGTTAAAAGCAGACCATGAGCTGGTGCTGACTCGGCCAGGGCTAGTTGCTCGCTTGTTGTTACACCAGGAAAGCTCACCATCTGGCCAGAAGTTGTGGTTGTGAGCCTCATCAGTAGAGCATGAATGGCAAAATGAAGCCCCTACAGCTACCGTACCTTGATTAGAATAATTTTTCAGTCTTCTTGTTTTAGAATTGCCTTGATTTCTTTATGCATCAAAATAGAATGTTGAAGCACTGGCAGTCTTTAGGGATGTGCGAATAGTGGTTTTTGAGACCAAACCGAATAGTGCCAGAAGCTAATCGAATTGACTAGTGAATACTTTTCAATAAATGAACGGCTATTTTCAGTTATTATAAAACAATGTTCACATCCCAGTATTCTTACAGTTAGCAAGTTGCTCTTATTACATAGTACTTTATGAAGCGTTTATTAAAAGCACGAATGGAGCAAATAGAAGCAAAAAATTTTTTAGCATGCACAGGGCTCTTCAGAGAGTGTGAATGGTCGCTGCACAGCCTGTAAAGTATAGCTACCAAAGTGACGTAGCCTGCTCCACTACGCAAGTTACTAAGCTTTATGTCTGCACTATGGTTGCAGGGATGAACATGTACCGTACTTTTGCTCCAATATTATGTTTATTTGGTCGCAGTTGACGTTTTGAAATATTCGAAAAGTATCGAAAAAATATTCGCATTTACGAACAGTGACAAACAATTTTAGGAGCTGAAGTGGTCAAATGCCTCCCGGGCCTTGCTGCATCATAGGTTCAAAATACACCCTGTTGAAATTGTGAACACCACTTCTTAACGGTGGACAGGGCGGGCACTTGTTGCCCAGTGTTTTGCTTAATTTCCATAAATGGACCTTTGGAGTTTTCTTCTGAAACAACAAAAACTTCATGACATGGCTGGAACAACTGCTTGAAAAGTGAAAATCTGCACACCATCACATGAAAGGGTGTTATTTTTTAAGAAATCAATAAAATTATACACATTATTTTCGAAATTATCTGGGCCGACAACTTTTCAGCACCACTGTACACTCTTTAGTCAATGATAGGTTAGGAATATAGGCGAGCTATTTCGAAAATGGTGTGTATAATTTTATAATGTTACCTTGTGTAATCTTTCTAAGCACTCGTAGAACATGCCGTAAGCAAAACTATATGGCGACACCATAGTTCACCTAAACAAAGCATTTATGTACTCATTTCAGCACATCAAAAGAATTTCAGCTGTTCAAAATTAATCTGGAGTTCCCCACTGCAATGTGCCTCATAATCATACTGTGATTATGGCATGTAAATTTCCCAACTTCTTTTGCACTTTTTTAACTGGGTATGTGCCACTGGTTATATGCCCATTTTTGGCCAATCCTCCAATATTGGCAAGTGATACTGTGACAGAAGGGGTAAAGAATCTTAAGATGTATTCACATATGTGTCGTACTTCGTGCGTACACCTCGCATCACCATTCTTCTCTCGACAAACATACATTGCCATCGTTCTCGTGTCATTTCTGCGTCGACATCTCGCAGTGTACATCCGCCTGATTTGATATTTTTTGCATTTTGGCATAGCTTATGAACAATGCAATGCATAAATATTGCACGAGGATACACGATACATAGGATGAAAATAAACAGAATTGTACACATTACATTTAATTGTATAATATATAACATGTTTCGCTTCACATAGATTCAAGCACGGGCGTTCAATCTGAATCCTCTCTCTTTCTTCTTTTTTGCACAGGTCGCATCACGTCTGAAAATTTCCAAATGCCACCTTGTGTTTCTAGTCACTAATTAAAAAGCCACGATACCCCTAGAGTTTCTAATATTGCGTAGCCATTCGTTGTGATGACAGTACGACAGCAGTTCATACACAGCCCACTGTTACTACTTCAAGCAAACTCTTCTCGTGATCAGTTTAGGTCTGGAATAAATTACCTGAACATGTAATATTTACTAAAGAGTTTCCAAAAGGCACTACAGAAGTTGTTATATGGCAATTAATTGTGATTGTATGTAATTGCTATACAGAACTGTTTCTACATCATCTCCACTATGTGACATTCCCATTTGTCCCCCCCCTTCCAGAATGGACTTTGTAAAGTCTGCAGTATTTTGTAAATAAAAGTAGTCTCTTATCACACACATTAGGGCACATCTTCTTAGAAGTACTAGACCAGCACCAGTTTAAAGATCATCATCATCATCAGCCTATATTTATGTCCACTGCAGGACGAAGGCCTCTCCCTGCGATCTCCAATTACCCCTGTCTTGCGCTAGCGTATTCCAACTTGCGCCTGCGAATTTCCAGTTTAAAGATATCCATCCATATTGGTGTTATGGTTAATCATTTCCCAAAGCTCATCTTTGTACTTTCGTGGGGGAACTGCAACACTGTAATGCATTTCCACAAAATTTGGGGACAAGTTTCTTGAGGCTAGTGTAAATCTCAAGATTTCTGCAATATGTATTATGACTTCAATATCACCTTGTCTTCATTTCTGTAATTGTTGTATGGGCCAAAATGTAATGCCCACCTTGTGCTGTGCTCTTTACCACCATATTTAAAAAGTATTTGTTTGAAATGATAATAATAAACAGGTGCTATTTAGATGTCCATAAGACCATTTTAAAAGTACACCTACTTACCAACTCTTTCCAAAACGCCTCCAAGGAACAACCGAAACTCATTTCCCCCCTGGTTAGCAGAAACTCTTTTTTGCATGGTTAGCATGGCAGTTATGCTTGTTAAAGCAACTGAATGTGAGGTAAATACTAAGGGAAGAGTCTTTACACGCTAAAGAAAAAGAAAAAAAAAAAAAACTTGCTACCAGAGACCTGACCCATGTTTTTTTTTTTTTTTTTTTTTCAATGCACTTGGTTTTTCTTCCCACCCAATTATTAAGTACCAATTAGAAAATTTGCTGGCAATTGAAAAACACTCAGTTCAAGCGCTTCTGATGAGCCAGTGTCTATGCAGTTTTTTCTAGTTTTTTGTCAATAGGACTCAACAATAACCTCCTTAATATCCTCCTGAAATATGAAAACATGCTGCCTAAAAGCACTTCCACATGCCATGTACAGTCTAATTTGCTGTCTTATAAAGAAAACAAAAGGCAATTTAGCCACACCAAGTATATTTTATTTTAGTGGTACTCGAGGCAGCCCAACAGTTTGGTTTAAATCTTGTTGGATAAATAAAATTTCGTTGATTATGCCATTTGGTACTAACTAGGATGTACCTTTGGTTTACCTGTGCTTTGAAGAGCGTGTAAACTCAGGTGCAGAATTTTGTCCTTGGGCATTTGACGAAAGCACAGACACATCGTTTGTTCATAATTCATGAATATTGTGCATCTAGTGCAGTTGTGAAAGTTGACTACCTGCCGCGGTAGCCCTGTGGTCATGGCGTTGCACTGCTGAGCTCAAGCTCGCAGTCGCGGGTGCATATCCCGCTGCGGCGGGCGCATTCCGATTTGGGGTGGAATGCAAAAATGCCCCTGTAATTCATGTTAGAGTGCCAGGTGGCCAACATGAATCCGTAATCCCCCACTACAGTGTGCGTGCCTCATATGAGGTCGTGGACACTTAACACGTTAAGCCCCAGACTTTTTTTTTTTTAAGGCAGTTGATTGTTCATAAATTCCGCCTAGCTTGAGAAGCAGTTGAAACGGTTTGTCAGTAACAGTGCCTGAGACGTCACATGTTCGAAATAGCAAGCAAAGTCGCACCGTGTAAAATGGCGTAGAGCTGCGGACTGTACACATCAAGCGTCGAGAAATGCTACCGAATAAACAAGACAAAAAGGGGTTGAGAGACAAAACGCACTTCGTCTAGTGTTTTGTACCATCCCCCCTTTCATCTTGTTTACAAGTGACTTTTGTAGCGCGACTTACATATTTAGATTTTCTTTCTTTTTTTTGTGTGTGTGTGTGTATCTATTTTTGTTGTATTTTTGGCAGTCCAATCAAGTGAATAGCGCTTTTGTAGTGTACTTATAAAAGTTCTGTATACTGTGAAATGCTGAACGCGTTCTTGCGGTATACGGTGAACCTTTTTTAACCTGATAAAATTTTGCCGGGACAATAGAACGCCGCCGTGAGGCGCTGTCTGCCAATGTCGGAGGCTGTACATGAGGAATGTTGATACAAAATGGAGGAAGCTGACCAGAAAACTGTCAATCAAATATTTGGACTGCAGGAGGGGTGCAAACCAGGAAACAGCGGTTAAGAAAAAGGTTAAGGAAACAGAGAGGGGGCTGTGGAAAACAGGGATGCAGACGAAATCAGCACTGGGAACATACCGAACTTTCAAGCAAGAAATTGCCAAAGAAAATATCTACAATAATTCTAGGGGAAGCTCTTTGTTGTTTGAAGCCAGGACGGGAGTATTGCGGACTAAGATGTACCGAGTCAAGTACCAAGGTATAGACACGTTGTGCGGTGCGTGGGGAGAGGAAGAAGAAACGGCTGAACACCTCATACTTTTCTGTAAAGGGCTTAACCCTACAGTGCAAAACAACGGGGCTGATTTTTTCAAAGCATTGGGGTTTAGGGATAGTGGAGGCAAAATAGACGTTAAGCGGGTAGAAATAACCAAATGAAGGTTATCTGATTGGTGACTAAAATCAAGGCAGGGGTGAAATTTCACACTCCACAGAGTACAAAATATGTGAATAGTCACGGGTAGGTGGCGTGTGCGCTCAGCACCCGCAGCACACTTCCTCTTAGAATGGCACGCCAACCGGCAAAGTTCGTTTTCTTTTTGAACAAACCTCGTATGTACGTTTTGACCATTTCATGCATGAAGTTATAGGTAACAAATGTTGCCTTTAGAATTGTGCAGATACCAAAATTTCCAGGTGTTATTTCAGTGACACGCATCACTTTGGAGACCCAGTAGTAAATGCCTACACCAACATATGATGAATGACTTATTATTCAACAGCGACGACTGACTGTCAGGCTAGTTGGTTCATGATTAGATGAGAACAGCCCTACGAGATGGGGTGAAACAAGCAGCACACAGACACAACATGGTGTCTGTCTACTCCATGTTTCGGCCTGTCTGGCAGTTCTGTTTTTATCTAATATTCAACAATTTCTGCTGTACTCGAGGTTTGATGTGACATTGTGTGTATGCAACATCAAGGAGACCACTTAAAAATGTTACGGCTCAAATCAGTTGCTTAAAATTAAGGTAACACATCAAACTGTCTTGCTGCTCCACTGGCGTATTGTGTTCTTTCGTAAGAATGCTAACTTTGGCTTTTCTTCTTGTTTTTCTGCTATTGCAGGTTGGCTGAACTAAAAAAGGAAGAAGGCAATGAACTGTATGGTCTTATGAAGTACGATGAAGCAGTCAAGCGTTACACAGAAGCTATTGGTTCGTTCCTACATTTTATGTATTTGAGTCTCTCTTTATGCGGCATTAAGATGTGCGTTTCACCAAGCAGAACATTTTCCATGTTACTGACTGGGAGACAAGTACATTGTGGTGTGAAATGCATGACTCAGAATATAGAAATAATTTTAGAACTTCGGGTTGAAAAACAAAGGCCATCCATGTGGAGCTAGCTCCTTTTCAAACTTCATTTTGAATTGAATGCTATGCAGCTATAAGCTATGCATCAAAGAAAGTGACTAGGGAATACAATAGCAATACTGTAAGTGTGCACTAGAGCATCAGCTACACACGGCAGCGTGCAAAAATATTATAAATGAATCAGCATTAAAAAGTAGTTACTGGGAGTGCATCACAAATGACATATCTGTTAACTAAAGCAGAGCTAATGTGCACACTTTACAAGGCAATAGATAATGATGTTCAAGGATGTGGGTGGAAAACATGTATTTGAATGTATTAGTGCGCTGGTGGAAAGGCATGATATTCAAAGCATGACAGACCTCTAGTTTGGTGGACAGGCATTGAACAGGTGGCATCAGAGAGGTCACAGAGGGAATTTATGAAGGAAAAAGAAGCTTCAAGGACTCGGATGTACCACCATTGTGTATGTCGCTTTACCTTTAGCTCTCAGAGAACAGCTGTAGTAAGTACATTCAAAGGTCTTGAATTCACACTGTATGGATTCCAACCATATGATGCATATTATAGCAGAGGTTATTTTAAACAATTTGTAAGTGACAAGCTTGGGCTCACTTGGAGCTACAGACTGGGTATGGCAAAAATAAGTTTTGGGGGAGCTTTGGAACAGACAGTGTATGCTTGTGGACCCGGACATGTCAGGTGTAAACTAAAAATAAGATCGGAGTACTTGTAGTGTGGAGCCCTTGTTAAAATGTCATTGCATCACAACTATTTTGTTAAAAACATTCATTTTTCCAGGTTGCACACCATTAGCTAAATATAGTTAAAAGAAACCTTAAGACCATCTGAAAAGCTAGTAGGTTATACAAAACACGTCATCTACATATACATATCTTAGAAGCAACATGTGGGAGATCATTAATAAATAGTAAAAATATTTGCTGGCCTAGTACAGAGCCCTGTGGACCCATGAAGTGACATTAAAATGGGACACCCCACTTAAGAGCATTTTTTTTAAATTTATGAGTGCATAAAATTTATGAGTGCACTTATACATTTTGAAATGCTGATTTCAAATATGCAGTTAATTTTTCTTTGTAACAAGTAGTTGTTAAACCTGAAATTTAGGGTTTTTGTGTGGACTGGTTTGTAGGTAAGCTCTCTGAGACTGGCATATCAAAATGTTGCTGAATGATCAGAGTTTGCAATGCTTCAGGGATGAATGCTCTGGAACTTAAAGCAAGAACCCATGTTAACACCCATGGCAAAAAAATTACTTTTTGAAAATTTCTGTAATAATATTTGTATTATAGGCTTACTGCACTCTCCAATTGCTTACCTTTCTGAAAAAAAAAAAAAAGTTATTGTGATAGGATGAGTAGAACCAGAGAGATCCTCATTTCAAATCTGTGGCTCTATCAGAAAGGCTGTTTCGAGAAAACGAGGCAATGCATGGCAAAATCTGTATCAATCAAGGATAATACAGGGGTCCAATCAAGGAAAAATAAGAGTAGTGTCTCCTTTTAAAGGGGCTGACAACTGGCCAGAATGTGTTGCGAGATGTTGGTGGAAATGAAATGACCATGATTCCACCACGCTGTTTGCAATTTAATTAGGAATTGTAATTTTAAATTTGCAAAGAAAATCTCAAACCAGTAAGTGGCGTGGCCCAGCAGTGAAATCTTTGTACTTCGGAAGTCGTATATGAGATTACTGTATGTAAGTCTGCTGCTATTAAGTACAGCATACTTATTGCTTAAAATTGCAGTTAATATGTTTTTAGGCACTTCCGGCTTTATTTTGTGCGTATTATGAAGTGAAGAAAGTTTATGGCTAACGGAGCAGCACTTATGTCCCACAATGCATGACGGTGCACATGCTGTTGTATGTGCTTGAGTTTGCGATTAAGTACTCAGAGGTGTATGGTTTCCCTGCAAGATACAAAATGCCATCAACTAGTTGTGCCATAAATGGGTGCCAGCACTACAATATTAGCACACGTGTGGATACAACACGTTGAACTGCGTATCACATGTAAAAGTTGTTTTGCTTTCGAGAACTTGGCTTGGCTAAATAACGCTCTTGACGGGTAATTACCAAAGCAGTTTCACAGGAAACCACGAAATCGCGTAGCTATTATTGTAGAAATAATTTGGCACTTAATAAAACATGAATCGCAGGAACGTCGGCTTGATAAACAAAATAATACGTTCTGCCAGCTACAATCACACTTTTTGTCTGCCTCCTACTAATGGCGGCATATAATCTCTGTCGCGCTCACCTATCAATGTTTTCAGCATGCTTCCAGTGAACGACTACATCCTCACTGCTGATTGAAAAATTCTGATAAAAATTGTTCCACAGCCTTTTCCCCGTTACCATTTCATGATTAGACACTCTGACCCATTGCACTGAAAAAAATGGATACAATGAAAATTGGTTGTCAGTCCCTTTAACTATAGATAATTTAGCAGAATCAAAATATACAATCTGCGATTGAAGAGGGAGGAACCTGGAGATTGAGGAGGTCAACTGAGGACTATTTAATATATTGCAAAGCTTTAAAAGCTATTTAGAGTGAAGTACGGCAGCAGATCCCTTGCTGAAGCCAGTTTATGGCATCTACAGTCGAACCTGGATATATTGAATCTGAAGGGGATAACAAAATGTTTGATATATAGGTAATTCGTTAACAGATTAAAATATAAAACAAATTTTATACAAGAATCTTCAAGGGGATTTTACTGTTCGTTATACACAATAATTCGTGATATGTGGGTTCAGTATATCCGGGTTTGACTGTATCTGATTACTTAAGAGTAAGAGAAAGGTCATCTGTGAACCCAGGTCACAGTGCTACTAAAACCAAGCCTAAATCCATGTTGAAAGCAGTGCAGAAGCTTATTATTCGCAGGAAATGCTGTAACATGCTTATAGATGTGTTCAAATATCTTGCAAGAATTAGGTCTTAAAGAAATGTCTATAATTGAACTACAGCAGTCTATCATCAGGCTTGTATAGAGGAAGTACCTCTGTTCGTTTTCATGAAAATGGAAAAACACTGCAGTTAAATGAATTTCGAAATATAACGAACAGATACATGCTTAGATGTTCATAACAAGAAACTGACCAAGATGGAGTCGGGCATGCCATCAGGCCTCGGAGTTTTTTTAGTATCTAGGTTCATAAGGAGGTTCACAACACCTTCTGAACAGCTGTCGATACTACTTATAATGGGTGAATTGTCATTTGTAAAAGGAACACACAGAATGGAAATAGGCATTGAATGCTTCTGACATTACTACCGGATCTTCACTAGTGTTACCATTAATTTAAAAATAGGCAGATTAAAGACCACTAGGTGAAATGACAGACCATAACTTGCGAGTGTTAAGACTTGGCAGATTTGGTAGGTGATGTTTGCAGAATAAATTTTTAGCTGAAATGGTTTTTTGCTGGAGTTTTTTTTTAATTGTGCAAACAAAAATACCTTCCTGAGTTACATGAGCAGATGGAGTGATGAATTTTTAGCATGTTGTGATAAATGCAGCAGTTAACAGGTCATCCAAGTAAGATTGTTTTCTTAGTTTTCAAGGGGGCAAAACAAATTATGCATGATTTCAGAAAACATGCATAATTTACACATTTCTTTTCAAAGCAAGCCACCAGTGTGTTAAAATACCAAGTGCTGAAAATGCACCAAGGCCTAAATAGAAACATCACCAGCTTTTAGAAAATCCCGAAAGGTAGAGAGAGTAATATGTTGATTATGTTGTTAAGACAGTTAAGAGATGTAAGCCTGGCATTGTGACCTCAAATACCTTCACCTACTTCACAAATGTAACCATATTGGCTAAGGCAGTGCTTAGAAAATTAAATCCAACATAGCAATTCCACGTGCAGAATTGTGAACCTGCTGTAAACCAAGAGACAGCGAAAAATCAACTAGTTCTTTTGTTGAATGCAGAAGTGCGATCAGAAGAGGAAGGTAATGGCCAGTTAATTACAGGGATTAAAGCCATCAATTAGGACAACATTAAAGTGGAAAGATTCCTTAGTTGTATGGATTGTTGTATAAATTGTAACAAAGTTACGTACGTATGGCACGCTTTTGAGCTCCAAAATCTGTTTAGTAAATGAGTAAGAAGGTAAGCACTGGCACAAAATATGCAGTTTAAAGCACAAGCTTCTTCTTCGTTTTATTATTGACAACTGCTTGTGTTAATGTGCAGAACTGGACGGGAGCAACGTGGCCTACTACTCTAATCGAGCAGCTTGTTACATTATGCTGGGGAACCACAGGGCCGCTTTGGAAGACTGCCACCAGGTTCTGCAGAGAGATCCACGCAACGTCAAGAGCTTGATGCGCGAAGCCAAGTGCTACATCGCATTAGGTTACCCTGCTGCGGCAATGCGAAGCCTTCACTTGCTCCGTGATCTGGATCCCCAGAATCCCGCCCTCCTTCGCGAGCTGAAAAGTGCAGAAATCCTGCAGCACTTCCTGGATGAAGGTGATAAGGCCTATGAAGCACAGAACTATGAAAAGGTATGCTACACTCTTAATGTGAGGGTGTTTGGGCGCTTCACTTCATTAAGCAGTAATATCTATGAATGACCATGTTGAGATATTTCACAGAGGTTACTCACATAGAATGCACTTAGCCAGTTCGGGACGCTCTTTGCAACATTTGTTGAACCACTTCATGCTTAAATGCTTTGCTTTCACTATTTGCTATTAGAGAGTTAAGCAATGACTTAGGAGGTCTTCCAAAAATTTATTTGACTTATACACGAATGAGCACCACTAATTTCCCAGTAGAAAGCAGGATGAAGCCACACATTTTCTGTTAAGCGGGTATTTTTACTATCACATCAATGCTTCTGAAGGTGCCATTGTGAAGCTGCTACTATCGTCTGTTGCCAACTCTCCCAAATTGTCCGGGAGCCTCCCGAAGTTTGCTCACATCTCCCGATTGTACGGGCGTGACCTTAAATCTCCCGAAAAGTGGCCGCCACAGCACAGTTTTTCGTGCTTATTTTTTTTTAACGCCCTATCGCTATAATCGTATTACACCCTGTAATATAACCATGCGAGAAAGCAGGGCGAGAGCAGTTAGTCACCAGCATGCACCTTGAATCGTGGTAGCGGCCGCCGGCACCATCACTAACGCGAGCAACCGACGGGAGCTGCAATATTGGATTTTCTGGATTGGCTCGTCTCTGGCTGGCTTTGCGTGTTTTTAGCAGTCCACTCGTTATATGATCGTAAGTGCACTAGGCTTCAGTTGGCTTTGTCAAGTTGTCGAGTGAAGTGTGGAATGCCGAACTACTCTTTGTTTCCCCTAGTTTAGTTGGAATGATCGATGGCGCTTTCATATAAGCCAAGAATAAGTACTTGCGAGTATTTCTAAGATCATACACAACTGAGTTTTCGTGCTTTGTCGCTTCGCGGAGAAGTGACAAGTATGGACTCTGTACCACGTGCGCCGTTTCACACGATGGCAATTTTTTTTTTCTTGGAGGTGGGTCAACCCTCCTTCGCGCCGCGGTCTCCCGAATCTTCATGTTGCTAAGTTGGCAGGTATGCCATATAAGCTGCAGTTTAAATCTGGCTGTCTTCCGTAGCAGGAGGTATAACAACTATGCAAACACTGATACAGCACAGACTCACTTTACATAACGACCTCGCAGACTTGGCTGCCAGAAGCCTTGGATAATTGCTCGTATGCAATGCTGCATTTATCGATTTTCAGTCTGGTCCTCCAAGAAGGTGAAAATGTCCATTGCTTCTTTATCTAACATGTTTCTCTGCCTGTTGAGCTTGCACAAGTGGAGTTAAGAGTTATGCTTTCGATTTGAACATGCATTCTATGTGATCTTATCTGGTCTAGGTTGGTTACCTGTAGTAGTTTTATTGTTTTCAGTAGTATTTGGAACTAATATTTGTTCTGTTCTTGTTATCACTGGCCATTGGCGCTTGTCATAGAAGTCTGAATATCACTGTAGGCAGTGTGAGCACAGGCTGTGAAAAATGGGAGACTCGTTAAGCTATGGCAGTTTAGGTTTCGGCCTTTAGACAGCAACACTTGCAGCATTCATGAAAATTGATAGAACAAAAATAATGCGAAATGAGCAGAATTAAACAAATGTCACACTTGGTGAGCATACTTCATGGTGTAAAAGTAACATTTAAGCTCGCAACACGGTCATCACTGAATATGACAAATCAGTTTTGCATAAGCCCGCAAGGTGGAGGAAAGTTCATGAAAAGGTAAATTGTTGTTGACCCAACTGTACCGTGAAGCTACAATGGAAAGCCGATACGGGCACTCATCTTTCTCACAGCTGAATGAGTAGTGGATTAGCTTTTTCTGTTGTATGGTAACACTTAGCAGAAGCCATGTGAACCAAGACAAATGGTGCTGGTGTGGATAAAAAGTGTACTACTTGGACATGCAAATATGCATGTGGGAGCGTTGACATCAACTGAGATAATCCCAGAACTTTAACAGTGTGTTCAATGGAAGGGGCTGGTTGGTTCATCATTAAAACAATACTGAAACAGTGCGACACAGGACAAGTGAAGAGCACTCTGTCCTGTGCTCTTGACTCGTCCTGTGTCGCGCTGTTTCTGTATTTTTCTAATCCCAGAGCTGTTGAAGTGGTAACTGTATTTAATACAGACAGTTGTATGAAGAATATAGCTGTCCCGAAGTAAACAGATGCAGGATTATAAAAAGCTACACTTGCCTAATTCAGTTGGTTACTTGCTGTAGTGGCTAAGTTGCTGTGGCATTGTGCTGCTGAGCACGAGGTCACAGGTTCAATTTCTGGCAGCAGCAACCACATTGCAATGGAAGCAGAATGCAAAAACGCTTGTGTACCATGCTTTGCATGCACGTTACAGAAGCTCAGGTGATAAAATTAATCCAGAGCTCTCCACTGCAACATTCCTCATAACCCACTGCACAATTTCAGGATGCTAAATGCCACATTTCTTATTTTCTGTTGTTGCTAAAATATAATTTGGATAATTAAAGGTTAACCAGTCACACCCACATAGCCATGGCAGAAAATATGCAGAGTGGTTGAAAGTTGTGACCTTTTTCCCAACATTGCCTTGATAAGCGGTCACTGGCTGTGTGGCTCTGAGAAAAGTCGGAATTTAGTACTTGCTGTGTGGATACAGTCGAACGCCTTTATAACGAAGCACTTGGGGCCTCCAAAATCCTTCGTTATAAAGGCCATTTAGTTGTAAAGATCACACAGTGCTGCTCGCAATTGTGTCAGGGAAGTACATCCAGCTAAAAAAATATTATTTAACATGAATTCAGGGGATGAAAGGAGTCGCTAATAATCTATTGCACACTTGGGCTGACAGTGCATGTGACTGCAGCCGACTTTGAATAGAAGTGCTGGCAGGCGTTTGATGAGGTCTACGTCACTTCGTCTATGTCCACATGCCCCTCTGCAGGAGCATGTTTCATCGATGTGCTCGCACTTGTTCACAAAGTTTGCCGGTGTTGGTTTCCATGCCGAGCTCCTATAACTCGGTATACTTTCCACCACCACCGAGTGGGAGCTATAAGATTTTGCGACTATAGTACTATTGCTTTTTTTCTCTGCCAGCTAACACTATTACCATTATACTGTTATCATTACACTATTGCACACATACTTGTGCCCCTCATTGAAGGATTCAGCCGTTAGGTTTGTTGGGCATTTCTTTTTGCGTCGAGATGGGAGGCGGCTACAGATAATGTGGAGTGCAGTACTGGCACTGGTCTCTACATGTATTTGTTGTAAAGCAACAAATCGGCTTTCGGGAGTTCCTCAATTCATTCATTGTACGAGCAAATTTGTTGTACTAGGGGCATTCACAATACATATACAGTGGAATCTCATTGATACGACCTTCACGGGAACCGGAAAATAAAACTTATCAGAAAATCGTATAATCCGAAATTCATTGCTCCTATAAGACATTGACTGGGAAAATAACAAATGTATTATCCCGAAAAACATATTATGCAGAATCGTATCAACAAGGTTCCACTGTAATAGACAGGAATTCGGCCGGGACATGCTAAACCTTCCATTATGCAAGTAATGTTGTATAGGCATTCGACTGTAGTAGTTTTCAGTCTTGCTTCCATGTTTTAAGCTTGCATGAAATGCAAGCCTAAAGGAAAAGGAAGGGAAAATTGTCAGCGGTATGCTTTCTGTGTGTTCAAGGGTCTTATTTTAATCTCCTAGTATTCACCTCACCATTGTGGCGCCAGTGCTCTCCACCATTGAGTAGCTTAGCTGCTTTTACGTTCCACAAAGTACATACAGCGAAAGCTTTTGTATAGCCGAGTCGAACAAAAATGCAATGTTATGAACTTAAATGTGGTTGCTTTTTAAACATTGACAGAATTTGTTTTATGGGTTTTTATGTCTCAAGTCACGAGTTATTACATCATTTTGCAGCCTATTTAAGAGTACACAGTGCATATGTTTATCTGTTTATAAGTTTTGCTGAACATAGTCGTATACTTCAAACATCAACTATCATGGATGCAAATCTGGTATTGCAAATAAATCACCTGCAGGATTTTCCTGCAGAATCGCTTCCTGTTTTTTCATAATTTTTATTTCCTAGGAATTTCCTGGGCATTGTTTTACTTGCATTAGGCTATTATAATTTTGTTGTACTTGTCGTTAATCAACACTCACTATCTGCACAGGTAATCTACTGCATGGATCGTGCATTGCAGCAAGCCGTGTCCTGTTCCAAGATTGAAGTGCTCAGAGCAGAGAGTCTCGCCCTCTTGAAGCGATTGCCTGATGCACGCCAGATTGCCAAGTAGGTGCCTCATACAGGGTCAACATAGTCGGTGTCTTTTAAAAAATGTTTAAAGTGGGGTTGTTAAAAGGCCAACTGGAATGAAAAGCATTTGGTGGAAGTGACGCATCACCGAGAACTTTGAGAATCGTGCAGTTCCTTAGCGTGAGCGTGAAATGAGGTGACGTGCTGGGATAGGTCATATATGCCAACCACCAGGTGAACGCATCATCTCCTTAGGTGCTTTTTAAAGGCTGCTCATAGGAAAATGAGACTATTACCAGCCCTGCAGCTTTTCCAATTGCTTCAGTAGTATATGCACACAAACCTCGCTATAATGAAACACGATATAATGAAGCAAATGCAATTTGCCTTATAATTCCTATAGTGAACCATGTATTTAAAACATTGTTTTGACGAAGTAAACTTGTCCTGCCAATGGATATAACAAACTAGATCCGTCTCTGAAACCACAAAAGTAGCGACCGTTGTGCATCGGGCGTATTACTTTCTGCCGCCTTTGGCACCCATTCAGTGAGGCATCTAAAAATTTCTTGGTTAACCCTTTGAGGGTTGGATTTTTTTTTTGCGAAATGCGACCCCCCAGGGTCGATTTTTTTTTATTGCTTATTTAAATTCTTCGAAAGAACCTATTTCGAAAAAATATGGTCGTAATTTTTTTTGTGACAGTAAAGTGAGGAAAAAAATTGTTTGTGTTGTAAAATACACATTGTTTATTCATGAATAAGAGAATAAGCGCACTGAAAAATGGTTGTGTGCACATCCTGAAACCGAAACAAGTGAGAAGACTTTGTCTTATTGCTAACAAGGTGAGATAGAGCTTTTGTGGTCTCTAAAAAAGGAAACTCAAAAACGGCAGCATTGTTTGTGCATATACGTGCCTGCCTGGGAACAGGTGTAATCCCGCCGCGGTAGGCGATAAGCGATCGAGTAACAAGAGGTCACCGTTTGAGAGATTGGAAACCAGATAGCCATCAGATTAGCGTGTGCAACAAGCGGGATCTGCCGCAGTAGAAAACCGTAACTTGCCGCCGGTGCCGCATGCGCGCGCGCCTGGATGTAGCGAGCGATTGCCGACCCGCCGTTGCTATAAAAAAACGAAAAAAAAACGGAGAGGCATTGGCGCAAGTAAAAAATTCCACGTGTTTCCGTCGAGCGGCAGCACATGCCAAGCGAAACAAATGATCGAAAGAGGTGCGCTTTTTAAATGTACAAGTGATAATACATGTCATTTACCATTTTGAAGGTGTTCGCGGAGGACGTACATGTACGCCATTGACCCTGAAAGGGTTAAATACGCCGTCAAGAAACACTGGTCTTTCTCACTGCCACGCACTCGGTGGCTCTGCACAAGCAGCGGCTCATTATCACACTTCTTTCTCTCGCTACGGTGCGTAGCAAGAGAAATACAAAGTACAATCTCGCAGGCCAAGCCTGGCTGCGTATGCCACATATCGTTCGATTGTGCTGCTTGCACGCGACATGCAAAAAAACCAGTACCTCCACTTTGCTCTCTCGCTGCAGCGTGCCGCGCAGGCTGGTGCAACTAGCTGTGACCTCTGAAATTGCATCGATGCAATATTCTGAGGCGATCACTTTAAAAGATAGTTTCACTTTTGCATGCCAAATCTGTCAGCGTACACGGCCGACAGTGTTTCTGACACAATATCCGCATTAAACGAAGGTCTAATTATCGAGAGTATCAAAACACACAAAAAAAATACTTTCCACGTCGGCACGCTTTTATTTATTGAGTGAATCGGCAAAATCCTTTTTCTGTCACAATCACAAAAGCAGTGCGAAGCAGCAATTCTCGTAATCTCTTGACTGATTAGCGCTCACAGTGGTGAAGGCCTCGAGACTTCTTTCACAGCGTGGCCGCGGCGCGCGTCTTCATCTGAGACGCCTTTCACTACCGCGCACATCCCGATTATTTTTTTGCCCGTGTCGCCAGGTAGCCGCCCATCGCGATGTAGACGGTGCTCCCTACCTTCGACAGCTTTGCACTGAGTAAAAACGAAACTATTGCTTGCTGCAACCGTGGCCGCTGTCGACGCGATCATAGACGGCGACCTTGTGGTTCTGAAGGCACGCGGCCGACGCACGCACTGAGTAAAAACGAAACTACCGTTTGCTGCAACTGCGGACGAAACCACGGCCGCTATCAATGTGATCATAGATGGTCACTACTCAGTTATGAAGGCATGCAGCTGACATGCGTACCGCGTCAAAACGAAACTCCTGTTTACCGCAACCGCTGCGGACGAAATCGCGGCCGTTATCGACGCGATCGTGGATGGCGACTACACACTCGTGAAGGCACGCGGCCAACGCGGTGCAATGTGTGGCAGTAAGCGCAAGAATAAAGGCTTTAAAGGCACATATAGGCACGAAGCGTTCTGGCGTTGCTGTCATTCTAGTATGATTTTCACTAATGAGTATGGCGATGCGAAATCCGTCGATTCGTTTCGATTGACGCTAACGCCATTCTAGCGTCTCGCATTTGCGTCTCACATTAGCAGTGCTCCACCAGCGGAGCGCTTGGCGCGGTCCTTTCTTGTCTCGGAGGGTGGCGCGGCGTAGAGCTATGGGCACAGCCCATTCGTGCTCAGAGGGGTGAAAGGGTGACGGGAGAGAGGTGCGCGAGGCTGGCGATGCGGAGAAGGATGGAAAACGGCGCGAGGCGGCGTGCAACGGCTCGAATTTCTTTTTTCTTTTCAAGGAGTTCGTGTTCCATTCCCGTTCGGCACGGACACCCAGTAGCTAGACTTCATCGTTACAACCGATAATGCGGCATGGGGGCATTGTAGTAAGCGGGTTATTTCACTATAGAAAACATACAAAAGTTGACGGTGCAGCAGGTTCTCATTGCTATAACTGATATATTGTTAAAACCGGTATCGTTACAAGTGGGTTTGACTGTAGAAGTCTTTGACACTGTGATGGCTTTACCTTCATTATTAAATGAAAAAAAAAAAAAAAAACGTGTTCTTATGCAATACTTGAGTGTAATGCATTAGTGTTGGTGCCTCCGTATCATTAAATTAGGGGTGTGCGATTAGTGATTTTTGATGCTGAATCGAATACGAATCGAATAGTGCCAGAAGCGAATTGGATATAGAGTAGTTTTCGAATAATAAAGTCCTTATTGCAATTATTGTAAAGCTATGTTCACATCCTAGTACTGTATTTAAAGTTAGCAAGTTTCTGTCATTGTATCGCACGCTGTCAAGCGTTGTTTAATAAAAGCACAAATGGAAGCATTAGGAGCAAACAAGTAGTCTCTTCGTATGCACAGGATTTTTCAGAGTGCGAATGATCGTTGTATAGCCTGGAAAGTATGGCTATTTAAGCGACGAAGCCTGCTCCACTAAGCAACTTCTCATATCATGTTTCATGTCTATACTATGCCCATGAAACATCGTTCCAACGCACAAATAAACACGTGTGTGGGGGTGAAAATTTGCCGTACTTTTTGCTCCAGTTTCATGTTTAATTGGGTGAAGTTGACATTTTGAAATACTCTAAAAGTATTCGAACAGTACTTGCATATAAATAGTGACTATTCTATTCGAAGACTGAATCGAATAGTACACTATTCAATTTGTTATGCAACAGTTTTGAATATTTACACACCCCTACATATAAAGGATTGTTTGCACAAACAATCTGCACAAAACTGTTCTCTCTGTGGCTTCCGGTGAACTTTCTCCTTCCTTCCTTCTGTCTTATCTACTTCACCTTTCTTCTTCCTTGTCTGCCCAGCTACAGTAAAATCTCGGTGATACGAATCTCGCGGGGTCATATGAAATATTCGTATCACCCAAAATTTGTATCATCAAAACATACATAAAATCAAGAAAAAAATTAATTTATTTTTACCAGAAAAAATTTCTCATAGCGTTGATATCCCCATTGATACGTTCCTCGCTGCTGCGTTTTCCCGGCTGCTACGTCGCGTTTTCGCAGTCCCGACATAAATCCCATTGATTTCCATAATAGTTCCCCGTGATAAGTCGCCAATCTGTCATTTTCCCGCATCTTGCGCTGCGTTTGAATGTGGCGGTCACGTAAATTTAGCGGTGCAGCCAGCTTGTACCTTGCAACATGCGACCGGCACATTGTAGATACCGCACAGCTGCGCGGCCGCCGCATCTTGAAAGCGATCTGCGATGTAGCAAAGTGCGCGCCTGCGTGGGCCTCGTTGTCAAAACGATCTGCAATGTTGACAAAATGCGCCTAGTACCGGTAGCTTCGTATGCGCTGCGCTTTTGACATTCGCGTTGAAGCGAGAGACAGCGCTAAGGTCAATTCGCTCGTTGCTGTGCCCGCTGCGCTTCTTCACACCAGCGTTTCGACAACGAGTTTCCGTCGTCATCAAGCAAGATGTGTTCATGTTTACCTGTGCACGCTTGACACCGTGCTTGTTAACTTAGTAAGCGAATGGGTACAAGTTTATACGGTCCATTAAACTAGTATCTTTACTTCGTACAGCTGCCTACTAATTTGCAATCGTTGCTTCACCTTTCGGGCGAAACTGCGCCTCTCTCTCTCTTTCTTCTTTTTTTTTTTTTTTGCGCGGTCCCGTCCTACTAGCCATGTACGTTCTCTTCTTGCCCAAATCGTCAATGATCGCCTTCTGAAAGGCATAAAAGTGCACGGACATGATCTCGTGAATGTTTTCGCATGCCACTAAACGCCTCAGCACGTTGAGTGCAGGGATCGTTTTGGCTGTCGGCGCTGCTGCCACGGTCGTTGTTGCTGCAGCAGTCTTGTCTACTTTCTCGCTAAGCATCAGCTAGGCTGTGATGTGGTCCAGGCCGCTTCACGTGGGGACCAATGAGAGATTGCGCAGCCATGTGACGTAGGTTGGCTGCTTGGCGACTATGGATCCCGCCCAGATCCTGCTGTGCCGGCTTGTCTGTGCCGGTCGCTCCGCCGGCTCGGCCACCGTCACTGTTGCTCACGTGTTCGTATGATCCGCAGCGGCGCGGCAATGCGTTCGGAACAGCTTTTTTTTTTTTTCGTATTGTGAGCAATGTATTTTGGCCCCGGAATGTTACAAATTCGTATCACACTGAAATTCGTACCAGCCGTGATCGTATCACCTGGGTTTTGCGGTATCTTTATTCGCCAGGTGCAACCCAGCACCAGTATTGCACCATCCTATAAACCCCCACTCCAAGAACACAACTTGTAACCTACTGTTTACATGTAAATGTTAATTGGAAGAATATGTAATTACAATTTGGTTTTATTAGCTTGACAAAAGTTTTGATTGCAAGCGATTTTGTACAACTGTATCTTGAGCACTGTACATATGTAGTACAGTCGAATTTCAATAATTCGAACTCGAAGGGGTCCGAAAATTTCTTCGGATTAAGAGAAGTTCGGATTAAGAGAAGTTCGGATTAAGAGAAGTTCGGATTAAGAGAAGTTCGGATTAAGAGAAGTTCGGATTAAGAGAAGTTCGGATTAAGAGAAGTTCGGATTAAGAGAAGTTCGGATTAAGAGAAGTTCGGATTAAGAGAAGTTCGGATTAAGAGAAGTTCGGATTAAGAGAAGTTCGGATTAAGAGAGGTTCGGATTAAGAGAGGTTCGGATTAAGAGAGGTTCGGATTAAGAGAGGTTCGGATTAAGAGAGGTTCGGATTAAGAGCAGTTCGAATTAAGAGCAGTTCGAATTAAGAGCAGTTCGAATTAAGAGCAGTTCGAATTAAGAGCAGTTCGAATTAAGAGCAGTTCGAATTAAGAGCAGTTCGAATTAAGAGCAGTTCGAATTAAGAGCAGTTCGAATTAAGAGCAGTTCGAATTAAGAGAAGGACTTTTTCTTGAAGTATTCATGCACCATAGCACGATGCACAAACGGCGTGAGTCGTGAAATATCGCGGTGCGCAAGCACACAGCGAGCGACGACCACGACCACAACCAATGCTCGCTCCCCGATAACGGCAAAAAAGTCAACTTCAGTGACTGGGCTAAGCTGGTGCCGGCGGCACCGGTACGTGCAAGACCGTCAAAGGTGAGGTAGTCATGAGCGAATTGAGAGGGAGGGCGAGGGGAGCGGAGTTGAGAGGAAGGGCGGGTCGTCGATGACGGAAATCGTGGCCACTGATCGTAAACATGTTGGCGTGCTCCCTTCTGTTGCAGCGTCGCTGTGTTCAAAAGACAAGGAGAATTAGGTACTGGGTTTCGCCTTCGCGTCCTCGTGTTCAGGCTCCGTCTTGTCGTAGAAAATAGTGTCTCCAAAAACCTTTCCATCGGGACGTCCCGGTTCAGACTCATCATTTTTAAACAACAATCGCAAACCATGACAATTAAAACAAGAGCGAACGAGACCCAACCAAAACAAGTGTGAGCGAGAGCTCCCGGGAGCAGACAGGCGAAACAAGCGGTCAGGCTGAACCATAGAGCGGTAGGGGGGTGCGCATAACACCAGTTTCCCGCACGTATGTCACTGAAGGGGGTGTCTGATTTGTCTCCTCCGCTCGAGTCTCGCTTGCCAACTCGCCACAAAAAATCAGCCCAGGACCGATCCCTCCCACGGCACGCATTTTTCCGCTAGTGTGGCTGGGGCATTACGGCGTGACGCAAAAGTGGCAACCTGGCCATTTGAGAGAGGGTTAAATTTCCGCCACGGTTTTCTTTTTCTTTTTTCATCGTCGTGCGCGGCGTTGAGGGCTCTCTTAAGCTTTTCCGCTATAGGGGAGTCATAGCAATGCTGGTTGGAAGTGCCGCTGCATGATTTGGGGCGCTACTAAGAGCATTGTCGGAGCATGGTATGTTCGAATTAACCGTCACAAGTGCTTGAGCGTTCAAATTGCCGAGTGTTTTTGCCCATTGGAATACCCATAACTTTGACGGGACCACAGCACCAGTTCGAATAAACCGGAAGTTTGAGTTAAGCGTGTTTGAATGAACGAGATTCGACTTTATATTTGCACTGCGTTGCGACTGCAGCCATTCCACTGCTGCCACTGCTTTTCTCTGCCACAGGACCTTGGTGCACAGTTCTGCATTGCATCCACTCCCCGTCCTGCTCCTCCCACCAGCAGCCCACGTCTTCACCCGCTGCTCAAAAGCATTGATGTCCTAAATTTAGACACGTCTAGTGGTCTGCACAGTGCTAGTGTATTATTAAACTGTACACACTGCTTTCCCTGGATTAGTATTAATATTTTCTTTTCTTACTGCTCTTTTCTGGCTGGCCATTGTGCAGCCGCATTGCTTGAATATTTCTTATATGTGAAAAATAAGTTACGTTAATATTTCATTCAAGCCTTGTTCTCTGGTGATTAATGTATTTATGGTATGTGCTCGACAACTGTTATATGTTTTCCTTGGGTTTGTGTGCATTCTAATTTTAAATGTCAATTTTTATTTCCCTTTATTTTTCAGCGACATTATGCGAGCCGAACCCACAAACGCAGATGCCATGTATGTAAGAGGTTTGTGCTTCTACTATGAGGACAATATTGAGAAAGCCCTCCAACACTTCCAGCAAGTTTTGAGACTAGCACCAGACCATCCCAAGGCATCTGCAGCATACAAGGTTTGTACTTCTTCGTTTCAAAAGCACCTGGTCAAACCTGGTGAAATGCGCCCATTAAAGACCTTATTTCTACTTTTGCAAGTGTGCGAAACACTTATGACGAGGTAGTGCTTGGAAATTTCGCATGTCTCCACTTGTGCTGACACACATCTGGCTGCAGGCATCGCATGCATCTTCTGTCTTAAAAGGACGTTAAAGTAGCTTTGTATGCTTCAAATATAAAGGTATCGTAAGAAGCCATCAAACAGTGACACCAAGGACAACATAGGGGAAATTACTTGTACTTACTAATTGAAATAAAGAAATGATAAATTAATGAAAATGAAAATGGATGACAACTGGCCGCAGGTGGGGAGCGAACCCACGTCTTTGCATTACGCATGCGATGCTCTCGCCATTGAGCTATCGCGGCGTCGTTTTCCCATCCACTTTCTGGGGTATTTTAAAGCAAACCTAGGCGCAAACCTAGGCGGCGGATGTGGAACATCCTTTCTGCCGCAGGCGTCACGAGTACATGATCTTTTTGGGTGAAGGCAACTGGTCAATAAACCCACATATGCTACTTGAAGGCATCAATGTTGCCGGATTCGAGCCCTCGTTATGTAATGAACGAGAAAAGAGGGTACCGAGCGGCCTGATTTTTATTAATCATAAAGAAGCCAACAAACAATGACACCAAGGACAACATAGGAGAAATTACTTGTACTTACTAATTGAAATAAAGAAATGATAAATTAATGAAAATAAAAATGGATGCACCACCACGCGCCACTCAGCGTTGCCTTCACCCAAAAAGATCACATACTCGCGACGCCTGTGGCAGGAAGGGTGTTCCACATCTGCCACCTAGGTTTGTGAGGGGGGGGGGGGGGGGGGAGGGCGCTGGCTAACACTCCCAGAGTTAGTTCTAGTAGTAAGACATAAATACCCTAGAAAATGGATGGGAAAACGGCGGCGCGGTAGCTCAATGGTGAGAGCATCGCACGCGTAGTGCAAAGACGTGGGTTTGTTCCCTACTGCGACCAGTTTTTTCATCCATTTTAATTTTCATTATCATTTACTTAATTCAGTTAATAAGAACAAGTAATTTCCCCTATGTTGTCCTTGCTGTCATTGTTTGTTGGCTTCTTATGATATGATTAATAAAGATCGGGGCCCTCGGTTCCCTTTCTTCTCGTTCAAATATAAAGGTAGCAAGAGGATAGCAAGAGGTATAGAGGAGCCTTAGCTCAATGATATGTTTTTGAAATAGCACTTCCTAAGAACGACACCCTGTAAAGTACACTGCTGAATCTGAAGTTGGGATGACAAGCATCTGATGGGGTGCGATGGCGGTTGATGTAGTATGATAGCAATCTTCACTAAGTTGCAAAAACATTGCGGATAGCTGGAAGACTTACACTTATGTCAGCGATCTCATGCTGATGATAAAATACAGAGAGTCTAATATTTCATGCTACTGCTTATGTCTGTTATCAGAACACTACAGAGAAAAATGTGAGCTTTATTAGGAACTTGTTAGGAAGTCGGAAAAAGTCCTAATGCAAGACTGTTGGCAACAGTGCCTCAGGTCGTCGCACTCGACTTGCTGCATCAGCTTGCCTGCCATGATGTGGATTTTGGCTGTATCTGCTCGAGTCTAGCTAAAATATTTTTGGAGATGGATCCCATTGTATTCTTTAAAAAAGTCAACGACTGAACTTGGCATGTTTTTGAAAGCTTGCTTGGGACTGCGGGAACAAGTTACAAAAAATTTAATCAATTCGTTGATTATGCATTTTGATTCCTGACGCAAGATATGTCTGCGTCATCAGGTAATGCTGCTCAAAGACTAGAATTGTGCTATCTACCTCAGGTGATTTTTGAAAATTCACTGTTGTCTAAAGAAAACACCTGGGATGTAATGTGTGCTGTTTCTCTGACAAGCTACAGAAAGTATGTTAGCCAGACAGGCTGCTGGTGCCTTAAGGGGATACCTGGACCGCTATCTTGTACGCGTTCGAAAAGCCGACGTTCGGTTTCGCCTCACGCGATTGGCCTATCGTGCGAGACGAAACCGGACGTTGGCTTTCGAACGCGTACAAGATAGCGGCCCTGGGCCGATATTTTGTAGTGATACCTTTCTGATGCAAATGCCTTCTCGCACTTGGTCAGGGGTCAAAGCGACGGTCACGTTATCAACGGGATCAGCCGGCCGTGAGCGGTGGATGATAAGACTGGTGTAGAATAAAGCATAACGCATCGCTACAAAATACCAGCCCTGGGCTTCAAGCGAAATTTTATTGTGGCAGCAATTATACAGACACTCCAAGCGCATTTCTGCCGTCGTCGCCGTGAGGTTCCGTATGAAGTCCAACGACGATAAAATTGTTGCCGCGTGCCTTATGCTGTATGTGCGAGTGAAAGCGTGTGAGAGACACGCGCTTTCACGGAGAGTGAATGCATGGCGGTGAGAAAACGCGACTTCTTCCGTCGTGCGAAAGGCCGTGGGGGGATGGGAGGGAGGGGAGGCGACATTTAGCTATGGCATGAAATTTGTATCTTGCGACTGGGCGCAAGGGGAACTGGCAACTCCTCCTACGCAAAAGAAGGAAAGCGGAAAGGCAGCGCGAGAGGGAGGGGGTGCGGCTTCTACTCTGCCAGTAACTGCGTACTTGTATTTTGCGCGATTGAGCGCTGTCGCCCCCACCGTATCTTGAAAGTGATCTCCACACGGCTGTTACCTTTGTATGCGCTGTGCTTTCGCCGCTCAGTTTCCATTGAAGCGATAGTATCGCGCAGGCGCGTGATGACCATGCATGGCTCTGGATTGTAGTGGCTCAAATCGGTTCTTTGGATTTGATTTCGTTCGCGAAAACCTCGTTGAAGTGGACACACGATCATCACAGCTTTGGAAGGGCCTTCCAATTTGACTACTTGGCAGTTCCAATTTCAGTCCAGTCCCAGTATCGTTCTCGAAAAGTTCATTGGAGTGGAAATACCGAATAAAACGCCTTCGTTATGAAGAGACTTTTTTTATTACTTTCTGTGGGCAGCTGACGGGGAATCTTAATCTTCGTTGTGGCGGAAATTTCGTTGTAGCAGCATTCGTTGTTGTTGGGTTCAACCTCAATAGGTAATTTATTGTGCTAGTTGCAAATATGCAGCTAGTTTCTCTCTATAAAATGATGAAAATATTTTATAAAACTTTTGGTCCAAATTTTTGGGATGACTGGGAAAAAATGGTTAACAGTAAGCATGCTAAAAGTCATGTAAACATATTCTGAAGGAGTGCAGTAAGCATTGTTTCATATTTCTGCCTGTATACTATTCAGTTACAAAAGTTCTGTCATAATTTGACATGCATATTTTGTTTATTTTTTATTACTCAAAATTTCACAACTTTTCAGGGTGAACAAACATGCTATTATAGACATACTGCACTCCTTGGAAGTCTCGCTATCAGATAAAAAAAGTAATAAAATCTGATGATTAGCAGACTGTCTACACCTCTTAGAAAATTGCTGATGACTAAAACGAGTTACTAAGGGGGAAAAAAAGTAATCACCATGAGAAAAAAGCGTTGTGTTTTCCTGGATGTAAAAGTTTCTTGGGAAAGGGATCGTTTTTGGCAGAAATGCAACCCCGAAGAGATGAGACCAATATTGCTGGGCTCTGATAAGCGATTTTGGTAGGGTGAACGGCAAAATGGGTCATATTACATGCATTTATAGGCAAAACTGAGCATTTTGTAGGCTAAATACAGTGTTTTTTTCTCTCAGCGACACATTGTTTTAAGCTAGATATTAGAATAACAGAAATTACTGCAAATCATTGATCTAAACATTTTTTTAAGGATTGTGAGAAGCCCCAGTTTAAGCACTAGAGATCTAATAGACAGTTTTAGCAGAGCGTTCATGGTCCGCTCCGCTCAGGCTGTACAGAATGTGCAAGGTTCTTGAACCAGTAAGCCGCCTTGGATCTTGTGGTTATTCTGTTTTTGTTTTCTCAGAAAGCACGTCTATTGAAGTCAAAGAAGGATGAAGGCAACGAGGCATTCAACAGAGGGAACTTTCAAGAGGCATTTAACATCTACACAAGTGCTTTAGAAGTGGATCCAAGCAACAAACTTGCAAATTCAAAATTGTACTTCAACCGTGCCACTGTCTGCTCAAAGGTATGTTATGTGTTGTCCACAGCTAGTACTGACTGCTATGGCTGGAAAACAGACAGAGCTGCCTTCCACTATGAAAATTTAAACCAACTTCAAGAGGCATGTTACCTCGCACTCTCAGTTGCTTCAGTCTACATAAGTGTTTTTTTTTTTTTTTTTTTTGCAGCACTTTGTCTGCTATTCCTTTAATTTGAAAGAAAGCCAATTATGCTAATTGATACAATCTATACTTTTTTTTCTTAAGGTGTTTTCTTTTTCAATATTTCATATCATTTATGTGCTTTACTTTCTTTACTAAACGTAGGTTTGATAGTTTAGATTTTCTTAGGAGAGTTAAGGAATGCAAATATGAATTGAATGTTGATGTGATTTGTTTTTCTTGATAACACAGCATGTGTATCGAAACATTTGCTGTAGTCTAACCTCCCCCACTCAATCGCGCCTTAACTTGAAGGCAGGACTTGACTTGGTCAAGTTCGGCACATGATAATGTCTGACATGAACATGCCCATCTTGCTCATTGTGTTTCCCTCGGCACGTTCACGACGGGCATTATCTTGTGCCGGGCATGACCATGTGAAGTCGTGGCTTCAAGTTGACGAGCATTTCTGAATACAGGGGTAAGTATAAAAGGTTGAGATGCCCTGTATAATGAAGACCTCCTGTAAAACGACCTGTGCAGTTGACTTCTGTTAATCCGATCCTGAAGAGACCTATAAAATTGGATTAATTTTCCAGTGATTCGAATCGGGCAAAAGGCAAAAGAAAAAAAAATTGTCGCAGTATGCCACTGATTTATTTGACAGTATTTGCTCCGGTCCTCACACGCCCCCGAATCGAATGTGCACCCAATTTTTGTGAGTTGAAATAGAAAATTAAAATAGAAATTATCTAAGAGCGCCAAAACAAAGTAGAAATTGAACATGCGCCCAACCAGTGAAGTTTACCTTCACAAAATAGAAATTTATTTACCTAATGTCCATCAACGTGAGTCTCAGACAGACACAGAAAAACTTTATTGGTAGCAAGCGAGTTTGGACTCCTCTGGGTCCTTGGACCACTGTGCGGTACTACACTATGTCACGACGGTCATTTTCCTTTTGTTCATGACCTCGGCAGGCCAAGCCATTGCTGCAAGCTGCAATGTCGGGTCCGTAGACGAGAGCAGGACCTCCCAGTAGTGATGTAGAACTATAGATAGTTGAGTCACTATCGAACTATTGATAGTAAAAAAAAACTATTGATAGCAGTAGCGATAGTATGAAACCAACCGCGCGATCTCATTGCAGCATAAACTTGGTTCCCTGTGTGCGTGGTATACAGGGTATGTCTGAAAAGTAATGTCAGCGAGTTGAATAAAAAAGTTATTGATCATATCAGTACAACACATTAAAAGGTTTCAAAATAGGCTTCTCCTGCGTCGATACATCGCTTCCAGCGAGATTTCCAGGTATCGAAGGCGTCACGGTAGGCCTCCTCCGGAATGTCCTTTAGAGTCTTGGTGCAAGCCTCTTTGACTTTGTAAACTGTCTCGAAATGAAGTCCTTTCATGGGAGTTTTCAAGCGCCACTGGTAGACTTGATGTTCTGACCAAACAATTGTGACCAAAGGCCGTCTTTATCATACGAAATATTTGCACTGCGGACTTGCTGGGTTTCACACAAATCTTGAAGGCAATCTTTTGTTCCAACGAGCACTGCATTGCGGCTTGCACGAGAAATGAAAATGAGTTTCATGGAAAAGCCTGTCCTTACTCTCCAGATAGTAGCAGATGATAAAGCGACCGCGCTTGCGTAAGCTAAATTCCCCCTCCACCAATCCCAACCGGTCCTAGCGCGCTGTGACGTATTACTTCACAGTATAATCACTGTCATTATTTTTTGGACAAACCCTGTATGGTGGGGGTGGTAACTATGACAGAACTCTTCGTTATCGCAGTCTACCAGTCACCGAGCTCTGCAGATGTACCCTACGTACAGCTGCTGGATAAAATGCTGGGCAAATGTCCTTGTTCTGCTGGCAACAGCGACCCGAGGTGCACCGTTTGGTGCGCCTGCTTCTGAGCTGAATTCGAGTGGAATTATTACTTCAGCACGTATCCTTGCTGCGTTTCAAGGTCAGTGCGTGAGAACTGAATCGAAGCTGAATACACATAAAAGCAAGGAACGAGCGTGTTGCCCTTGACACAGCAGCTGCGCACTATTTGTTCTGCAGCACACCGCTCCAGCGCTCTAAACAAGTCTGCTCACGAATGTACATAGATACATACAAGGTCGTACAAGGACTACCGATGGTGCTATCGATAGTAACACATGATTGCACTATCGATGGTAACAGTATCGATTGCACTATCGATATCTTCAAAACTATCGATGCTATCGATAGTCAATTGACCTATAGTTTGCGTCACTACTTCCCAGTCCTCCCAGCTTGAGATGGCGGGCTGTCCCTGTGGGATAGGATCAACAGGGCAGCCAAAAAGGGTGTAGGAGAGTGTGGCGGGAGGATCGCCGCATAGGGAGCATGTAGAGGAGGTGCCATAGTAGTGGAATAGCAGCTGAGAGGATGGGAGAGAGCAGGTCTGGAGGGGTCTCCAGAGGATCTGTTGGGAGTGGGTAAGGGAGGGGTGGGGGGGGAGCAAGTCCGACAGTCCAAACGGGGTATTTGTGTGAGCTCTGCAAAGCTGTGCGCCCGCTCCCTCGAGAAGACCGGATCGAGGCTGTCCTGAGCCCAGCAAATCAAACCTCAGGCCAATTTATCGGCAGCCTCATTTCCAGGGTTCCCAGATGAGCCGGCACCCACGGGAGCTCTACCTTGTGTGTTAAATTCTGGGTGGGGGTATTCAACAAGTCCCATGCAGGAGTGTGAATCCTGCCTCTGGCAAAGTTGGACAGAGCTGTTTTTGAGTTGCTAAAGATGTATTCAGCATCCGAATGTGCAAGGGCTAAGGCGATGGCAGTCTCCTCTGCCTCCTCAAGTGTAGAGCCCGAGGGAAGATGGTGAGTTAGTGGTCGGGGTAGGGTTGGGTTGTAAGCAACTGCTATAGCTCCTTGTGTTGTACATGCGGGGTCTACCCAAATGGCATTCTGGGCTTTTCCGTAATACTTGTGAAGGGCATTTGCGCGAGCTACGCGGTGAGAGATGTGATGCTGGGGATGGACGTTTCAAGGAAGGGGTTTAACAGCAAGGGGGGTTATGGATCTGTTAAGGAATGGCTATAAGGGTTGGCTGATTAATGAGTATGATGTTGCGAGGGCAGGCGTGGATATGGTGGCCAGTGGCGCTCATGGCAAGTCTTAGGTACTGCGTTTGAAGGTGCGCCTCAACTAGTTCAGAAAGGGTGTTATGCATGCCTAGTGCAAGGAATTTGGCTGTGCTGTTTCTACGAGGTAGGTTTAGGGCTTCCTTAGTTGCAAGGCAGATCATGGCATTCACATGCTCGGTTTCCGTGCGGTTCAGCTTGAGATATGGGGTGGTGTGTAGAATGCGGCTGAGCGTAAAAGCATGTACAATTTTTATGTTGTCTGCTTCGTCTAAACCCTTATGCAGGGAAGATATGCGGTGTAGAAGCTGGAACACTGATTGCATGGAGGCCTTGAGTGTTTTAAGGGTATGGTCATTGCATCCGGAATCCTGCAGGTAGAGGCCAAGGTCACGGGTGGGAGTGAGGGGGATAGGGGATCCTTGTAAAGTGATCTGGATGGGCGAGTTAGCGGCAGATTTTGGTTTAATTCGAGCCCGATAGATGATACGTGAGCGGAAATGGTGTCGGCTGCTAATTGTAGAGTTTCCTCAATTTCCCCGTCAGAGGCATGAGTGGTCCATGTGGTAATATCAGCGTACAGGGTATGCTTTAGGTGTGTGATGAGATTGAGTTTGTGGGCTAAGAGAGCAATGTTAAATAGAAGGGGGGAGAGGACCGCGCCTTGAAAGGTTCTGAGCATGCCGAGTGTATAACGGGATGTGCTGAGCTGATCAATGTGCAAGGAGGCAGTGCTGCGGCGAGAGAGGAAGGCGCGAACATAGTTGTAGGTTTTAGGGCCTACCTGTTCTGCCTGCAGTTCCCGTAAGATGGCATCGTGTTGAATTCTGTCAAATGCCTTAGTGAGGTCAACTGCCAGGATAGCTTTAGTGAGGTGGGGGATGGTATCATCAAGCTCGTCGTGCGTAATTTGGGGTAGGGCATCCTGCGCAGATAGATTCCCACTAAAGCCCACCATATTGTGGGGGAAAAGGCAATTCTCTTCCATGTACGTTGTTAGTCAGGCAAGGATTATGTGCTCGAAGGCCTTGCCGAGACTGGATGTAAGAGAAATGGGGCGGATGTTCTCTAGGGTGATGGGCTTGTGGGGTTTTGGGATAAATATGATTTTTCCATGCTTCCAAGAGGCAGAGAGGGTACCTGCTTCCTAGCACTCATTGAAGTAGGTGACTAGATGAGATAGGGAGGCATCACCAAGCTAGGGTTGGGGTTAGCCCGTGTACTCTGGATGTTTGTAAGGAAGACTTGGGGTGGTACAGGTGCATTTCACCTGCGTGAGGAATACATTGGTGTCCTGCTGATGGTTATGAGTGAGGCGGTGAATGCTAAGACGCGTCTTCAGTTTTAGATTGTGTGGGATTTAGCATGTGGCATAATAACAGGTGGCAAGTGCGGGTTGTGAAGAGATTGCTTCGGAGGCCAACACAAACTTGAACCTTGTTAGCTTTGCAAAGAGTGGCACTATGGTGTTCTATTTGGGATTGTAGCTGGGTGAGCTTGAGTTTTAGTTTCCTGTTGTGCTTTTGAGTTTTCCACCTCTGCATGATGTTGTCTTGAGCTTCAAGCAGGTGGGCGTGCTTACTGTCGATAACGGGGATGTCTGGGGTAGTATCGAGCGTTTGGGTAGGTTGACGAATATACTTCTGCAACTGAGTAATCCAGGTGTCTAGGTCGAAGGGGGCCTGTGCTGGCTGCACTTGCCTGAATTTACAGAGCTGGTCCCAATTAGTGTGCCTAACGGTAAATTTGTGCTAAGGTTGGCTATAGTTTACTGCTATGTGAATTCGGTGGTGGTCGCTGCCTAGTGTGGTTTGCGTTCTTTCCCATTGTAGTAGGTGGGCCAAGTTTCTGCCAAGCGCGAGGTCTGAGCTAGTATCGGCAGTAACACTGTTCCCAAACCACGTAGGTAGACTGAAATTATTAAAGATTGTCAGGTGGAGCACCAATGTTTCATTGTATAAAACTGTGCCTTTGTGGTTGGTGCGCCGATAGCCCCAGTCCATGTAAGTGCGATTAAAGTCGCTGGCAACCAGTAGGGGGTTTGATCCGGCCATTTGGGTTACAGTTATGAGGAGTGGAGTGAGTAGGTGAATAGGCTGTCGTGGGAGAAGATAGTAGTTAAAAATGATTCAGGGATATTCCATTGGATAATTTGAAAAGAATTATGGGTGGCAGGCATTGGGGGGTGGCATTGAAGGGTGGCAGGGCGAAGGAGGGGTGTAGAAGGTGGGATGGCTGGAGGAGAGGCTGTTGAGAGTCCAGGAATAAGGCGAGCTAAACGCTCCTCTACCTTGGTCATGATGCTAGATGACCCTATCCATTGCACAGATAATGGTGGCTTCAACCATAGTTTGGCACTGGGCAGTGACCTGCGAAGTAATGCGCTCTGTGAACCTGGCATCTAGGCTTTAGGCGAAATTTTGCGGCCAGGTCTATGGGTTGGGCTGGGCTCTCATCAAGCCTCCTCTTTTTATGAGGAGGTTGGTTGGATGGGGTGGATGAAGAAGATGGGGGCTAGAGCAGGGGTGGAGGTAGAGGGCTGCCCCGAGCTGCCTTACCTCTTTCCACAGAGCCTTCATTTCCAGGTCCTGGGAGGTCGTGATGTTCGTCTTAGCAGCCTTGGAAGCCCATGTAGAGGTAGACAGGAGGGTCGTGCGAAGCGGGGGAAAGTCCGTCTTCGTAGGGCACTTTGTCTTCTGGGGCTGTGGGCTACGTTGGTATGTGGTGGCATTTCTTGCCTTGCACGAGCCGATGCCCATGAGGTGCTACCCCCCACAGAGAATGTAGGTCGGGATGCAGGAGGGAAGATCTTGCGGCTCATGCTTGTCCCCACATCTCGGTCAGAGACCACTCTTGGAGACCACTCTTAGGGTGGGGGCACACGTTGTATCTTTGGTCGGTCGACGACAGTTTGTGCACACATCTGAACTTCCCTTGTATGGCCTACATCTATACACTACACTCATGTAGCGTATGGTGTGAGAGACTGGCCTGTGGTGGAGAGACTGGAATGTGACCAATATGGAGAGGGTCCTATCCATTCTGCGGGCTGCGAGGATATCAGCTTCCTGGTTGTGGGTCCGGAGGTCCAGTAGCATCTGTTCTGGTGTTTCCGTCCAGTAGGCTTGCGAGATGACTACGCGCACAGCTGCGGGCGGCGGTGCGATGTAGGCGAGAGAGGGTAACTGGTCTCTTGGAGGACCACTTCTTTGAGTTCAGCGAGCTGAAGGGCTGTTGTCTTGTGAGGGGTAGCAACCGTGAAGATGTTATTTGTAGGGTTGATCCAGAGGTGAAAATCTCCTAGGTCTTGGCCAGTGGCGGTAACTTGCACAACTTGCATGAGTGGCTGCGCCATGGCTCCATTCAAAGTGAGGCCTCCTCTTGGTCGGAAAACTACCCTTATAGTGCTGGGAGGGAGTGAAGCAAGTTGCTCACTTCCCAACGCGACTGCATGCGTCACCCACAGCTGTTGTCAAGTGCAGTATGTTGGCTTGAAGGTCACAGGGGCAGTGTCGACTGGAGCACCGAAGGCGGACGCGGTAGGCTTAGCTGGAACAGGGGCTGCATGAGGAGGTTCCTGGGCTTGGTTTTCCACCCTTGTACATGCGGAGTATCGTGGTCCACTCACTCAGTGATTCCACTCCTGCGCCAACTGCGCCAAAGTGCACCAATTGAGATTTACTGCGCCATCCTGATACAATCGACGAAAATTGCGCCTAACTGCGCCAAACAGTCTCGGATTTGACGACGTCTATCGCCAATTGCACCACCGCGGAATTAAAACGTTCAACGTGACGATAGGGCGAGCCTTAGTTGCAACCTTAGCTGCAAACAGGAGACGAGAAAGCTCTAGCGCGTACGTCCCAATTAAGGTCACTGGAACCTGGAAAGTACCGCAGCCCTTTTCTCTAATTAGCCGCCGCGCCGCCGATTGGTCAGTTGCCGTCAGGTGATGACTTTCCACTATAGATGGCGGATCTAAGCCGCGCCGGAGGAGATAAGCAGACAGAAATCGCTCGCACACGCCGCGCGTACGAGTCATCAACGAGGTCAGATTTTGCACTTTTTTATAATTGAGTGTATATGTAACTTTTGTAGACTTAAAACAAAACGAAAGGAAATGCCCGGGTGCTGCACGTTCGGGTGCAGCAACCGCCGGGAGTCCGGGAAAGCGCTTTTTGCGATACCAGTTAAGCGGAAAGAGTGACAGCAAGCGCCGTGCTAGCTCTGGCTGCACCGGATAAAGAGCGACAAGTTCACTCCCACTTGGTGAACTTGTTGATATCGCAAAGCTGAGAAGCTCCTTGCGGTATTTCATCGAACTCCCTAAATGCCATAATGTGATGGAAAAGCTTCTTCGCGCATTCAAAGACTGCGGTTTGCCTTGAGTAAACAAAGCGAGGAGATGCTCAGAAATAAGCAGAACCGAGCAAACCGAAGAGCGACGCAATACGGGCGGCTGTGTCAAAAATAACAAAGTGTAGTGAAAAGATCGATCGACCTGTTAATGTTGAAAATTAAAATATAGATTTTCTCGTGTGTTGTTTAAAACAACACGAACATGACCTGGTTAATTCTGTTTTAGCATCCCTTTTCTTGTAGTGCAGTCAGGGACCGTTTATTTTCGTAGAAATAGATCTGTATGAAACATTTCGTGCGCAGTTAAATCATTAGCCACGTTAGAACGCGATAATATCCACGCGTATAAACGATTTTGTGGCAGCGCTTAATACCTAGTCATCCGAAAAAAAAAATCTTGTGTGACACACGAGCATCGGGATCGCTTTGCATTTAGAACGGGTGGCGCTGTCGCAGAAACGAGACGAGACAGCTGCGTTCGATGCGAACGAAATCAAGATTCTTCTTTCTTGCTTTTCTTAGCGCGCGCGCCTTTGGAGCCCGCCGTCTTCTTCTTTCTCGTCTTGACCACTCTCATGAGTTTCAATAGCTTCCGGCCGCGAAAAGTTTCCTTCTCATCAGTGGAAGCAACCTTCGAGTGTGTATAGGTGTTGAACAGGTCTCCGAACGAGTTTTCCTTTGGATTTTAAGAGACAGGAGCGTGGTTTCCCGTCGACTCCAGAATATACTTCAATGACCTTAGCCAGGTTCCAGAAGGATCTAGGAGCACGTGCACCGATCAAAACGATATCTCCTTGGTTCACTGTCATTTCTTGCTTTCTTGCGTTACACGGCTCTCTCAGTTCTTTCAGATATTCCTTGTTCCATCTCTTCCACCAATCTTTCGTAATTTTTTGCTTCTTTCTCCACATTTCTTCTATGCTGATCTTTTTTTCACTTGCTATACTGTCTTTGATCCTATGCTTTCCACCTATTATATCAGCCGGCACAATAGGTAGAGGTTCATCTGGTTCGCTGTATACATAGGTCAACGGTCTGTTATTAAGGGCAGCTTCAACTTCAGTTGTTAGTGTTTGCATCTCTTCTCTTGATAACAGTCTTTTCCCAATAACTTTCCTCATTGTTGATTTCATGCTTCGTACCATTCTTTCATAAAAGCCTCCCCTCCAAGGTGCTTGTTCTGCGATGTACTTCCATTTTATTTGATCCCCTTGGCTTGCTCTTTTGGAGACTTCTTTCTGTAGTTCTTTTATCATACGATTGATGTCTCTGTTGGCCTTCTTGAACGTCCTTGCGTTGTCACTGTAAATGATGCAACATAGCCCTCGTCTCGCTGTAAATCTTCGGAATGCGTGTAAGAATGCTTCTGTTGTCGTGTTGTCCACAACTTCGAGATGTACAGCTCGTGTGGTAGCACATACAAACATTGCAACATACTGTGTTGTAGTACCTTTCATCGCGTCCTTTATAAGTAACGGACCCGCGAAATCCACTCCGATCACTTCAAATGGTTGTCGCTCGTTGACTATGTCAGCAGGAAGTGGTGCTGTTTCTTGGTGCAGCAGTCTGACGTCAAATCGTTGACACTGGTGCCCCTTGAATTCTTGAACCACTTGCTCTTGTGTCTCTGTCTTGGTTTCTTTCTCAGGGCACTTTATGTCTAGAGTTTCAATACCCCTGAAGTGGCTGAGCTCTGTCTGTATCTCAGAGTTATCCACGTTGACGTTAAGTACCATTACGGTTGACTTCTCCATTATTGTTGCTGATATCCTAGCGTGACCCTGTATTGTCCAGCCGAATATGGTTTCTGCTGCTGTCAAGCTTTCTTCTAGTCTTCGGATCCCACCTGTCATTACTTGCCAATACTGGTCTGATCCAATAAGTATTCCAATTTCTATGCATGATGTGCCTTTACATGAAACGTCAGCCAGCTTGAATCCGTCCTCTTCATACTTCTTTTGCAGTGAAATAGGCAGGAACGGTAATCTTTCTTTTGAAATTATGTCTACCTCCAGTGCTTCCAGTACCACTTCTTCACTACTGGAGATACTTTTCAGTTTAACTTCAACTGAATTCATGACTCTTTCATTTTGTCCTCCTCCGAATGAGCCTATCGTGAGTCTTTCTTTTCCTTTAACCTTACAGCCAAGTTTCTCAGATAGGCTTTTCAGTATGAATGATCTTTGGCTGCCAGTATCCAGTAGAACACGACAATAACATGACTGCCTTCTACCTTCTGCTAATGCAACTGCAGTCTGCAGAAATACACTTGATGAGTTGTTCATAAACTGGCATGTAGATGTTTTCTCTTCTTGATTTTCACTTTCACCAAGAGTAGATGTTGTACACTGTGCTGTCAGTTCTTTGCTTCGGCACATAGACGTCGCATGCCAGTTTCGACATATCTTGCACCTAATGTTTGCCTTACATATTTTAGCAGTATGGCGAGGCCTGGTACAGCGGAAACATCTGTTTGCCTCTCTGAGCTTCATTTTCTTGTCTTCATAAGGCATTGTTTTCCTACAATCATCAGTATAATGAGTTGTATTGTCGCAAAATATGCAAAACTTTGCAGCTGTACTTCGAAAATTAACAGTTCTTGTATGCTGCTTACTCTCAGCCCTGTGGCTGTAGCTTTCTCTCCTTTCTGTTGACAATTCCTCTCTGCACTCTACTTGATCTTCTATGTATTTCATCAAGCGCCTAAGAATATCTTCTTGACGTAAAGCCACATTGTGATCTCGTGATGAAGATCCACTGATCGCTTCTCTTTGTTTTAACTGGAATCCAATGTACATATCCACTGGCAAAGCTCTTTTCAGGATCGGAAGCAACATCGATGCATAGGACTCGCTTTTCAATCCTAAGGATTCCAGTCCACGTATGTGCACTTGCACCTTTTGTGACAGCTTTCTTAAACCGTCATGGTCGTTGCAGCTCGCTACTGTATTCAAGTTAGTTAGTTCTTTCATATGCATTTCTACCAGCACGTCCTCTCTTCCGTACCTCTTCTTGAGTATATCAATGGCGTTGCTATAGTTACTGTCGGAAAATTGTAGTCCCTCCACGGCAGCTGCCGCTTTTCCGGTTAGTGATGACAGAAGGTACGTAAATTTCTGATTTTCGTTCAAGTCGGTTCTTTCGTGTACAGCTGTTTCAAATTGCCGCCAAAATCTCTGCCATTTCATTTTGTCGCCGTCAAACTTCATTAGTTCTAGCTTCGGTAGCTTCACTATTGTTGCTTGCTGAGATTGTCTAGTTTCGCCATTGAAATTGGTTTGCTCCCTCGCTGTTTGCCGTACTTCTTGCCGAGAAAGGTACGCGTTGATGTTGTGCAGAGCACTTATTATCTTTAGCTCGTACTCATTTGTTTTCGCAAACTCCGAGTCAGCTGTTTCGGGCGTTATGAACTGCTCCATCTGCTCGTCCGCTTTCTTTAGCGAGTCTGCAATACCTTTAATCTGGCTGGCTATCAGCGACATCGCTGTAGGATCTTGATTCTCCTCCAGTTTCTTTTCAGCATCGCTCACTAGATTTGTTATTTGCGTTCTCAGCGTTTTTCGCTTCTTCAAAATCACTTCTCTGTTCATCTTGAATAACGGAGGAAACTGCTGGTCGCTTACAGATTCTAGCGGCGAGACGTCATCCGAATCTTGGTCGCCCTCTGTGTCCGTGCCGCTCCTTCGTCGATGTCTCGTCTCGCTGCCGTTGGTTCGCTCTCGGGCCTCCTCTTCGTCCGTCTTCTGTGGCCAGTCCGTCGTTCTGGTAGTCCGTGGCCAGTCGGAAGAGGAGTAGCCGCTAAATCCTGGTCACGGCACCATGTCGCAGAAACGAGACGAGACAGCTGCGTTCGATGCGAACGAAATCAAGATTCTTCTTTCTTGCTTTTCTTAGCGCGCGCGCCTTTGGAGCCCGCCGTCTTCTTCTTTCTCGTCTTGACCACTCTCATGAGTTTCAATAGGCGCACAGTTGAATGCTTCACTTTCCGAGTGCAGTAGCCGACCGATTTTCCGGACTTCGCGGGGACTGAAAAATCGAGCAGTCCGAAAAACTCCCCCCCCCCCCCCCCCCCCAAGAGAAAAATATCATGAGGCTGAGAGCGGCTTAAGAAAAATGTCTCACGTTCGCCCAAAAGGCGGAGCATCGATTGCGATAGCCAATTAATAGACAGCGATATGAAGTAAGGATGTTAGTTTTATCGGCCGTATAACGTTGTAAATATGCGCTTACTAACTAAATAAGCACGGTGTCACGCGCGCACAGGTTAGATGAACACATCTCGCTCGATGACCGCGGGCATATTGACCTTCGCGCTGTCTATTCTGTCGCTTCAACGCGAACGTCGAAAAAAAAAAAGGGGAGGGGGGGACGGCGCATACGAAGCTAGTGGCACTCGGCGCACGCCCTTTGTACCCATCGCAGATCGCGGGCGCACACTTCGGCCACATAGCAGATCGCTTTCAAGATACGGTGCCTGCGCGGCAGCTCCGTCGGCAGCCGCAAGAGCAGAATGCAACTCCCCACCGTCTCCGCCGCCTTCTCCCCGTGCCCCGCGAGCGAACGAAGTCCGCGCGCGCCTCCGGCCGCCATCCTCTCTCGCGTGCGTGAGAATAAATTGCGGTTGCTGGCTGACCCTCGCAAGCTTTCACCCGCACACAGCGTACGGACCGAACAAAAAAAAAAAGAGAGAGAAAAGAAAAGCAAGTGCAGCTTTTTAGAACGTTTTGTCGGCCAAGGAAGAGCGGGCATGGCCTCGGAGACGAGGAGATAGCGTGCGTTTACGGATCTTGAAGGCTATACAGTGGGGCACTGGAAGCCAAGCCAGCGGAAAATCCAACATGGCGGCCTCCAAGATCGGGTAGCATGGCTCGGAGCGAGCGATTTTCAGTCCGGAAAATCGAACATTTGCTCCTAGATTCCTCAGAAAAATCGCTCGCGAAAATGCATTAGCTCTATGGGAATCCTGCCGGTACATCTATGAAGTCCGGAATATCCAACAAGTCCGAATTTTGGGAGTCCTAAAAATCCGTCGGCTACTGTACTTGTAATTTACATCGTATCTAGCTAAACGAAATGCGGTTTTGTTTGTGGATTTCACAGGGCCCACTGCGGCAGCCATCGTGCTGTTCTTCCCTGTAGAAAGCCTAGAAAACCTGAGGAAGAGCTGCTCGTCTTTTCCGCGCAGTGTTGCCTGCGCTCGCTCCGGCGGTTGCGGCACTTTCAAAGTTCCAGGTTCCAGTGACTTTAGCAGTGCCACGCACGGCGCCGACGCGGTGTCTGCCTTGCAAGGCGGCTCGATGGCAAAGTGCGGTTTCTGCCGAGGCTCGCGGCTTCAAGGTTAATTGGCGATTCATCGGCGGACGTTATCTACTCCGGAAACGCAGCTAGTAGCTTGTTTGAAGCGCAGCATGACGTGGTTATAATAACTGCGTGCCGCCAACGTGTCCATCATTTCTGTTTCTGGATATTACCGATGCCATCTGGGAAAACTAGCAATATACGAAATGATATCAATTTGTGTCTGTGTGTGTCGCATGCACACAAGTGCATTTTTTTCTCCACGAGATCTGCAATAGATGGAAATTCTTCTTTCTGGGGTTTTACGTGCCAAAACCAGTTCTGATGGAAATGTTTACGAAGCTTCTCGTGAAAACATAAGAATTATTCAGGTAATTGAATTTAAATTGCAACTCGCTTTTTCGAAATACTTCAGGATGTGAAAAATCAGCTGCTCCAAGCTGCTCCAAAATGCCAAATTTCCTGCTCCAAAGTGCTCCAAAATGAAATTTCTGATGCTCCAAAAATTGCTCCAAATCATAAGTTCGCAGTAGCATCACTGCACTCACTGGGTCCGAACATTGTCGGGTCGAGGTCGCCCTGCGCTTGCACCTCCATGGCTGTTAGAGGTGGGTGTACTGCCGGTGATAGGCCAAGCCTCTAGCGAGGCAAGGCCCATCGCAGTGGCTGGCGAGGTGTGGACTTTCCGACGTCGATACGGTCCAAAAAAGGTTGGGATGCAATAATAGTGTTTTAGTTGAGCATCTTTACGGTTCGCTCCGCTTCGAGCTGCCCCGCTAAGCCACAGCGGAGCGGCGGGTGATTTTCACGTTTTAGTTGTGCATTTAGCATAGCGGAGCGGACCTTTCGTAGTTGCAGTGCCCTCTGGCCAAATTCAACGTAGTGAAACATTATAAAAAACTGTTTCGTCACTTTTACAATGTAAGACGAATATATATAACTTATTTGTTCATGAAGTATCTAGACGGCCGCTTGTAATGCGTTCCCGGGCCATTTTATCGAGTGGAAAATGAAGCGTCGACTTGGTGAACACCACGTGATGGCCAGCGAGGTTGCATTCTGAATCCAATCCAATCCTTTCTGACGCCAATGCGCTGGCGACGTTTTTGTCAGCTGTGCTGTTCACTTTATTTTCTTAAATAACTAGTTTTCTTAAATAACTAAATAATAGCCTCAACGGTTGAAAAGAGCTCACCTTTAGGAAGTGTTTGACATATGAGCTGAGGCACTAGGGCATATGGTTCGCACGAAAAGAAAATTTCACCTGGAGCCGATGCAAGGCACGTTTTGATTTTCGAACATGACGCGTGTTCCCTCTCAGACAGCACTTTATCGATGTCTATGAAGAACCACAACATGCTGTCCTCTATACAGATTATAGTGCACTTGATATTCTGCATTTATCAAATGACTCTGCAACAATCACAAATGGGATGATGGTCCATGCCTAGATTAACCACTTGCTAGTTCGTCCTGTGATGCATGCAATTCTCCCGAATGCCAGCAACACTTGGCGCAACTTGTTGAATATAGGAATGACATTAGAGCTCCTAAACGAGTAGGAATGTGATGTATACCAGAAAAATACTTTACTTTGGAACATGCAAATTTATTTATACAGTAGACTCCCTTTAAGACGAACTCGAAGGGACCGTGCATATTTTCATCTCGCTTCAAATGGTAAATGAAGTAGACTTACAAAGGGGGGGAAATTGCATAAAATGCCTTTATTTAGCCGAACCTAATAGGAAATAGTTGTACTACTGCTTGGTTTCGTCCAGTCCGTGATGGATGTTTGTCGCTTCTGTGCAAATCGGGGAGCAGCCACAAACAATGTCATCTCACCTAATGACCTTAAACATGCTTAGAAAGGATGGTGTCGGTGGCCAACACCAGTGGCGCGGTCGCAGTGGAGGGCCTGTAGGACCCGTATGATGATGCAAGGTCACATGCTCCCGCTGAGAAATGGCATTGCCCAAGAGAATTTCTCCGCTTTTACTTTTTTTTGCTTCCACCTCTTGTTTTCGCCTCTGTCCACGGGCGATGTGCGCCGCAGACCTCGAGTAGGCTGCCTCTAGGATTGGTAGTGGTGGCAGTCACTCCAAATATTCATTTTAACTGAAGAGTACATCTGAGGCGGTTTGTCTTAAGTGGATTTTTGTTGTTGTTGTTGAGTCTATGGAAAGCCAAACAAACATTATCATGCTGTTATATGTGAGAATTTGGCTTAAACCGAGTTCGTCCTAACGAGAGTAAACTGTATTCAATTCTTATCGTCACTCTCAGACAGCACTTTATGGCTGTCTATGGACCACAGCATGCTGTCCTACATGTTGTCCATTGCACATTTAATATTTCACATTCTCCAGAACGCTAAAAACATGTGACGCAGTTTTGTTACTGCTAACGCAGCATGTAAATTAGTTTAACTTATCTTTTGAATGAGCTTTTGTAGTCTGACTGAAAGCGGCACATCATCACTATGCTACATGATAACTTGTCCTGTTGCCATCTTGTGTTGGCAGTGGTGATGACAGTGGCTCGGCTGGCTGTGACTGCAGGCTGTTGCGAATGAGATTTTGGTTTTGTATCTGACTGCACCGCACTGGCAACTTCTGGACCAATTTTTTTGTGGGAAAAAGGATGCACATTAGAATAGAGTACCGTAAGAACCCGTGTATAATATGAGTTTTTTTTTTTTTTTTTTTCAAAATTTTACCATGTAAAATTTCTGCCTCGTATTATGTGTGGATCCCAAAGTTTTCAGCCTAAAATTTGCAGTTTCGTTTTTGCTCAGTGCTATCATCATCGAGACTCTTAGCGGAGGATGGATGCGTCATCTTGCGGTGGCGTCGGTAGGCTGCTGCTGTTTCAACTGGCGCCATTTTGACCACGCTAAGAATCTGCACGTTCTCTAGTCTATCTCGCACGATGTCGGGACTGCGAATGCATTGCCCAGCTGCCTTTAAAAGGAAAGTTATTTTAGTGGCCGAGACCATCGGAAATTGCGCCGCAGGGCGGCACTTCGGCGTCACCGAGGGCAGCGTTCGCAGCTGGGATGACATCCCAGTTGGAACCGCTGGACGTTTGCATTAACAAGCCTTTTAAAGACCGGATGAAGTGCTGCTACCAAGAGTGGAAGAGGTCGAGAGACCCGGAAGTAATGGCTACCGAACGGGTGAAACGGGCCTCTCCAGTGGTGCTTTGTAGCTGGATTGCGGATGCATGGGCCAGCATCCTCGAGGAGCTCATCAGTCGCTCTTTTGAGAAATGCGGCATCGCCAACGCACTTGACGGCAGTGAAGATGACTTTCTGTGGGAAGATATCTCCGACAAAGGGCTATCGGGAGACAGTGCCAGTGAAACGGACAAGGACTGAACGTTAACTGCAATGCAAATAAATGCTTTCTGTAAGTTTTCCTCACTCGCATTATATGCGAATGAAAACATTTTTTTTTTTTTTTTCGTTTTTGCTATCCCCAAATAACACCTCGTATTATATGCAGGTTCTTACGGTAAATACTGTAATAATTCACTGATAGCTAGCGTTTTGGCTTGATAATTTTCCGTGAGCAGGGTGAAAATAGGCATTTTTAGCGGTAGATAATGTGTGTTTGGTGCATTCACTGTCCCCCAGCGCTCCAAAGACAGGCGCTGCAGCCATTTTGTCAGCATTGGGGTGAGACGCATTCGTGGCAACCAGAAGAGTTCGAATTATCCGGTTATGCTGAATTTCAGGCTCGAAATAATGCAAGTTTTGGTCTACAGTAGAAACGTGTCGGTGCTGGTTGGGACCTTCGGTCAAGATTAAATTAACCAAAAAATCAAATTAGCTGGTGTAAAAGTCTACTGTATATCATCTACTGAGTTTGTGCAGGATATACTAGAGCCAACTTTGGCATCCTAGGTGTCAAGTTGAGTGTACTGTCATAGAATAAGAGTGCACCTGAATGTAATACTGTTATCACACGGCCACTTTCGATCACAATCAAGCTTGATCCGGAGGCAATTGTCGTACCTATTTTCTCTGTAAAACATGCAAATGAGTTTACAGTCGTGCCTTGTTAATATGGGATCATTGGTTTCCAATCAATACAGTCCATAAAAGCTGGTCGTTCATGATGATGAATCTTGATGTAAAAAACGAAGTACATTTTTTGGAAAATCACTAAAAGCACTGTAATGAAAATTGGTTTCTGTGCATTGCACTGCGCATTGCATGATGGAGCTCAAAGAAAGTCAGTACAACAGAAGAGAGGTGCAGCGGGGTGAGCTACAGCTTGCTGAGAAAGCTGGCACGTACGATAAAAATATGCTCTTTGTCCAATTATTTTTGCTTACTGTGCCAGGAGAACAGTTGAACATGGAAGGCTCAGATTGTTTCTTGAAAAGCACATACACTTCAGAGTGCACATGAGTACCAAAGTTATAACGTGGTTGCCATGGCAGCAGACACTAGTCAATGCAGTTGTGCCGGCAGTGGTGTGTACTGCCACCTGTGGTGTACCACCAGTGTGTGCATATTTTTGGCTCCTTTCATTTAGATGAGGTCCTGTCCATACTGATACTTTCCATGTTAATTAGAGAAAAATATGTGGACTTCTACGAGATTTGTGCATTTCTGTCCTGTCCACTGTCCAAACAGCGACGTTCCACGTAGGCGCAAATGCACTGGAAAAGCTTGGTGCCTGCAAAAATTGCCCATAATTTGAGTTGCCCATGACCATATTGACGATGGTCATAGCAACAAATCACTTTATATGGACACACATTATGCATTTCACCACTTTTCAATTCCTCTTTACTCCTTCACACCAATGTAAGAAAAAGTGGAGAATTGGCTTGTTGGTATTGCATTGTGAGAGCTAAATCAAACACACTCAGGACACCACACTTCAAATGACACCACAAAAGCAAGAAATGTGCAGATACTGCATCATTTCACACCTTCTGAAGAGAGACTCAATTATTCATTCATGAAATTACGTTTAATCTTAGACTATAGCAGAATCCAGCACTCCACAGAATGAATACTTCAGAATGTGAACATCACCAGTGTACATAAACCATTGCACCCTGTGCAAGAACGTGTTTTTTTTTTTAAGCTAGCATCGAAAGTGCTATGCTGTGTATTGTAATTCTGTGACTGGTCTGTGTACAGCAGTGTACAAGACAGCAAATCCATTTTTTGGTTGTCTGAAATTGGAATTATAATGGTAATGTTTTCTTCTGGCACACAGCTTAACAAGCTCAACCAAACAGTTGAAGACTGCACTACTGCCATATCTTTGAATGAAGATTACCTGAAGGCTTACTTGAGGCGGGCCAAAACGTAAGTGTTATACATACTGCATGCTCTGTACATTATGAATGCAGACGTACTATCTACAAAAAGTTTGTTTCTATGTATTTTCAGCTACATGGATCTGGAAATGTATGACGAGGCTGTTCGGGACTACGAGCGCATCTTGCGGAAAGACCATACTAGAGGTGCTTTTCATTTATTTACTGGAGTTTTGCCACCATGACAATAGTATCTTTGTGCAAGTTGGGGGACCATGCAAAAAAAAAAAAAACATGGAAAGAAAAACTGCAAAGCTTTTTTTGCACCATCCTGTAGACAAATTGCGACATTTGCTTAAGCCATTGAACTGCGACTTGTCTGTCTCCCAATAATGACATAATCATTACTTCTCTACTGTTATGGCAGTCATGCATTATGCTGTCTCAATCACTTGCGCTTCCTCCATTCTACAGCAGTCATGATAAGCACTGGTGCTTTGTTCACACATCGCTCAGCAGTGTTGAATCATTCATTCCATTAAAGGGCACCTAAACCACCAAGAGGTCGAAATGTTGTGCACAAGTCTACAACGAACACATAGCTGCGAGAATTTTTCGAAATGGTGCCATAATAGCGGAGTTATACGCGTTTGATGATCTAAACACGGCCCTTGCTCGTTTCGCTCTTTCCTTCACTACTCTCCTCCTCTCCAAGTGCTCCTCAAATGTCACGTGACATACGTCATCCCCAATGCGCTTCTCAAAACACTGTCCACTTCCGGTTAAGGCATGTCCACGCTAGTGGCAAATAAACCGACGGCGAACCGGCCTCCAGTGCCGCAGAACGTCTACTGCGCGAGAGGTGTCCAAAGTAGGCAGCAGTTCGGCCACCGCACCGCCTGCAGCACGATTGACGGGCCACTTGACAACCGCGAAGCTGCGCGCCTCCACCACCGGTGATGAAAACATCAGCTGCAGCTTCTGTTCTAAGCAAAATAATTTCTTCTAGATAAAGCGATGCATAAATTGTACATTTTATGAAAAACGATATCCACTGTCAAACGTTTAGAGATACGGACACAAAATCTGAAAATTTTACAAAAATGCTGAAAATGAACCGTCTGTGTGTGATTACACCGAAAAGAAGTAGTCACTTAGCTCATTTTTGAGCCGATCGCTTTATTTTTGGCGTTTTTCTGAGCGCGCGCCTCAGCCCAACTCACGGGAGTTGGAAGGCGTGACGTCACGACACCCTCGTCGGATAGCCAGCCGGCCGGACGCGGTCATTCGAAGCGCGCCGACACCGCCATCGCGAGCATGGATTCAAGTTCTGGTGCCTCTACCAGCGATGACTACGCATCTGAAGACGAGGATCATTCCAACTTGGCAAGAAATATTACCGCTTACAGTTACGAGCCTTCCGGGTCAAGCGACGAAGAAGAGCAGGCGGCCGTGGAAGTGCTGGTCAGGTTTTCGCGAACCGTAGCACGAAGATTTCTCTCTGCACCAGACACTTGTGCAAGAATTAATTGCAATTTCCTCTGTAAGCTTCCTTTTTCAAGTTGCGGGCTACTTCAGCACTATGTGGATATGCTTCAGCACTGTGTGATACCTCACAGCAACTGCTGTGAGATATCAGAACCTCCGAGACTCTCGCGTCCACTTCACCAGCCAACCAACAGCTGGCAGCACCTGTCTGGCATTCTCTCCAATTTTTCCTGCTTTTCCTGCCTGTGGAGAAGCAGAGCTGTGTGTGTGTCTGATCTTGAGTCGCGCTCGCTAGCCTTGTATTGTTTTACTATGCTTTGTCAACATTTTTAAAGACATTACTGCCTTCATGCCCAGCCTCCGGCATCTCGCCCCAGCCTCGCCCTCACACTGCTCAAGAAGGCTGCAAAGTGAACGAAAACAGTACCGACATCTTTTCGCCTCCTCTTTTCAAACGTGCCGCTGAGAATTTCGGCCTTGCGTTTTCGTGAGAAGACCCATGGCACAGAGTCGGGCTTTAGGCGTTGCCTTTTGAGCGGCAAGCCGAGGCTTTTCAGCGCAGCCGGGCTGGTCACGTAATCATCGTCGACGAGTGGTCCGCGCAAATGAAGTCATTTCTTAGGTCTCCAGGCTGGGCGTGATGGCCAACAGGCAGGTATCCAAAGTTTGCGCATCTTCTCGTCTCTGGGAAACGTGTGCAACGGCGTGTCACGACCGACGATGCTGTTATAACAGCAATGTCTGGGCATTGCCTTCCGCCGTGACGAATCTCAATACCGAGCGACGACCGCGGGAAGGCGCATGTAAGACGCACCACCTGCGTGGAGCGCCGACGGGGCTAATGTTTCGAACAGACCATGCGCGAAGATCGCCGAAATTAAACAAACGCTGCAAGGGACCGACACCCCCAGAAACACTGCGACGGGCTGTGGCTAACTTTGGCCGCGCGCCCGGGTGGGTGTTACGTCAAATTTCAGCTTCTGCCGGCAGCCACTTGGATTCAAGGTGCAACAGAAAATCGCAAAAAAAGATGTTTCTTGTTCTTTTTTTCAAAGCAGCTTGTTGTATTCATCATTTTCAACAGTTCAACTTTTGTTCCGTCGCAAAAAACCACCCGCCAACCCTTTAACATGAACGAGAGCTCCGACACTTGTCGAGCTCAGCTGCAGTGCACGGCTACCGACGGGAGACGACTGGCTTGCCTGTGCTCACATAACAGCAGGCGGCGCCGCTAATATCAGCGTATTTTTGTTCTTTGTGTACAATTATTGCAAAGAGCGACAACGATAAGAAAATATTGCGGCTTGTTAGCGTTGGTAACTCATTCCGAAGCGTCGTCCGCTTTAGCTTTGAAGTGAACCTGAAAAGGCCTAATGACAATAACGGCGCCGTCGAGCGATCAGCAGCTGTGAGGCTGCCGCACAAATGGGTCTCGGTCTCGTCCTCTCTACGGCAAGGAAATCTCACCGTTCGCGAGCAGAACCGCTGTCGAACAGAGGCCTGTGAATGGCAAACGGTGTGCAGCGAGGTAACGTGGACGGACCTTAGCCACAACTCGGCGCTTCTCGGCTACCCGCTGTTGCTGCCGTGCCGGCCCGTGCTCATGCGAAGCATGCCGCTATAGACCCTGTGTTATGAAAACGTCTAGAAAGGCCAACACTGTCGCACTCTGTTCGCGCAGCTAATCAGACTGCTAAGCACGACTGTGTTTGAACCCGAGCGATTTGGAACTTGCGTTGCGGGCTGCAATTACCGATTCGCAAGTGCGCACAAGTGAGTAACACAACGAGGAAAAGCAGGGAGCGCACGTACCTGCTAGCAGACTAACTGGAAGTCGTAGGTTTTTGCTCGACCAATCGACATCGTCGCCCACGTTGACATTACCAGATGCACCCTGGTGACATCACAGTGACCGCTGGGGACACCGGAAAGGTTCAGACAGGAGCACGCCATTGTTTTTTTATTTTGTGGCGCGCCCGCGGCGCGTAGCACTGCAACGTTTGGCATCGTTGATCATGACAGCATTCTGAATTCGATGTGCGTGTTTACTTGAAATCTTTAAAAAATATTGAAGGTGGTTTAGGCGCCCTTTAAGGTTGCTTAGCTACATTACTCCATGCCATGTTGTGCCCAACACTTGCTCTCACGTTGAAGCTCTCACAATCAACTTCCCACAGTGCAACCACACAGTATGTCATACTTGCTAAAATTCTCATACATAGTGCAGTTTCTTGCTAAGGTGTGTTTTTTTAAATGCCTTTCTTCTAAGTCAGTGTTTAAGATGTGTATCTGGTGTAGAGGGGGGGGTCTGCACAAGATTTTACCTTCATAATCCTGGGATGTGGTAGGTCTAAACAAAATATCTGTGTGCTATGTAAGCAGCATCAAGAACCTAAAGCACCTAAAAAGCTGGCCTAGTGAACATACTACCAATAAAAGTAGCCACACATGTTGAAATGCATTGCTGACTGTTAAGACCTTTTCTTTCTTGCTAAATTTCACTGCTTTAGAATGATGCCTCAGGACAGTGTGCGTGTGTGTGTGTTGTGCGTGCGTGTCTATATTTATTTTTCTCTTGGCTTCTCAGAAAACAAACGACTGCTAGATCACGCAAAATTAGAGCTGAAGAAGAGCAAGCGCAAGGACTACTACAAGGTTCTTGGAATCCCAAAGGATGCAACTGTCGATGACATCAAAAAGGCCTACAGGAAGCGCGCCCTCCTACACCACCCTGGTAATTGTTGCATATGTTTAGTTGGGTTATAACTTATCAGTCAAGCTTCTCAACACAGGAAAGCCTCTGTTCAGGCATTTGAAAAGTAAATAAAAGCAGCATCGCTTCGGACATGAAGCAGGCAGCACAGGCATTTGAAACTAAATAAAAGCAGCATCGCTTCGGACGTGAAGCAGGCAGCAGGATGCGTAACGGGAAGAAGAGGTGGCGAACGCATGGTGCCGTGCACAACTGATCGATGCACCCACGCTACAGTCGTGCCACTGGCAGCCAAGTTTATTTATTCAGCATGTGGCAGGGGATAAGAAGCGGGAGAAGGTAACAGGGGACCCCCTGCACTCCCAGAAGAGCAAGAGTAGAGGACCAGGAGAAAGGATGGAAGGTTCAATTTGGCAGCGCATGCCTAGATCCTAACAGCAGTCATTTTCCAGCCTTCAGCCATTGCACTGACCTGATTGTTCGCATGCAAACCACCATATTTATTCAATTGTACCGCTTTCTTTTTTTCACGAATTTTGTGGCTTGAATTCGACCCTTGCAATACATTCGAATAATAACCCACTTGACCATGCAGGCGCGGTCGTGCAATGAGGAGTTGCTGCCAGAGTACAACGCCGCCCTCCCCTTCCTCTGGGGCCTTCCGCGTGCGAGACTGAGCTACGAGTGTCCATATAATTGCTATACTAATAAAAGCAGTAGACGCACAGTATGATTCGGCGTCCAATACGGCATCCGACACAATCGTACACGCCGTACGCCATATCAGACACCGAATTATACCGTGTGCCTCCTACTTCACGGCAGCAAGTTCAGGGTGCGATCAATATGCGAGGAAAAGAAAAAAAAATGCACTTCTTGATTGGAAAAGTGGAGTCTGTGTCCATTACACGAGTGCATTCATTATTCGAGTAAATACGGCGGGGTGTCGGAACGGAATGTTTTTCATTCAGGTTTTACTTTCATTGCACTGAAAAAAATTTCGTTTTGGTTCTGCTCCGGAACGAGAAAAAAATGATCTGTAACGGTTCATAATGGTTTTGGTTTGAATGCAAAAATTTTCAAACCAAAGTAACAATAAAAATATTTTTTCTTAAAGGGACACTAAAGAGAAACAGGAAGTTCAGCTGGAACAAAAGAGGGACCTTCAGGAACGCATGCAGTTTTTGTTGGGTGCAAAAATATGTGTTATTAGCGGAGAAATTCGTAAACAAAGACCAAATATCTCTTCCTCAATTTCTCTCGCCCCAGATTTGGCGCTGAAGCAGTGTCGTCACAGATTTCATTGCTCTCAGCGAATCGGAATGCGCCATGATACGTCACCGCTTGCGTAAACGGCCGAGGCACTGGGTGCATCATGGCTGTATGGCCGCTGCGTTTGCGTTCGCCGCGATGGATACCGTTGCTGCCGCTGAACCTTGCAACGAAGAGCGCGCCAGGGAAGCAGGACTGCATTTCTGCGATATTCAGTGAAACGGAGCGCGAAATGATCCTCCGTGCTCGAGCGGTAGGTGTTTCCGCGTGCGATGGCGGTGAGCCGCCGGCCGCGCCGGTGGTAAGCAAAGCTTCGTTTTCGTCGACGGAACGCAAGGCGTCTGGTCCGCCAGGCGACGATGTTCCCGACAGAAGCGTAGAAAGTTGGGCACATACTCGGTATGGTTATTTCTTGGCTTTATTTAATGACATTCAGCACTCACCGAGCCGCCAGTTCGCTGCTGCAGGGGCACCGGTAGGGGGTTTAATGAAGGCCGCATTGAGGGAACAGCTGCTCGAGAACGGACTGGCCTCTGGGGCACGCCAAGATACTTTCCGAGGGCAGGATTATACACATAATCCGAGGGCGAGAAATGCAGAGAGCACACCATCAGTTTCTGTGGCTCTTTTGCCGTTTTATCATCGGCAGGGCACTGAGCCATTGCGAACGCCGTGGAGCCGGGGCTCACCGCGCGGCACCACATGAAAGGACACAATCGAGTCAACATTGCCGCTGCCCCTAAGCAAGCGCCTTGGGCCATTTATACAGCCCTCACACACACGAGGCATTTTCTGGCCGTTTCCCGCGAAGTCAACGTGCCACGCAACACGTGATGCATGGACCAAAAACGAAGCTACGAAACTATCACGATCGGATGTATCGCCATGCCATTTTTTCTTATTTAATTTTGCGCTAAACTTGTACTTCCTCGCTTGAAACGGTTTGAAAATTTGGCAAATGCTGTTTATGTACGTTTAAGGTGTATTTCACTTTGCGTTTTATTAACAGCTATAAATCGCTCTCGACCAATCGCGACCAGCCTGCGTTTGTAATCTCCGACGTCACAAACGTGTAGTGTGGGAAATTCGAAGGGGCGTCAGCACCTATCCTTCAGTTTTTCGCTATTTTCTCGCTTATTAAACATCTGTTCGCCGTAAGAATGGTATGACTGTGATTGTGATAGGATAATCTACCATTAAAGCTCAACTTCCGGTTTCTCTTTAGTGTCCCTTTAAGTGAATTATGAGATCATGCTCAGTGCCTTGAGTCAAGGCACTGAGCATGATCTCAGAAGCAGCACGATATCGAGCGTACTGCTCACCGTAATTGGACGCCGTTGTTCCGTTAAAGAAACTTAACCCTGTGAGGGTCGAATTTTTTTGCCAAATGCGACCCCCCAAGGTTGATTTTTTTGTATTACCTGTTTAAATTCTTCGGAAGAACCTATATTGAAAAAAAAAAATGGTCGTAATGTTCTTAGGGTGACAGTAAAGCGATGAAAAAGGCTGTTGTGTTGTGAAATACAGTGTTTATTCGTGAATAAGAAGATAAATTCGAAAAAAAAGAAAAGCTTATACAAATTTACAAATTGTACAAAATACAAACCGAAACAGGTGAGAAGCCTTCATCTTATCGCCATCAAAATGCGATAGAGATTTTGTGGTCTCCAAAAAAGGAAACGCAAAAATGTCAGCATCGTTGGTGTATATACGCACCTGCCGGGGACAGGTGTAATCGTGCCGTGGTGAGCAATAATTGATCGAGTAACAAGCGGTCACCCTTTGAAAGATTTGAAACCAGATAGCCATCAGTTTAGTGCGTACAACAAACGGGAGCCGCCGCAGGAGAAAACCAAAACTTTCTGCTGCCGCACGTGCAACCCTGATGTGCGAGCGATAGCCGACGCGCCATTGCCAAAAAAAAAACAAAAAAACAGTTAAACCTGGATATAACGAAATTGACAAATTCTCGAAAAGCTTCGTAATAAAGAGGATTTCGTTATATGCAGGTTCGGCACAAAAATTCAAAAAAGAAACGCTTATCGTATTTACTTTATTCTAACGCGCCCTTGATTGTAACGTGCACCCGTTTTCCTTGGGTTTCTTCGTCGAAGCACTCATCCTTGGAATGTCACACCAGGTACTGGATGCGTGGACGCGTGTCGTTTCGCACAAGCGCGTGGCGTCGGAAACAAAGAGCGAGCGACACAATGGCATCATAGCATTGTATAGTGTCACCTAGTGTCAGGTTAGCGAAGTGAAGCGCAGAGACTTGCGCAGTAACCAAAGAGTGGTGCTGCCAGCGCCTCTCTTTGGTTAAATTTTGTTTTCCTTCGGTAACATCAACTGGAAAAGGAGAGTGCCGGCTTGGCGGGCTAGGCCAGCTGCAGCAAGCAGCTGGCCTAACCCGCCAAGGTTTTAATGAAGGGAGGGCGAAAGGTCACGCCTGCGGCGGCAAAATTGCCGGGTTGGGGGATGCAGGCCCGCCTCGCGCACACTCGCATCCACGCACACGTGCACTCGCTCTCGCCTCGCAGTTGCCGTGAATTCGTGCGCGCCAAACGCGACGCCACTGCTTCGCATTCCGTCTCGGCGGAGAAGGTGCTTCCAGTTGCTGCTCGCGCAAAAATGACAAAATTTGGGGCGGAATCTCTAGGTTGTCAATGGGGAAAATTCGTTATTTCGAGGTGGTCTCCCGCTGCCACTTCGTTACGTAGACGTAGAGGTCTTAAATACATGTGCTTCTATGGAGTAACGGTCGGGAATAGAAAAACTTCGTTATATCCAGGAATTTCTTATATGGAGGTTCGTTATAAGCAGGTTTAACTGTAATAATAGTAATTAAATTAATTTTTAAAAAAGATAGGCATCAGTGCAAGTAAAAAATTCTATGTGTTCCCGTCGAGTGGCAACACATGCCAAGCGAAAGAAATGATCGAAAGAGGCAAGCTTTTTAAATGTGCAAGCGATGATGTACATGTATGTCATTAACCATTTTGAAGGTGATTGCGGAGGACGTACATGTACGTCATTGACCCTGAAAGGGTTAAATGGACACAAATGAAGGATTAAAGTTAGGTAACAAAGCGTTGTACCCGTAGAAAACGAAACCATGAACTCTTAGCGCGCAAGCCCTGGGTTTTGCTACAGATGCCAATCTGCTAGTGCACTGAGCATCAGGATTAGATTCAACCGGCTATCGATCGCACTGTGCCTGCCTGAGATACGCGCTGATTCTGATTGCCTTACGTCGATTGTTTCGGATTGCCGGATACCGAAAACCGATAAAAAATATTTCCGTTTCACTAGGAAACAAAATAATAATGTTTCGGTTATGTTTTCGTTCCAGTCAAAAACATCGTCATGTTTTGTTTTTCGTTTTTGTTTTCGTTCTGTTCCGACACACTGAAATACAGTTGACTATGTCCGCTGTGCATGGGATGAAAGTTCTCGTATTTTTGCTTCAATTTCATGGTTGATCGTGCACAGTCAATGGCGTGAAATGTTCGAACACTATTCAGGTTTTCGAATAGCCACTATTCGATTTAGGGACCGAATCGAATAGGGGAATATTCAATTCATTTTCAAAAGTTTTCTATAATCATGCACTCCTGTTGGCAGCCTGTACCATTAGGTCTCATGGGCAACTCGGCTAAAGTCAGAACTTGTTTTTTGTTCGAATTTACACCATTTTCACTGTGCGTGTGACTGGTCTTATGATTACAGTGCTGCAGTACCCTGTGGCCTTTCACGCTTTGACTCCATTTGCGACGTTATGGTGAGACAGTGCGTTCAGTATGACGCCCAATTCGAGAAATGAGAAATTTTGATGGCCAAGGAGCTGGGAAACTCCACCGCAGCTCAATGGTTCGAGGTCAACCAGTCGATGCTTCGTGCATGATGGGACCAGCAAGAGGCCCTCATTAAATTCATGGTGGTTCGAATGTGCTCTGTGTACCTTGTAGTGACCTGGTACTACCCCCGAATGAAGTAGTTGTGTGGACTTTAAAGAAGTTCTTAATCTCAAATGAGCTTGACGGCACGGAAGACGACGCTTGGGCGATCACTTTCAGGGGTAGTTTCGCTTCTGGAAGCCTCAGCTCGTCCTGGCACCGAGACCCCTCGAAGTATACGGCCAACAGCGCTCTTCGCACTGTGCAAAGGTAGTGAGCTTGGCGAAATTTTGTTAAGTGAATCTCTCCGAAAGTGATCGCCCGACAATACCGCCCAAGCATAGCTTTGCTTCCGCCTCAGACGACAATGATGAGTGAAGAGAGCTCGTTTCCGAATTGTGATTGCTTGAATTGAGGTACCACCTCTTTTGCCAGTCATCTCGCGTTACAATGAGGTTTTTTTAGCTGGCAAGTCGACCCTCCCTTTGCATTCTAGTAAATACGGTAGTAGCTTGTGATACCATGTAACCCCCAACTCTGGTTTTGGTGTTGTGTCCTGCTTCATGCGAAAAGCCATGCTGCACTTGATGCATATCTTAACTGGACACTTTAAAAATGTTGTGTGGCCAGTGAACCGGCTTCTAGTTGACCATAACCTCGGCATACCTGCCGTGGTGGCATAGTGGCTATGGTGTTGCGCTACTAAGCCCGAAGGTGCGGGATCGAATCCTGTCCGCTGCGGCTGCATTTCGATGAGAGTGAAATGCAAAAATGACCATGTACTATGCATTGGGTGCACGTTATCGAAACCAAAGTGGTCAAAATTAATAGTAGTCCCTCACTATAGCGTGCCTCATAATCAAATCGTGGTTGTGCCACGTAAAACCCTGGAAGTTAATTTTTAATAACCGCAGCATTTAAAGGTGACCCAAATAATTTTTTGTTGTATGCTTGAGAGATTGAGGCTTCATACTATTGACAGCTATGTAAAAAAGCAAAAAAAATTCATATATATATATATATATATATATATATATATATGAGATTTTTACTTGTGTATGTGATAAGGCACAGTGGTATGTCATGTAGCTATACTTCATCTTACAAGGGGCACTGTGGAAGGTACAAGGCGTACACACGCAATGTCCTTGCGTAGCGGTATATAGTTTCGGGCGTAAATGGCTGATTATTGGCTACATTGGAGAGTTTTATTTTTGCCCGCTACACGATACGGTACACCAATACAAGACATGTTATGGCCTTTGCGCGTGCACGTCGTGTACCGGGAATTCAGTTACCGCCGGTCACCGTAATTGCCACCCTAATCGTGATCACCTATAGCACCCATACAGCGCTGACCACCCACTTCGATCCAAATTCGCGCTTTTTACTGACTCTCCGCCCTGTGAGCAAGAAACAAGTGGCCAAATCTGTCATCGCTAAGTCTCCTCTCAAGCTGAGGTCAAAGTGTCATGTTTTGTCGTAATTATTGAGATCGGCTGTTTGTTTTCATGCTGCTAGGACTACAGACATGGCACCGAGCCTTACAACGGGTTTGAGTTCTAGTTAGCAGATGGCACCACAGCATTAGCCCTGGTGATGCATTGACTATGCGGAACGCTATAAAGGCCTATTGTTCACTGTATAATTAATTTACTACCCCGCTCTAGTATGGTACTGGATGATGGTAGCGAACAAATGCCAAGCTGACGCTGTGCTGCAGGTGAACATTTATGAGGGCGTTCATCCTTATTACTTGCTAAGGAGGCTGCAGGGAAAGCATACAGGTAAAGCGAAGCCCTGCTCTTGCATGTAAACACAGCTTGTGGTTACAGCGTCAAAACATTTTTTGCATCAATCCAAACTATGGAGCATATAACAAGATGGCAGCAGACACTGAGCAGATGGCATGGCATGGATGAGCACATCTCGAGGGGCATTCAGCCTTCCTATTGGCTAAGAATTTGTGTAGCTTCCACAGTGCTGGAAACAGCTTGTGAGATGGAGTATAATTGTTGTGTACTTCGGGGAGGAGCCCGGCCACTGCACTGAGATGACATGTGTGCCCTCTGGCACCAAGCATTAATCCGAAGACAATTTGTGCCGACACAGCAGTGCTCACATACTTAAAATTAATTGATCATGTAAATGATGGCCTTCTGACACAACTGAAAGAAACTAACTGTGACGCACATAAATGATTGTCAGGTGAGGAACAAAGCAAGCCGAACGTGCCCAAGAATGATCAGGTGGACAATGGGCTCAGGAGGTGTTGCATTAATATGTGCACGTAGAATACACAATCGCAAGTGGGTGACCAAAACAGGAGTTATATTATTGCTGCATAATCTAGTGTTATTGTTTGGATGTTTATTGCCCTAGATAACTAAGACTGAAAATACTTTCACCAAGGACTGGAGGTGCTTTGGCACAGCCCCTATAGCTGTAAATGCGGAGTTTTAGAAATACCACACCCAATCACATACCCTGGTTCCGTTCTTTTGTACTTCTTTTGCATTCTTTTGTACACCTGGCTGATTGTGTTTGCTAGCTTTGGGTCCTTATTTCTAAAACGGCCTATTATTTCTTTGGATCTTTTTTTGTTTTTCTTGTACTATGTTGTAATGCCATTTTAGGCAGTGCAAGTGCAAAGAACAAATTAGCTATAGTAATGTTTTTTTTCACTCCTTCAGATCGACATTCCAATGCTTCAGAGGACATGAAGCGGGAACAAGAGAAAAAATTCAAAGAGCTTGGTGAGGCCTACAACATTCTCTCTGACCCCAAGAAGCGCATGCGTTATGATGAAGGCCGTGATTTGGAAGACATGGACAGCTTTTCTTCAGGTAGGCAAAAAAAAAAAAAAACTTCTGGGCAGGATTGGCTGATCAACTTGTGCTCCTGTTATTCACACTTTTTTTTTCAATATTTCAGATGGCAATGCCCATGTTTATCGGTCATTCTTCGAAGCCCCTGGATTCTTCTCCACGGGTGGTAGTTCCTTCCAACATGATGCAGGGTTTGCCTTTCCAGGAGGCTTCAGTTTTCAATTTGGATAAATCTGAAATTTGACTGCCAAGTGTGGCCATTTTATTGTTACAAATTTACAAAATAACTGTCTGCAGTCTTCATGTTAGATGCTAAGCGATTTCCTTGCCTTTATTTTTTTTTTTTTTTTTAATCCATGCACTGTCACCTTTGCAGTAAATGCCAATGTTCATAGAGGGTGCATGATGATTTTGTTTGGATGTGTTCATTAGTTTTCACCCTCATTCAAAGCAGTTGTCAACAGTCAATAAAAGCATTCCATCAGTGCATATTGCAGTGTTTTGAAAGTTTATCACAAGAACAGTGCTCGCTTTCTGCTCTGGTAATAGGGGCAAAGGGAACTAAGGGAACTAGGTGTGCTATAAGATGATATAGTACAATGATTCTATGCATTTATGATGCCTGTGCATTCTTGTTTATGGAACAGCCACTTTTCTGTATAGCACAGGCATCGTAGCAAGTAACGGGGCTGAGCTAGGCACATAAAAACTATCTTTGATATAAATGAGAGATGGATATGCAAAATGTATTTCATGTAGTCATGCGTTTGATGGAGAATCGTTTGGCCAGGTAAAGTCATAGTACAGCAATTATTAGTCTCATCACTGACCAACAAACAACGAAATTGATGTTTTGATGTCCGTATGGGAATCCTTGTTCTCAAAACAAATGCAATGGCCATCACTGAAACATTATGTACTCTTGAATATGTGACGAAGTGACTTTGCATGAATGGGGTGAAGATTGCCATACATTTTGTTAAGAATGTTGTCAGTTGCTTGAATGATCAGTGAATTTAAGATAAAGCCGTGATGACACATTTCGGTCTGTCGCTAACACGCTTGCGCCGTCCAAATAATGGTGTGTCCAGGTGCTTGCACGTGCTTCGCTAAGCTAGGTGTTGGTTGATGTGCTTCCCTTCTTTATGTCATTCTGGTGCAGCTTCAAAAACGTTTGTTTAGATTCCCAGCCTCTCCTATATATATAGAAATTTGCAATCTAATCATGGTATCTTTTACACTACTTCAGGAAACTTGCTTCGAGGCAGAGCGTCCTTCACGTTGAGATCATGTCTTAGTTTACTGCTCGGCAGGTGCACTAGTGCGTGCAAAATGGGTACCCAAAGTACTTTATTCGGAAGGCCACGAGGACTGCCTTCAAGAGTGAACGTCAAAACAAAAGCGTCCACAACGGCGCTTCCTAAAAAAAAGCATAAAGATCCAGGCAGGTGGCGCGAGGTAGTAACAAACAGCCACACAATGATAACTCGCTAATGCCTGCTATTCTGGAAGCACTGCTAAAGATCAACACGCACATAGGCGTATCTACCGGAGGGGGGGGGGGGGGCAAGGGGCACTTGCCCCCCCCCCCCCGCTCTCAAAAGTGGGGGGGGGGGGCAAAGTATGCCATTTGCCCCCCCCCCCCCCCCACCCCTTTTGAAAGCGGGCACTTTTGGCTGCACACTGGAGAGTCCAAGAAAACCACAGCAGAAGCTAAATTTTCTTTCTAAATAGAGTGGCCACGTATGTAATGCTTTTATTTACTGCGTGTGCCCTGCTTGGGCAGCGAGGACTGTCTTTTGCGCCTCCTCGGGACACGCTGTAGTGGACGACGCGCGGGATTCGCCATGCACGCTCGCGTTGCGGAGAAGGCCTGGCGCTGAGCAGCTCCCGCCCTAACATATGTCAGCTTGCGCTACTTGTATCATGCCTAGCTTTTCGGGCCGATAAGTGTGTATTTGAAAAGACAATAAGCTTGCCATATTTACCCTGTTGGCGAGGGGTAGGTCCTTACAAACAATTATAATCAGCCGCGCCCAACAACTGATGTGCCTTACACGAAATCGTTGGTTTATCAAATGCTGGAACTATTTAACCTCTGTCCAGAAATAGCCTACCCATCATTGTAGTCTCAGTATCTTATCACCATGAAAAATATAATCAAACCTCTTACAGGTATAACTGTAGAATTTCACTGTGTGGTCGCAACTTATTGTAGACATGGTAGTGAAAATTACCTTGGTCGAAGGTCATTTCAATACCAATAGAACACTGACTTTAATTTTTTTCTAAAGGCTTGTCACTTCTCACCTTGTCGATTTCATTTTCAGTCTGTTTCCAAATAAGAGCTGCACTATTACTTGTTTTCCAACAGCAACAAAACAGCAGATGTTTCATATTGTGAAAAAATTAGGGCCACTTTTTGGTGGCATGTATCGAAATTTTGAACTGTGTAGGTTGCTTATGGTGCTCCCGAAGACAGTTACTGAATAGTCTCTCCCAATTTTTATGCGTTATACACGGCATTCAATGGTTTTTCCCTGGTATTCTAGGTAAACTATGCGGAGTACCATGCGGAGTTATTCGGAGTACGGAGAAATGTTCTGAGTGACGAGCGATAAATGTTTATTCTGTGTAGGTTCTTTACAGCCTTTGTAGAAAGTTACTAATTGAAGCGTTCCAGGGTGTCATGCCGTTGCTAATTGAAATGTTTCCCAGACTCCTAAAGCAGCAGCACGAGAAACGGTCGAAATTCCGTCAAAATAGAGAAAATTTTAAGCGCAGTGCGTTGCGAAACATTCACTTTTCTGCTTTTAATGCAAGTGTTGCAGATAATTCCTAAACCCTCGTTTTTCCATGTGTTTTCGTGCATCATACGAGATTCTTAGTTTGTTTCTCCACTGTCCTCTGTGAGCTAAAGGAGGTATCTTGTTTACATCTGTGGATAAGTAGGGTGATGGTATGGGTAATGTGTAGGCAATGTTCCAAGTGTGTGGGTTAAATGTGCATTTTCCAGTAGAATGCGTATGCAAGTGGTCCATTGCGTTATTAGTCTGTTTTACGAGTGGTGTAAAACTAAGACGGCTGTGCTGGCATAATGACAACTACAACTGGGATGAAATTTTGCGAATATAAGTGAAACAAAACGCAAAGTTTATGTTCGATGGTAAATGCTTGTTGATCAAATACAGATTGAAATAAAAATTGTAACAGAGTGTTCGAAAGTATCGTGCTGCTGCTAGGTTTCCCAATGTCCCAAAAGAACTCTGCGTTTCAGATATTTTATACATTGAAGGAATAGACAGGTCTTAAGTGCAATGCGTTGCGTATTTTAACGTCTCTGGCTTGTTTAGAAGCCTTACCAATAATTACTGTACATTCATATTTTATTTCTTTTTACATTGTCTGGCGTCATATACTAGGTTCGCCTCGTGTCCTCATCGAATTCAGGGCGGCAGCTTCATTATGCTTGGTGACTGTAAGGACAGGTTAATAGGCCAGTGATGTGTAGGTGAGGTTCAGAGTAGATGGGTAATTGGGGCTTTCACAATAAATTACGTATAAGCACTCTAGAGTGTTATGAGCGTGTCTAACGAGCGGGGAAGAATTGAGCCGGCTGCCTTGGCAGAACTATAAAAGCCATCAAGACCAAATTTAGTGAAGATTGGTGGTATGCTATGGAAACTCTCTGTGCGAAGTTAAATGCGGTTGGATCAAACACAGCCTTTGTAAAACATTTCTTATTCAAGTATTAGAGCGCATGATATGACAGCTATAAGCTATGCTTCCCACTGTCCCGACATAGTTGTAGGTTACAACAGGTTTATATTTTGTGGAAAGGGGAGGGGGGCATGGCAGCTGCAAGGTGCGACAAAATTGTTACATTCCCGGTCCAGTTAGAAGCGTTGGAAATAATTACTGAGCCGTCTTTTTTCTGTTCTATTTTCAGGTGACATAATACGTTCAGACTTTGTTTCAGCGATGTCCTCGGTGAACTAAACAAGACATTTTGTTAGTACTTAGCAAAAATAAAGGACGCGTACGGGATTGACAATATGTAGGTAAACTTCAAAGACAGGGGTCTAAGTATGACATTTGCAGTAAATTAAGCATGCAAGCGATCCGGAGCTTTATGAAGGTGTTCTGCGAACAAAGAATTTATCCTATTGCTCTCGAAGGACTGTAAACTCAACCGATATCAAATCTAACCAAAATTTAGTAAGGAAGACGGGCGGAGGCAGATATGGAAGGAGGGAGGACACCATGGTAAATGTTATGGCGAAGCAACATGTGTGTTGATGAATTACTGGCTTTTTAAAAATTCCCAACAAGAAGTGCTCCAAAGCATTACACGGGGATGAAAGTTTCAAACGGAACAGTCATATACGGGCAACTTTTCAATGTATGCGATGTAATTACAAGAAATTGAAAGTTTTATCGCAACTGTTCGAAAGAAACAGCTTCGCTGGAAACCGGGTTATAATTCTCAAAGGTCGCACACATCTGCTGTCTTTTTTTTTTCTAGTGCATGTTGCAAGTAGTATATGTTGATTGTATTTCGTTGCGTAGACCCTCGACAATACTATTACCTAAACTAGAGATACACTTATGACGTAGATTTCAAAACCAAGTACAATTATTTGTTTAATTAGTAAAATTGGCTGTAACAGATGTGCATTTTTTATGTGCGCTGTACTGCGGCTATATATACTTGGCGGAATCCGAGACCTCTGTGAGACACTTATTGCCTTTTGTCGCTGCATCATCTTGAAATTTTATATAGTTACACGAAATAAATGCAAATTCAAATAATTTTTTGGGCCACCATGGTTTAGCATGTGTGATTGATAAATAGGTCGATGGCTGTTAAATATAAAAATAACTGATAGACGCATTTCTAGGCTCTTTCGCTTACTGTAATAGTTATTCGGAATACAGATATACAGGGTGTTTCAGCGAACACTTTCAAAAATTCTTAAAGGTTGCCTGCGGCAGATAGCACAATTCTAGTTAATGAGCTGGTCTACTCGAAGAGGTGGACATTACTTACACAAGAAATTGAAATGCATTATCAAACAATTAACAGAAATGCACTAATTAAGTTTTTAATTACCTGATGGCCCATATTGCAATTTACAAATTGTAGCCGGGGATTTCGCAAGGCGGATCCACTTGGAACGAATTCTCGGGATGAGCATTAAGCAATTTAAAAAAAATTGCAGATTTTTAAAAAATTGCTTAATGCCATTGCTGAAACACCAGATATATAGCCTCGCCAGTGATTTCCCTACACACCTCCTGCTCCTGAAGTGAGTAGTAGTAGTAGTAGTAGTGGTTTTATTGAAGAAGAAAATGACGCTTATTTCTGCTGCCCAATAGGGAGCACGGCGCAGCGTCATGGGAAGGGGAAAAAGGAGATAGACCTTGAAAGGAAGGGAAGAGAAGGAGAAGCAGCAAGAGTCTCATCCGATCATGGAGGAGGCTGGTGATGGAGGCGGTGGCCTGTTGGGGGCGAGCGCGTAGCGATGGGCGGTGATTCCGTTCAGTTCCACAAACTCCAAAAGGCTATGGAGAGCTCGGAGGTGGGGAGGCGACGGGAACAGGAGGTCGCTGGTTGTCGCAGCAGGTAGACCCTGTTGCCTGTAGGCAGTGATGACCCTTGAGCGGTCCTGTGCCAGCGCTGGGCAAGCACAGAGAAGGTGCTCGAGGGTCTCGGGGTCGCCGCAACGTTCGCAGGCCGGTGATGTGGAGCTTCCCATGGCGTGCAGCCGCGCCGCCGTCCAGACACTGCCCGTGCGCAGTCGAAGCAACGTTGCGCGTTCCCTTCTGGTAAGGCCACACTCTGGAAGTGGCCTGGGACCGTTGCCATTTGCCACTCTGGCATCCGGGTGGACGATTGTGAGCAGTTTTTTCAGGCGCTTCCTTGAAAAATCTGAGGAAGCGACTGCTCGTGTAAGTGGCACTTCACTCCTGAAGTGACTATATGCATCCTATATAGGGAGTTTTCGTACAGCAACAATCGCTGGAAGAGGGAAGTACGACGGCAGCTTTTTTATACGCCGCCTTGCTACATTACAGGAGGGTTGCACCGCGAGTTGCGCTTCGCAGTGCTGCGTGCGTGATCAGGCAAATTTTTTAAAAAATCAGGCCAATCAATTCGGCTTAAATGACCGTTTAAACATGTGCCGAAAAGTTTGTAACTTGGAAGTTAGTTAATGTAATTAGTTTAATCCGTGTATTGATTGCTTTTAGTTTTTTTTTTTTTTTGCAAATGATGTCCGCCTGGGCGCATAAGTAATCTGTAGCGACGCGATTCGAGTAACTTTAGTGGGCTTACGTTTTTCTTTTTTGCAGTGTTCGAAGTAAAAAAAACTACAGTAAGGAACCAGCGATTGACCTCCGTTCGTGATCTCCTTTCCCTTCTATATACCCCACTCCCCGAGCCAGTCGTTTTCAATGTAAAGATTATATATATATATATATATATATATATATATATATATATATATATATATACAGTCTTAAAGAAGTGTTCGCTGAATCAGAAGTTGGATCGTTCAACTACTACAAAAATACTATTTTACAAACGCTTCGGCCGGTCGGCCGGCTGCGTGTTTCTTTTTTCGCCCAAGCCCAGCGCTCGACCGCTGGCGTGTACTTTCTTTCGCCAAGGGCGCTCGAACGCAATCATATGGTTCACATAAATGCACACTCTGGAAACGTGGCTGGTTGGCCTAGTCTTTTTTAAGTGTTCTTTGGAGAATGTCCCAGAAGAACACGGCATCCCTACAATCGACAAAACAGTGATCAAAGATTTAGACATCACACGATACACAATTCGTTTCTTACCTTTTAAAGATTCCTGTGACCCACCATATGACATGTTCATAGTACTTGGTCTACATAGTCTTTGGCGCAGTAGAATGTGTGACAGGCACGCTGAACCACCGCGAAGCACTCGGTCGTTTTTTCGGGAATCTGCTGCCTACGTCCGTAGTGTGTACGCTGCTCAAGAAACAGCGCCGGACTGGATGCCTTTATTGGACGCGTGCACATGCTTGCCTGACTTTTGAATATGTACCTGTAGCGCCTTGTTTCTTGTGTTGCTGAAGAGTCTGCTCCCATGTAATAAAGAAAAAAAGTGGCTGGTTGGCCTAGTGGTTACGACTCTCGCTTTGAGTTGGGGGTACGCGGGTTCATATCCCGCCTTGGCTAGAAACTTTTTTTTTCTTAGTATCACCATTTTCTTTTTTTTCCTCTCTGTTTGGCGGCACGGTCGGTTTAGCCCTGGTGCCGCGGCGGAAGCCGCAATGCCGGGGCTAATTCCATTCGTCACAATTCAAGTGACGTCACAATGGGTAATCGTTCTGAGTGTCGTTTACAGCGGTCCTCCTCTCCCGCGTGCGTCTCCCGGCAAAGATTACGGTTGCGTAAGCTACTCCGAGTGGAAAAGTACCCAACAGCATAGAAATCATGTAGTGACGTCACCACGGTCTAGCAACTCATTCAGTTCATTCCAGGCTATGGGTATACCACGGAAAGTAAAGACGCCAGAAGAACAGCGTGAATATGTCATGAAGTAATAAAGGGTGTGGTTAAGTACATTTCACTTGTCTCTGGTTTCACTTTTTGTAGAGCGACGTGTGTGATTCAAGTGACGTCACAATGGGTAATCGTTGTGGGTGTCGTTTACAGCTTCGCTGTCCAACCATTGGAGCCACAGTTTTTTTTCAGTCTCGAGGGCTTGTTATCGTTTAAGATGAGAAGCCACCCTGCTACAGATTTGCCAGCGAAGGGCATACGCCATAATAGCGGCTCGAGCCCTCTCCCAAGTTTTTCCCGGGGGGGGGGGGGGGGGGGGCAGAGCCTCCATTCCCGCCCCTATACAGTGTCATTACCAGAGTTCTGTTACCCACATAATCTGAGCATTCTTTTGCGTTGCCTCTACTTTTTCACTTCTGTTGTGGCTAAAAGCTTACGGCATCATTGGCGCGGACATGCATGGCTTTTAATTTATACTTTCGGTTTATTTCGGCAAATCCTGACAATAGGAGGACAAGTGGATTAGAAGCACGAGCGGCGGCTACCTCATCCGTGTTCCCTCACTTCAACATTTTTTTTAAATTTCCGCTAAAAACACCATGCACAGACACAATATGTAAAAATACATAATATAGAAATTATATTTTTTTAAAGAGAAAAGGAGGTAGCCTATGCCTAGAGAATGAATATGTTGATGTATGTTCACTTCTCTTCGAATTTCTTTGCGTGCTTAACTGACCCTAAAGAAAACCTGCAGACTTCAGTGACCCCTTTGGCAGACAGGGACACCGGAACGTTTTTGGGAGTGGGGGGGGGGGAGGCAAGTATTGCCGTCTTTGTATGTTTTGTTTATTATTTTTTCTCAATATTTGTCAATCCTTATTTATTTATATTACTTTTATTATTTTAATAATTAGTATAATTTTAATTACATGAATTATTTATGTTTTAACTCATTTTAGCCGTATTAAATTTTACAAATTTGCATCCTTGCTTATTCTGCATTGGTATACACTTTAAAAATGGTTGGGAATTTCGGAAGTACTGAAAACCTGCGCAGACCGCGCGAATGACAAAACGGGTTCGAAAGATGCGAAAAAAACATTTTTTTTTAAATATTTCTGCGTTCACAATTCACTCCCGCAGTGAAGCAAATGTGAACTGACACAAGTACACAAATGTGAAACAAATTGGCACTAGGTACAAAGCTAGTATCGCAGATTGACGAGCTTCATGGCTGGCATGACAAGAGGGCGTTGGGCAGGAGAGGTTGTCAAAGGAGGCCAAGGTCGCTATTCGTTCTGCCATTTCTTCACTCTTTCATAACGGCATCCAAGTGCAGTTCCGCAGTTCTCTTTTTATGAACATGGAGTAGGAGAAGGTGTGTCAGCCTCCTCTGCGTCATTCGATTGCGCAGAAATGTTTTTCTCGCCTCGGAGCACTGAAAGATCGCTCTCCTGAAGCAGTTGACGCAGGAAAAGCACTGATCTCCACTAGTGGAGGTCAGTGAAGCACAGTAAACACGAGTTGCAGGTACCAGACAACCTGGTCCATCATCTTACTCATAACTGCAGACGTCCCCTGCAGAATTTGTAAAATGCGTTCTCTTGCGGCCGGACCCTCGTCACACAGGAGCGTTGGAAGAAGCACGAGTTGCGCTGAAAGCCTGCTGATGTCAAAATCTGCAGCGTGTGCTTCTAAAAGCTCATTTTGTTTGCTGCGAAGTTTCGATCTTCAGCAGCGTCAGTCAAAGTGCGCTCGAGGCTAATCAGCTGCTCCATGCCAGGCTGTTCAAATCGCTGTCGGATCTCGCTGGTAATACGATCGATAGCGGCAAAAAACTATTTTTTATGCGACGACTTGCCGTCAAGCGCTGCAGGCTCTCGGGCTTGTATGTGAATTGAAGCCTTCTGGGCGGCTGCGAAATTCTGGGCACACGAGGTTCCTTTAGACCGAACTCTGTTGCTCTTGAGTTCGTCCGCTGCCATAGGACGTCAAATTAGGCATCAGACCGTAGCCTTGACAAACGGTCACAAAGAGCCTCTGCTGCTTCTTTAGCTCCTGCAGCGCGGGAAACTGGGCGTTGAAGCATCCTCGCTAATTCCTCGCATGGGCCAAACAGGGCTATAGAAAGGTTGATACCCAATAAAGTTTCGAACTTCTTTAATACTTTCTCAATATCCTTCTATGGCTGTCTTGCTGGTGCCACTGAGAGAGCTTTGAACTTGTACCAGTTCCTAAAAAATCGCCTGCACCCTTTCATAGTTCTCAACGAGCCTGTCCATTGATTTTACTCTTACTGCCCACCTCATTTGATTATTTCAGGTTTGTATTCTGTGGTGTTTGGAAATTTGCGTGTCAGGAGAAGTCTTTCCTTTCTTGTTAGGGGACAGCTAGTTATGAGCTGGTCATCGATCTTTTGTGCAGGTTTTCTGCATTTACAAAAGTTGTGGTCAGTTTTGTTGGATCTTAAGAGGTAGTTTGGAAATACAGTGCCCTGCGATTGCGTGGCTTGTGTATTATTTTGTAGGGAAGTGCGGTAGCATGAGGGAAATGTTTCTTATTGATGTGTTGTTTTGTAGCGTTAGCTACACTGGCCTAGCCAAGCCCGTTTCGCGCGGCACATCAAGAGCCGTGCTGCGCATGCGCAAGGATCAGTAGTGATGTCACACGGCTTGCGCACCGGAGCCGGCACCTCTCGCGCACTCCGCCGCCGTCGCGCGCGACTCACCGCCGCTGGTCTGCGCATTCCAGAGGAGTGACGTCGTAGCCGTGGTAGACGCACTGGCGCCGGCGCGCGCTTGCTGTGCAGTCGCCGTCTGACACTGCGCTGGAGCCGCTGCGCTTCTGACTGGCGTTTGCCAGTGTGGTATAGCCATGGAGAAGGAGAGCGCAAATGCTGCTCAACAGCGCAGAAGAACGGAGAAGCTTGACTCATCGGATCCCGAAGTAGTTGCCTGGCAATTAGCGGTTGAGCGTAGGAGACAACCAGGAAAGCTAAGAATAATCAGCTGAACCTTTGCTAACGCTACGTATATCCTGGCATAGCCGAGCTAAGCCACTGCAACTTTTTTCACTCTCCGTATGTAAGACAATATTCCGCCAATATTTTTGTGCATCTGCTTGCGTAGTTGTGTTTTAATGAAGAATTTGGTTACTGGTATGGCGTGCCTTAATTTGTGGCTTCTTAACCGGCCATCGTGCAACCGTTGTACGTCCATGGTTGATCATCGGCCTTCTGGAAAGCATTGGACCACACAACCACCAGTTTTAAAATTTATCTATAGCTCATGTCAAAAATTTGATTTCAGCGTAAACGTGGGGGTGGGGCGACCGCCCCCCCCCCCCCCCCCCTTCCGCTCCTGGTGTCCCTGTCGGCAGATCGAATCTTCTATCAACGGCGTGTGCAAAGCACGTGAGGGATTTGCGACTCAATATTGATTTTCTTTCCAGAAGGCAATGCTAACGACTGGCGACAAAAAAAGAAAGTCTTCTAATTATTTACAAAATTTACGCATTATGGATGCAAGCATCGCCTCTTGCACGCAGAGGCTAAAAATACGGGGTGTTTCAGCAAATACTTTCAAAAATTTTTGAAAGGTTGCCTGTAGCAGATAACACAAATCTAGTTCACGAGCTGGTCTACTCCAAGAGACGGACATTACTTGCACAAAAAATTGATATGCATAATCGACTAATTAACAAAAATTCGCCAAATAGGTTTTAACATATGAACTTATGTTGCAATTTACAAATTCTAGCCATGGAGTTCGCAAGGAGTATGCACTGGAAACATTCTCAGGATGGCACCAGTTTCGAGAGATTAATTCCCGAACATTGCGGAGAAATGCATTGACGTTCCAGTTACTTTTGTGCTTACCCGCCGTGGTTGCTTAGTGGCTATGGCGTTGGACTGCTAAGCATGAAGTCGCGGAATAAAATCACGGTCACGGCGGCTGCATTTCGATGGGGGCGAAATGCAAGAGCACCTGTATACTTAAATTTAGGTGCAGGTTAAAGAACCCCAGGTGGTCTAAATTATTCCAGAGTCCTCCACTACGGCGTATCTCATAATCAGATCGTGGTTTTGGCACGTAAAACCCCATAATTTATACATCGATTCATACGCTTGTGCTTCGATGCATGAAACAACGTTTTGTTAAGAAAGTGAGTGGCACGCCCATGCATTTCTCCGCAATATTAGAGAATTAATATCTCGGCACTAGTTCCAAGTGGATCCGAACTCCACGGCTAGAATTTGTAAATTCTAGCCGTGGGCTAGAAAATACAACATGGGCCATAAGGTAATTAGCTAAAACTTAATTGTTTAATTTTGTTAGTCGATTATGCGTTTCAATTTTTTGTGCAAGTAATTAATGTCCGTCTCTTCGAGTAGACGAGCTCATGAACTAGAATTGTACTATCTGCCACAGGCCACCTTTAAAAAATTTGGAAACTGTTCGCTGAAACACCTTGTATATGGAATTCACTCAGTAACCGAAACGATGCCAAGCCGGATTCACTCAAAATCAGAATAACTAGAAGTCTAGAAGTCATGCGCAGCAGTGCTCAAAGTACTAAAAGCAAAGTACTAAAAAACAAAAGTGCGGTTTGGATAGCGAAGTAGAAGACGATTGCACGAAGGAAGATTCTTACCGTGAGGATCACACCCGTGCAAGGGCCGCACCCCCAACATGACAGCCAACACTCAAAAAAAAAAAAAAAAAAGACATCCAACCGAGAAGAATCGCGTTCCGTGCGCTGATTCTGATCAGGCTCAACAGCGAATTGTCGCGCGCAACGTACTTTCGCGCGTCGCTACTGAATGTCGAGAGGACGCGATTGCAGAGGTTTACGGCGGATTTCATACTCGAAGTTGGAAAAATGAGGTCAAATGGCCCGGTCCCATGAAACGCCCGTCAAAATCGCGACAGAAAAGTGCGGCCCTTACACGAGTTCATACGTTAGTTATAGTGGCCATATAAATTGTAACATTCACCTGAAATTAAAATAGCAAGCATATTGTAATACACGGACCATGTACACATGTAAATACCTGACTGGATGCCCTCGAACACTCGCTTTCACAACGTAAGCTTTATGAAGAACGCCGGCAGCGGAGGCGAACTGTTCGTACAGCCGCGCGATTCACCGCAACTCCGAAAAGTAGATTCATCATCATTATCTGCCAATTTTTATGTCCACTACAGACGACCTCTGTCAGTGATTTGCAACGACTCTGTCTCTTAACTCTGCAACACTAGCGGCGCGGAAAGACAGCCTCGGAAGGAAGACAGCGCGTCTACCGCTTTGGCCGCAAGCACTCGGATGCTGATGTTCTGTCGCGGTCTCCTCTGCCTGCCGACCTTAGTTGTCTGTCAACACTAACACCCGTCGTCTCGCTTCTCACCATCGACAGAATTGCTTCACAGCAGCGCCATGACCCCTGGATAGCAGCCCTCTTCGACCTACTTTCCGACACGCCCACGCTGCCAGCCTCTCGCGCACTGCGCGCAGTGCGCCCACGCTGGAGTCTTCAAAACATATGAACGACTTCGTCAGCGCTTCTATACTGGCGAGGAATGTTTACATACGTCCGCAAATTCGTTCGCTCATGTACGGACTGCCAACGTCGGAAATCTGCGCCTTGTCGTTCACCTGGAGCTTTGCAGCCCCTACCCTGTCCCGCCCGACCATTTGATCGAGTGGGAATTGATCTCTGTGGTCCACTTCCTATGGTACCCACCTGTAACCGTTGGATCACCGTCGCCGCCGAGCATCTTACGCGATATGCTGAAACTGCGGCACTACCTGCCGCCACAGCACGCGACGTCGCCTCGTTCCTATTCCGCTGTTTTATCCTCCGTCACGGCCCACCTCGTGAACTTCTCAGCGACAGAGGGCGAGTCTTTTTGTCAGAGGTTGTCGAAGCTCTTCTGGCTCAGTGCCACGTTATTCATAGGACAACCACCGCCTACCACCCCCAGACCAATGGACTCACCGAACGTTTCAACCGGACCCTGGGTGACATGCTGGCCATGTACGTTGCATCTGACCACACAGATTGGGGCCTTATCCTACCATTTGTTACATTCGCCTACAACACTGCAACCCAGACTACCACTAGCTTTTCTCCCTACTATTTGCTCTACGGCCGTCACCCATCCCACACCGTGGACACCCTGCTACCCTACCAGCCCGATGCTTCTGAGTGTGCGCCCATTTCGACTGCAGCACGTCATACCGAGGAGTGTCGCAAGATAGCGCGGCACTTCACCACAGCTGAGCAACAGCGCCAGAAAAGGCTCCATGACGCTCACTGTGTGCAAACTGTCTTCTCTCCCGGCGACCTCGTCTGGCTGTCAGTACCTGCGAATGCTCCTGGCCTCTCTTCAAGACTTCTTCCCCGCTTCGATGGACCTTATCGTATTACGTCCGGCGCACATCTACGGTGAATTACCTCATCGAGCCACTGACACCCCCCTCTGACCTCCGTCGTCGTGGACGTGACATATCACGTCGACGTGACGTGACATAGTCGGCAGGATGTTTGCTTTTTATCCCGGCGGTGATTGTGATGGAGAAGACGTACACCATACTCTGAAGATGATGCACACCACCAACAGCAGCAGCATCGTGATCGCTCCGCGAAAAACGGCGCCGTTACGGTTCAGAGCGCATGCCCGACATAACTGTTTTAGCCGCCCGTTGCGTGCCAGTATATCCGAAGGATCTACATCTACGCCTGTTCCAATAAACCTCATTTCAATTGTTGGTAATCATTGCACCCACCTATGATTACTAACAATTAGATATGGCACGCGGGCCGCATAAGCGTCAGCTGCGCACAGTCATTCACAGCTACGGCAGGACTGGAGGAGAAGACGTGTGCTCTCCTTCCCATCCGCGTTTGATTACGTGACCTACAACTAACCCGAATATTGAGTGCGTGGGAAGATAATGCCCATCAAGCCGCCATCCTTTTCGGCTCACTGTTACGTGATTTTTCCCGCACCCACAGTGTATGGGTCGCTCATTTATATGGCTTTTGGATTTAATATGGAACATCACGGCGACGACAACAGCGAAAATTTGCCTGGAGTGTTGATATAATTGGTTTCGCTATACAACGAGAAATAGAAAATTGTTAGCAAAGGGTATATATATATATATATATATATATATATATATATATATATACAGGGTGTCCCAGCTATCACGCAGCATGATTTAAAAAAAGAGAAACGGCGTTACGCCACCGAGCCATGACTATTAACATATTTTGTACTTTGTGGTGCGTGAAATTTCACCCCTGCCTTGATTTTAGCCACCAATCAGATAACCTCCGTTTGGTTATTTCTACCCGCTTAAAGTCTATTTTGCCTTCACTGTCCCTAAACCCCAATGCTTTGAAAAAATCAGCCCCGTTGCCTTGCACTGTAGGGTTAAGCCCTTTGCAGAAAAGTATGAGGTGTTCAGCCGTTTCCTCTTCTTTTCCACACGCACAGCACAACGTGTCTATACCTTGGTACTTGACTCGGTACATCTTAGTCCGCAATACTCCCGTCCTGGCTTCAAACAACAAAGAGCTTCCCCTAGAATTATCGTAGATATTTTCTTTGGCAATTTCTTGCTTGAAAGTTCGGTATGTTCCCAGTGCCGATTTCGTATGCATCCCTGTTTTCCACAGGCCCCTCTCTGTTTCCTTAAGGGGGGACGTGGCTTTGAAAATCAACTTCCTCATTTCTTTATGGATTTTGATGAAAATTGGCACAAATGTTTAGAATGTCTCCCTGATACTTCCATCAAAGTTTCAGAGTGATACCTTGAGAACATTTTATTGAGCAGAATTTTTCTCTCTTGAACTTTCTGGAGGGCCTAGGGAGCTTAAAAAACATGATGGAAGGCTCGTTGAGTATTGACTGCATAGCTCAATGCGTGCTGAAGGTCGTGACAGTCTTACTTTTTTTTTTTTCGCAACACAAATTTTTTAGATAGTCATTTTTCAAGTTACCTTCGCACCAAGCACACTTTCGGGGTGAACGAATAGCCATGCCATAAATTTATACAAAGTCAAGATAAAAATGCGAGACTGTCTCGACCTGCACTGTAGTCCAAGGAACGTGACAAAAAAAACAGAATCAAAATAGGCTAAACGGTAACGAAGAAATCAGCTCCAGAAACTGAGCAGAAAGGCGAAAAAACAGTTTTGAGAAAACGGCTCTCAAAGTTGCACCTTCTCTTCAGTTCTCTAAAACGCACCAAAGTTGTAATCTTTGATGTGTTTTGTGACGTGGGGCTTCTTGGACATGTGGCCTCTGGTCTGCTGAGCCTTCGTTCTGCCTTTTTCATGTTTGTATGGCATTCTTTACTGCTTCTCTACAAAGAGCATGGTGCCTGGGTTTCAAACCAAGTGAGGTGCAGAACTATGTGGGCATAAATATACAGTAGTTCTAGCGTTGTATCTGCAGACTGCCTCATTGATAGCAGCCTCTAGTGCAGTCAGTGAGGCATTGTTTTCTTTTGGTAGAATCGACCATGTTACTGAATGAAGGCTTTCAGCAGCCTTCTGAATCATCTTCCATTGACAATGGCTATGGAGGTTAGGAGAGCCACTGATAAATAGGCAGCAATGCAGCTGCTAGGTGCTTTCCAGCCTGTACTTTTGTATCATGCCTCACTTCTGCAGCCAGGTGTCTGTGCCAGCCCAAGTGGCCTAGTGAATAGAGCTCATGATGAGGTTCTCTTTATGAATTAAAGGGGTGGTATGATAGGTATTGTTACGAGATATCGTGGCATTACGATAATAGAGTCGGCGCGCGATGTGCCAAGTCGCGGGTCCGAGGTGCCGATGTGCGAAATGCCTCGTCGCGGGTCCGCGGAATAGACGCTCGACGAGCTTAGTCGCGCAGTCCGAGGTGCCGATGCGCGAAATGCCTGGTCGCGGGTCCAAACGCTCGGTAAGCTCAATCGCGCAGTCCGAGGTGCCGACGCGCGAAATGCCTAGCCGCGGGTCCGAGGAATAGACGCTCGAGGTGTCGACACTCGATGAGCGATGTGCCGACACGCGAATTGCCTAGCCACGGGCTCGAGGAGTCGACGCTCGAGGTGCCGACGCGCGAAGTGCCTAGCCGCGGGTCCGAGGAGTCGACACTCGATGAGCGATGTGCCGACGCGCGAAATGCCTAGCCGCGGGCTCGACGAGTCGATGCTCGATTAGCTTAGTCACACAGTCCGAGGTGCCGACGCGCGAAATGCTTAGGCAAGGATCCGAAAAGTCCGCGCGCGATGTGCTACATCCCCGAGTCGGAGACGCCTACACGCGAAAGGCTTAGCCGCGTGTCCGAGCATTCCGTGCCCGAAGCTCGGTCGCGAAGTCCGCGTCACCGATGCTCGGAATGCTTAGCCGCGGGTCTGAGACGGCCACAAAAAGCGGAATCGGCCACGCTACTGCGATGTCCGCGTAGCGCCCGCTTTAACACTGGTCGAGATTATGGAAACTGTCCGGAGCTCGCGAGGAGACCGCAACAAGCGGAGCAGACGACGCCATCACGGAGCGAGCACCGGACCAATGGCGAACCGCGCTGGAGTCACGTGGCGGGCGCGGCCAATCGGTGGCTCCGGCACGACCTTCAATCATTTGCTTTTTGTGTGCTTGTTTCTGTATGGAGGAGATAGCTGAAGCGGCATATTTGAAGACGGAGAAATGCGCTTTCCAACGAGACCAAGATGGCGGCGCTCGGCTGCGCCGTTCCGGAGATATCGTGGCTTGAAAAACGCCGTTTTTTCGCGATTTCCGCGCAATTTTTCGCCACCTTGGCTGATATAACAATTTTTTTAGAGCACTTCTACTTGGTTTTCAGTGATGATATTTCGGAATCAGATAGAATAGGAGTTACAGAAACCGAAAATGTGATTTTCAAAAAATCGATTTTTTAGCCATTTTTCGCGATGCGAAAGCCGCGTCCCCCCTTAACCTTTTTCTTAACCGCTGTTTCCTGGTTTGCACCCCTCCTGCAGTCCAAATATTTGATTGACAGTTTTCTGGTCAGCTTCCTCCATTTTGTATCAACATTCCTCATGTACAAATAACTGAAAACTCTCCTTGCCCACCGCTTTTCTGCCATTTCTCTCAATCGCTCCTCAAATTCTATCTTGCTGCTGGCTTCCCTGCCCTCGAATGACGTCCATCCCATGTCACCCTGTACCCCCTGATTTGGTGTATTTCCGTGTGCTCCCAGAGCCAGTCTACCTACCCCTCGCTGCTTAACTTCCAACCTTGCTCGAACCTCTGATCTCATGCACAGGACCGCATTGCCGAAAGTCAAACTAGGGACCATCACCCCTTTCCAAATCCCTCTCACCACTTCGTACCTATTGTAATTCCACAGTGCCCTATTTTTCATCACAGCTGCATTTCTGCTGCCTTTAGCTGTTACATATTTTTCATGTTCCGTTAGGTACTAAGCCCCATTGTTTATCCACACTCCAAGATATTTGTACTTATCCACCACCTCCAGCGTAACCTCCTGTATCCTATGCTCGCTGCCCTGATTATCATTAAAAATCATGACTGCTGATTTTTCTTTGCTAAACTTCAAACCTATAAGCTATCCCCCTCTTTACCACAGATGTCCATTAATCTCTGCAAGTCTTCCTTGCTGTCAGCCATAAGCACAATGTCATCCACGTACATCAGTCCTGGTAATGACTGTTTAATCCATTCTCCTTGCTTGAAAAAGGAAAGGTTGAAGCCAAGTCCGCTCCTCTCTTATTTTCTCTCTAGTCCTTGTAAATACAGCATGAACAACAGAGGTGACAGATGGCACCCCTGCCTAAGCCCCTGCTGTATCTCTATAGGCCCAGATACCTTGTTTTCCCATTTTATAAGCACCTTGTTACTTTTATAGATATCTTTTAAAAGATTACTTACTCCATCTTCCATATCTAGAGTGCCCAGTATGTCCCACAAATCCTGTTGGATTACACTGTCATAGGCTCCCTTGATATCCAGAAATGCGAGCCATAGGGGCCTGTGTTTCTTTTCTGCTATTTCAATGCACTGCGTCAATGAGAACAGATTATCTTCTAACCTTCTTTGTTTCCAGAACCCATTTTGTAGTTTTCAGCACCATTTTTGCAGCGCCCCCTGGGCAACGCAGAAGTCCAATAGAATTCTTCCGCTGTTTTTACTATGTCATCAAAATTGCTGATGATATTACCGTGCTTATTTTTCAGTGCATACATTTTGCCTTGTCCTATGCCGAGTTTTCGTCTCACTGATTTCATGCTGCGTCCATATCTTACTGCTTCCTCAATCTTTTCCACGTTATAATTTCCGATATTCCTTACTTTCTTCTTGTTGATCAGTTTCGACAGTTCAGCAAATTCTATCTGATCTCTCGAGTTTAACACTTTCATGTTTTGCCGTTTCTTTATTAGGTCCTTTGTTACTTGGGAGAGCTTACCTACTGGTTGCCTAGGTGTCTTACCTTCCACTTCAATTTCTGCTTCTGAAATCAGCCTAGTTACGGTTTCATTCATTGCCTCTATGTTGTCTCCATCTTCCTGTTCTAAAGCTGCATACAATTTGTTTGCGAGCACCAGCCTGAATTGGTCTGCGTTTACCCTTACTGCGTCTAGGTTGGCCGGTTTCTTATTGACTAATTTTATTCTTTCTCTCTTGAAATTGAGAGAAATCGTAGACCTCACTAACCGGCCTATGGTCACTGCACTTTATCCTACCTAGCACTTCTACATCCTGCACTATGCTTGGATCGGCAGAGAGTATGAAATCTATTTCATTCCTTGTTTCTCCATTAGGGCTTTTCCAGGTCCACTTCCTGTTGCTGCGCTTCCTGAAGAAGGTGTTCATTATTCGGAGCCTATTCCTTTCCGCGAATTCTACTAACATCTCTCCTCTAGTGTTCCTAGAATCGATGCCGCAGTTGCCAATTGCTTGCTCACCAGCCTGCTTTTCCCCCACTTTTGCATTGAAGTCGCCCATGACTACAGTATACTGAGTTTGCACCTTCCTCCTTGCTAATTCAACATCTTCATAAAACTGTTCTATTTCTTCATCATCGTGACTAGAGGTTGGGGCATAGGCTTGTACTACCTTCATTTTGTACCTCCTATTCAGGTTTATTACGACGACTGCTACCCTCTTTAGTGCTGTAGAATTCATCAATGTTGCCCGCTATGTTGTTATGCACTAGAAATCCTACCCCGGATTCTTTCTTATCTGGAAGACCTCTGTAGCAGAGGACGTGGCCGTTAGTCAGCACTGTGTAAGCCTCACCAGTTCTTCTAACCTCACTAAGGCCAATAATATCCCAGGAAATGCCTGATAATTCTTCAAATAGTCCTGCTAAGCTAGCCTCACTCGAGAGGGTACGTGTGTTGAACGTTGCCAGGTTCAGTTTCCATTGGCGGCCTGTCTTGACTCAGAGATTCTTAGCACCATCTGCCGCGTAGCAGGTCTGACCGCCGCCTTGGTCAGGTGCTCCGCAGCCACTGGGCACTGAGGGCCATGGGTTAATTGTCGGAGTCATGAGGGAGGTAGTGGCCGAATACTGCACCAGCTAGGGAGGCCAATTCCTGTTCTGGTGAGGGAGTGACTTTGTTGAAGCTTAGTGGGCCTTCCTAATTTGGTTACACCTTGACTAGTATAGCCCCACTAGCTCTCGGCGATATGTTATTTTTTTTTTTTTTTTTTTGCCGGTTCAGGCGCCACTCCATGCTTGAAAATGTAGTGGACTGAAAAAAAAAAATCGAGCAGAACATTTCACGTCTAGGTATACAACACCAAAATCCTCCAACTTAACTGCAGAATGACCCTAAATAAATGGTAACTGAAATATCATATGCGGCACAAACGCCATGAACTGTCTGTTCATACTCTACATTCGTTATTAACGCACGTAATAGTGCCACTGAGAGCCTCGTTAATGTCACTGATGTACTATCAGAGTCGCTCTCATTTTCGGTCAAAACTCTGAAGTGTGACTCACGCATTAAGCAAAACATTGAACAGAACACTACACATCTATGCAAACACAGAAATCCTCCAACTGAACTGCAGAGTGACCCTAAATCATTGAGAATTGAAATGTCATATGTTCGTACTCTACATCCATTATTAACGCACGTAATAGTGCCACTGAGAGCCTAGTTGACTTCACGGATGTACTACCGACTCGCTTTCATTTTGCGGTCAAAACTCTTGCGTGCAACTCACGCATTAAATAAATAAATAAATTTTAAAAATTTGCGCAAATTACGCGTTTAAGACTACAAGAAGATTCGCGCTTATTTATAAGTACTTCCACGCACTAAAATAAACTCAAATGCTGCCGTCTTCTAAATACACGTGCGAGATACACACAGCCTTAGACATACCCTTCCATAATACGTCGAAGAGAAAAGAAATCTGTAGAGTATACCATTACTAAAACCGATCCGCGCAGCCTGTTTCTAAGGCGCGGTATTCTCTACGTGTGTGTGGGAACAACCATTGGGCGATTTCTAAAATCACCTGAAGTTGTCTGCAGAATAACCATCATCTAACCTGATACAGCGTTAGTTTCAGAACTCGTGAAATCCGAAAAGAAAGTCTTAGTTTAACGGAAACTCACGCGAACTATCTACATCTTTCAGCTAAAAAACCACTGACGCTATCCTTTCTCGAGCGTTCAGTTGTCACGTTTTCCTCAAAGCAAACATCAAATTAACTGGAAAATTTATCTGCCTCTACCACGATCAGAAGAGACCAACACTGCCCTCTGCCTAACAGAACGTTCCTAAAACTCAAAGTTGTTCCAATGTATCCTCAGAGAAAAGAATAATAATGAATGCAACTTACCAAACGTGCCTTGAAAGAAAAGCACTACTGTCAAACAAAACATCACTTGTCACGAACTCGCGCAGAAGCGTAGCTCATCAACTGGTGCAACTTGCGCGTGACCTTCCAAACTAAATGCCGTTGAGCAGCACAGAAGCAACAGCGGCCGCCAGCCATACGGCTCCCGTTAATCGGCGTGTCGCTGTCTCGAATCTATGCCGTACCATGAGACCACGACGTTTTTGGCGCCCGTTAATCGGCGTGTCGCAATCTTGAAACTGTGTGCCGCACCGTGAGCTATATATATATATATATATAAAATTAAGCTTTATACACCCGCCGAGGTGGCTCAGTCAGCTAAGGCGTTGCGCTGCTGAGCACGAGATCGCGGGATCGAATCCCAGCCGCGGCGGCCGCATTTCGATGGAGGCGAAATGCAAAAACGCCCGTGTGCTTGCGTTGTAGTGCACGTTAAAGAACCCCAGGTGGTCAAAATTAATCCGGAGCCCTCCACTACGGCGTGCCTCATAATCAGAATTGGTTTTGGCACGTAAAACCCCAGAAAGAAGAAGAAAATTAAGCTTTATGGTGTTCTTAAAATTAGGCACGCGAAGACCACCTGTGCAAATAAGTTATGTGGCCAGGGGTACGCAAAGTTAGATGAAAATTATTGCTGATAATTATTTGCATAGTAAATATAATTATGTGGTTGCAAGGGATCGAAGCAGTGGCGTGGCCAGAAATTTATTTCGAGGGCATGGGGTTCTCTGCCGGCAAGTACTACTTTCCTTCCTTCACCTCTTTCTCTCTCTCTCTCTCTCTTTATATATATATATGCTGTGTCGTAATAAAGGAGATACAGAGACAGCACCCGTCCCTGGGCCAGCTGTTCTAATCCTCGTCGTCTCCCCTTCCAGTGCCCGCCGTGCGAGACAAAGACAAAGTCCTAGTACTCCCAGGACAAGAATGCAGGTTTTTGCGTTGCCCAAACAACACTTTGCTTAACTTTTTTCTGACAAACGCTTTTCATTGCTAAGGCGTGCAGCCACTTCGCATCAAATTATGCTATCATCCTTATGCTATATTTAAACAATGATAATGAAAAATATACAATTTCGTATACGAATCGATGCATTGTCTGTTCTGTCTGTGATCTGTTGCCGATATATCTGACACGTGTTTATTTTAAACTGCTGCTGAAAACTATGTGTTCCCATAATCTGTCTTGTTCCTAATCTGATTTGCATTTTACCTAAACTTACTTTTTCGCTGCTGTATACGATAATGTTTTCTTTTGTGTACACCATAATGTTTTCATTTGTGGCAAGGACGGCGAGCATTGGAACCACCTACCCGCCTGTGTTGCTGATATTTCTGACACGTTGTAATTTGTTTAACTGCCGCAGAAAACTATGTATTCGCCTAATCTGCCTTTTTACCAATGTGATCTTGTATTTCGCTTAAACATACGTTTTTTTGTTGCTGATACCATTTGTTTTATCCTTGAAGCATTATGACTTCCTTTTTTTTTTTTTTTATACCACTCCCTTCTGTAACGCCCCCTGGGCCTTGAAGGTATTGAAATAAATAAAAATAAATTTGTGTAATGTATTTGTTGATGACCTATAGCTGGTACATGACTTGGAAAAACAAACAGCGCTACAAACTGGGCCAAACAAAAACAAGACGGCGCACTATCTAGTGGTGTCTTTTATTTGCAGGCCAGACTTAATTGTTGCAGCCCAGCTCTTCTACTGAGTAGTACGGCTGCGTACGGAAGTGGGCGGGTATTTTACAAATCGTCTATCACTCAAACGCGCTTTCGGCGTTGTGGGCATGCTATATTATTTTAGATTTAAAAATACAGGAACGAAGCTTTGCGCTAGAAAAGCTTGACTTATACTTTCGGTCACATGCTGACCGACTTGCTTGAAGAGATGTTTGGAAGAAACTTGCGATCATGGTATAGTAGTCATCACGTGACGCATATTGTCCGTGATAGGGTTGGTTCTTTATTCTATGGGGCTGCTTTCTGTTTAGAAGCCTTTGTGAAAATTACGGCATCAGTAGTTCTCGGTAAAATAAGGAGTAGTCTATAGCTCCGAGAGATTTAAAAGTGTCGTGTCTCCTGACACCCGTCTATTCTGAAAATTGTCGAGTCATTTAGTTAGGACGGGCTTTCCGAAGAAAGCAGCACGTGTTACGCGGAGTGTTGTGGCTCGAGCTGGCGTTTGGGCAAGGAATCCACCAAGCCCATCGAAGAATACATCCGGTAGTAGGAATGAAGGAAAAAGGGTTTAATGTACATTATTTACACTGGCCCCTGGTACGGAAGCCCACTCCATCAGGAGCGTGTTAAACGTCTGAGTTCACATCAGGACACGTCAGAACCACCCCCACTGCACCACATGTATCCGCTTTTAATACCGTCGTCTTCCCTAGGAGACTGGACTGGGGAATCTGATGTCGGTAGCTCGGCCAATCCCTATTCTTGAATTGGTCGCAATATCCCTCCCATGTTGACGCACTGTTCCGCCGGGCCCGCCTCCAATGTCGCACCCCCGGCGCCGCGTTCTTGAATTTGCGTGGCCACCTGGGAAACTGAGCTTGAAGCTGTTACCACGGTTTTGGGCGACGATGGCGTTTTCATCAATTAGTGGGCTCTCCATGACGGCCCTCTTGTCAGGATCAGGATTCTGTAGTGATCTTCACGGTAATTACCGTATCCATGCATGGCGGTGGTTGTTGACTCGACGCGAGCTCCTTTGTTAACGCGTCACTGTCTATGACACGCCCGATCACTGTCGGTGCGCGCGCTGATGAATGGACTGCCTCGTGGGAAACGTCCAAGGTGTGCGCTTGTCCAGGTTGAGACGTAACAGACTCCTCCGCTGCCAAGAGATTCGACCTGAGGGTGACCAGCTTTCAGGTTGCCCGAAGCGTCGAGGTTCCCTTCTGAGGTGAGGGCTGAGGACCCAATGCAGCTGGGGTCCCAGCACTCGCGTAATTGCGGCCTTCTTCCTAGAAAACACAAGCACACCCACACTCTGGTCGACGTGCTCGAGCGACATGCCTACCAGATGCTATGATCCCCGCATCGCTTTGCAAAGTTCTGCACCTCTCTCCGTCTCTCTCTCCTTTTTTCGTAGTCAGACCTCGGCAGGACAGAATTTAGTTGCCTATAGTTCAGGCATGCAGTGGTGCCTGAAACCAGCAAGAAAAAAATATATATATCGCCGAGAGCTAGTGGGGCTATACTAGTTCAGGTGCAACCAAACTAGGAAGGCCCACTAAGCTTCATCAAATGCACTCCCTCACCAGAACAGAAATTGGCCTCCCTGGTGCAGTATTCGGCCACTACCTCCCTCATGACTCCTACAATTAACCCATTGCCCTCAGTGCCCAGTGGCTGCCCAAGGCGGCGCCCTGACCAAGGCGGCGGTCAGACCTGCTACGCGGCAGATGGTGCTAAGAATCTCTGAGTCAAGACAGGCCGCCAATGGAAACTGAACCTGGCAACGTTCAACACGCGTACCCTCTCGAGTGAGGCTAGCTTAGCAGGACTATTTGAAGAATTATCAGGCATTTCCTGGGATATTATTGGCCTTAGTGAGGTTAGAAGAACTGGTGAGGCTTACACAGTGCTGACTAACGGCCACGTCCTCTGCTACAGAGGTCTTCCAGATAAGAAAGAATCCGGGGTAGGATTTCTAGTGCATAACAACATAGCGGGCAACATTGATGAATTCTACAGCACTAAAGAGGGTAGCAGTCGTCGTAATAAACCTGAATAGGAGGTACAAAATGAAGGTAGTACAAGCCTATGCCCCAACCTCTAGTCACGATGATGAAGAAATAGAACAGTTTTATGAAGATGTTGAACTAGCAATGAGAAAGGTGCAAACTCAGTATACTTAGTCATGGGCGACTTCAATGCAAAAGTGGGGAAAAAGCAGGTTGGTGAGCAAGAAATTGGTACCTACGGCATCGATTCTAGGAATGTAAGAGGAGAGATGTTAGTAGAATTCGCAGAAAGGAATAGGCTCCGAATAATGAATACCTTCTTCTGGAAGCGCAGCAACAGGAAGTGGACCTGGAAAAGCCCTAATGGAGAAACAAGGAATGAAATAGATTTCATACTCTCTGCCGATCCAAGCATAGTGCAGGATGTAGAAGTGTTAGGTAAGGTTAAGTGCAGTGACCATAGGTTAGTGAGGTCTAGGATTTCTCTTAATTTGAAGAGAGAGAGAGTGAAATTAGTCAAGAGGAAACAGGCCAACCTAGAGGCAGTAAGGGTAAAAGCAGACCAATTCAGGCTGGTGCTTGCAAACAAATATGCAGCTTTAGAAAAGGAAGATAAAGACAACATAGAGGTAATGAACGAAACCGTAACTAGGTTGATCTCAGAAGCAGCAATTGATGTGGGACGTAGGGCACCAAGGCAACCAGTAGGTAAGCTCTCCCAAGAAACAAAGGACCTAATAAAGAAACGACAGAACATGAAAATGTCCAACTCAAGAGATCAGATAGAATTCGCTGAACTGTCAAAACTAATCAACAAGAAAAAAGTAAGGGATATTCGAAATTATAACGTGCGAAAGATTGAGGAAGCAGTAAAATATGGACGCAGCATTAAATCAGTAAGAAGAAAGCTTGGCATAGGACAAGGCAAGATGTATGCACTGAAAGATAAGCATGGTAATATCATCAGCAATTTCGATGACATAGTAAAAGCAACGGAAGAATTCTATACTGACCTGTACAGTGCCCAAAACAGCCAAGCTACTTTCATTCAAAATAGTGATGAACCGGATACAGAGGCTCCTTCTATAACTAGCGCTGAAGTTAAAAGGACCTTGAAAGACATGACCAGGGGAAAAGCTGCTGGAGAAGATGAAATAACAGTAGATTTATTCAAAGATGGAGGAGATATCATGCTAGAAAAGCTTGCGGCCCTTTATACGCAATGCCTCACAAGTTCATGTGTACCAGAAAGCTGGAAGAACGCCAACATTATACTAATCCGTAAGAAGGGAGACGTTAAAGAACTGAAGAATTATAGACCCATTAGCTTGCTTTCAGTATTGTATAAAATATTCACCAAGATAATTTCCAATAGACTCAGGGCAACACTTGACTGCAGCCAACCAAGAGAACAGGCTGGCTTCAGGAAGGGATATTCTACGATGGATCATATTCATGTCATAAATCAGGTAATCGAGAAATCTGCGGAGTACAATCAACCTCTCTACATGGCTTTCATAGATTATGAAAAGGCATTTGATTCAGTAGAGATACCAGCAGTCATAGAGGCATCGCGTAATCATGGAGTACAGGAGGCATACGTGAATATCTTAGCAAACATCTACAAGGATTCCACAGCTACCTTGGTTCTCCACAAGAAAAGTAGAAAGTTACCTATCAAGAAAGGGATCCAGGCAAGGAGACACAATCTCTCCAATGCTATTCACTGCATGCTTAGAAGAAGTATTCAAGCTCTTAGACTGGGAAGGCTTAGGAGTGAGGATCAACGTCGAATATCTCAGCAACCTTCGGTTTGCAGATGACATTGTCCTATTCAGCAACAATGGAGACGAATTACAACAAATGATTGAGGATCTTAATCGAGAAAGTGTAAGAATTGGGTTGAAGATGAATATGCAGAAGACAAAGATAATGTTCAATAGCCTGGCAAGGGAACAAGAATTCAGGATCGCCAGTCAGCCTCTAGAGTCTGTAAAGGAGTACGTTTATCTAGGTCAGTTACTCACAGGGGACCCTGATCACGAGAAAGAAATTTACAGAAGAATAAAATTGGGTTGGAGTGCATACGGCAGGCATTACCAAATCCTGACTGAGAGCTTACCACTGTCGTTGAAAAGAAAAGTGTACAATCATTGCATTCTACCGGTGCTAACATATGGGGCAGAAATTTGGAGGTTAACAAAGAGGCTCGAGAACAAGTTAAGGACCGCACAAAGAGCGATGGAACGAAAAATCTTAGGACTAACGTTAAGAGACAGGAAGAGAGCGGTGTGGATCAGAGAACAAACGGGGATAGCCGATATTCTAGTTGACATTAAGCGGAAGAAATGGAGGTGGGCAGGCCATGTAATGCGTAGGATGGATAACCGGTGTACCATTAGGGTTACAGAATGGATACCAAGAGAAGGGAAGCGCAGTCGAGGTCGGCAGAATACCAGATGGGATAATGAAGTTATGAAATTTGCAGGCGCAAGTTGGAATACGCTAGCGCAAGACAGGGGTAATTGGAGATCGCAGGGAGAGGCCTTCGTCCTGCAGTGGACATAAAATATAGGCTGATGATGATGATGAGTTGCCTATCGCAATAACTTCGACAGCAATACGTAAAAAACAGGTATTTTTTTTTTAAACAAAATCCTGAATCGTTGTTTAAAATCCCCGGCTCAAACCGTCTGCCTTCTTATTCTGGCTCCCTTTCCTATTCTTGACCTTGAAGTTCTGTAAATGAGACTCCATCTCAGCAGTCTCCCGTTTTCTTCCGACATTTGCTTCATCAAGGCAAGATGACAATGGTCGCTCTCGAACTTGAATTTAGTGTCTTGAACATAGCACCCTAGCTTTTAAACAGCCCATCTCACGGTGTCAGTTTTCGATGAATGGACTGCGTCGTGGGAAACGTCCAAGGTGTGCGCTTGTCCAGGTTGAGACGTAACACGGGCTAGGTGAGCCTCAGCTGTGCGACTCACCACGGTCGTCGGTGTTGAACGATCGGGCAGTGACGGGACGCTCTCCCTGTGTCCATAATTATCCGCCCACTTCGTTCGTGACGCATTTTATGCTCGTGATCTACCCCACTCCTTGTATTCATCACCCCACTCGCCGCCTTAAAATTCTTTTCCGTTGTCATCCCTTCCAACCGCTTCCCCCGTGTAGGGTAGCAAACCGGACCTGCGTCCGGTTGACCTCCCTGCCTTTCTTTTCTTTTTCCTCCTCCTCTTTCTCCTTTTCCCTAAGAGCAAGCTCTTCTCAAGTTTATAACATAATGAAAGTCAGAGAAAAAAAAAAGAAAAAAAGAAGCCTGCAGACCCTACGCCCTGTGGGAATCGATGTTATGCGAGCAATCGATGTTATGCGAGCAATGTTATGCGAGTCACCAATTTAACGAAACGACCATGAGAAGCAGGCGGCTGTTTCATGACCTACATGACACGCATGTCATGACATTCATGTCATGAGTTCCTCAAGAGTCCCCTTAGCTAGGCCTAACAGACCGTAAGGCGAAAGCAGAGTCCTTCCATGCTTTTCTGGTCACGAAACTGCCGCCTCAGTTTCATATAGAGCCAGCGCCCGCCGCTAGAGGCGCAACCGTGTATGGGAGGGCATGCGAACGCCGCTACCGCTGTGGTTGTGTGTGGGGCAGCCTCGGTATTCTAGCTTTCTCAACTTCCACAACCGTCGGTTTACTTTCACGTAACTGTTTTTAACATTCCACATGCTTAAATAACTGCCTCATTGCGTCTTCTGCCATGATATGAGCGCCCGGGACGAAAAAAAAAAAAAAAAAAAAAAAAAACGCTCATAACATGGAGCTTGCGGCGGTCTCGGACCAAAGAAAAAAAAATATTCTGGGATTTTGAGCCAGAACCGCGATACGATTATGAGGCACGCCGTAGTGGGGGACTGAGGATTAATTTTGACCACCTGGGATCCTTTAAAATGGACCTAAATGTAAATAAACGGGTGTTCTGCATTTCGCCCCCGTCGAAATGCGTCCGCTGTGCACGGCTGGGCGGTCTCGGTCCATATTTCTTCGTCATCGCCGTTCGCCTCAACACTTCGGTAGGCTCCGCTGTTTAATATTTGCCTGAAATTAGACACCGCGCATTCGCACAAAGCGCCAGTGGTCCCACTTATCACCAGATGCAAACATGTGGGCTGTTGCACCCCCGCTCACCCGTAAGTAAGCGCCAACTCTCCGTTGCGCATAGCGCCAGATTGTTCACCGAGCACAGCTGTTCACTTTCTGTTAAACTGTGGGCAGTATCTTATCCGGAGATCAAAAGTATGAAATTGTTATTGCAAAAAGCTGCTTCTGTAGAATACTTAATGACAATGAAAAGGAAATTGAGCTGCTCCGTGCGCTTCAGATTTCTCTGCAAAACGATGCCATTTCTGAATGAGATTTAGGTAGGATAAATGCAAGACAAAATTCAATACTAAATGTCTTCGGTGCGGCTTTTAGCAACGGCCGGCCGGCCGGATTAAGGCGAACGTGAAGTGTTAGGACCTGCACAGTTGAAACTATCTGTATTGTAATTAGGCAATTGCCTTAGCAAGCAGTCCTTTAGAAGCGTCAGTAAGCCCAGCAATTATTCAAGCTGCTCGTGGTTTCGACTCAGAAACGATGAGACTAGGTATTTTGTGTTCTTAATGCGCCACTATTTACGGGATGTTAAAATGTTGTAATCACCGGTCTTGGTATTCTTATCATGGTCGACTTCAACTAAACAGTCCAGCACTCGAAAAAAAGCGCAGCACATGCACAGAACGCACCCGATCACTCAGCTCGCCTCGCACAGCGCAAGCGTTTCGGTACGCGAACGATGCCCTCCGGTGCGCAGTGGCGCCGCGTCGCGGCAGCCTTGGGCAGCGTATGAACCTCTCCCATAGCGTGACGGCGGAGTTTCGTGACTAGAAAAACATGGAAGGACTCTGGCGAAAGCCTTAGTCGTACCAGAGTCCTGGAAGGACTCTGGTCGTATACTCATGACTATGACTTCGACCATCAAGCTTTAGCCTTTTCCTTCACTTAGTATTCACGGCCGAAGCCATTTCACTGGTTTTTGAGTGTTAAAGGGATACGGACACAAAATCTGAAATTTTTACGAAAATGCTGAAAATGAATTCTTAGTGTGAGATTATACCGAAAAGAAGTAGTCACTTAGCTCATTTTTGAGCCGATGGCTTTATTTTTGGCGTTTTTGTGAGCGCGCGCCTCGTCGCCCGACCCGCGGGAGTTGGAAGGCGTGACGTCACGACACCCTCGTCGGATAGCCAGCCGGCCGGCCGCGGTCATTCGAAGCGCGCCGACGTCGCCATTATAGAGGCTGGAAGCCTCTATACCGCCATCGCGAGCATGGATTCGAGTTCTGTTGCGTCTACCAGCGATGCGTACACGTCTGAAGACGAGGACCATTCCAACTTGGCAAGAAATATTACCGCTTACGGTTACGAGCCTTCCGCGTCAAGCGACGAAGAAGAGCAGACGGCCGTGGAAGTGCCGGTCAGGTTTTCGCGAACCGTAGCGCGAAGATTTCGCTCTGCACCAGACACTTATGCAAGAACTATTGGTCATTTCATAGGCGCCGACTACGGGGGGGGCTCCGGGGCTCGAGCCCCCTCCGGAATTTTCCGCTGAGCCCCCCCCCCCCCCCCCCCCTAAAATGTCATTACCGGAGTTCTGTTACCCACATAATTTCAGGATTCTCTTGCGTTGCCTCCACATTTTCACTTTGGTTGTGGCTAAAAGCTTACGGCACGATTGTTGGCGCGGACGTGCAGGGCTTTTAATTTATACTTTCGCTTTATTTCGGAAAATCCTGACAATAGGAGGACAAGCGCATTAGAAGCACCAGCGGCGGCTACCTCATCCGTGTTTCCTCACTTTAACATTTTTTTTAATTTCCGCTAAAAACACCACGCACAGACACAATATATTTAAATATATACACAGGACAAAGTTTATTACATTTTTAAAGAGAAGGAGGTAGCCAACTAATTGGATAGCCTATACCTAGAGAATGAATATGTTGATGTATGTTCACCTCACTTCAAATTACTTTGCGTGCTTTTTTGACCCTGAAAAAAACTTGCAGACTTCAGTGACCCCTTCGGCAGAGTCTTCTATCAAGGGCGTGTGAAAAGCACGTGAGTGCTATGTGTCTCAATATTGATTCTCTTTCCAGTAGGCAATGCTAACGACTGGCGACAAAAAAAAAATAAATAAGAGCTCTTCTAATTATTTACAACATTTACGCATTAGGGATTGTCACAGCTGTCACCGATTCGTCGTCGGCGCGAAGTCAATCGAGGGTAGACAAGCCGGTTGGTCGTGCCGTACTCAAGCGAACACAGTGAAAAGAGTCAGAGTCGGGAGTAAACAAAAAAAAAAAAAAAGAAACAAGATATTTATCGGCTGATAAATATACACAAATTAATATAATAAAATAAAAACACAAGACGGACTAACACACCTGAACTTAATATAGCACAATGATGAAGACAAATAACTACGAGCAATTAACAGTAGATTTACAAATGAAACAGGGCGCGGATCAAATATACAAGAATACACTTAACAGTAATTGACTAAAGCAAAGTTTAAATGAAAACAAAGTTCAAAAGAAACAAATGGTGCCATACGCATGGCCGGGCAGCAGCAGCAAGTCCATAAACCGTGAAGTCGGCGCGCAGAGCTTTCCCGAAGAATGCTGGCGGCCGATCTTGTCGAGGTGGATGCGATTGCTGGGCTGGGGTTCCCGGGAGTCTAGATCTGACGACTTCCCTCAAGCAGGTTGAGCTAATTATGATATGTGGTTTTTTTGTGGCGCAAGGGCCAGGTATGGCCAAAGACCGCCATGACTGATAATGTTGTGTTAATCAATCAGGTTGAGCTAACTTGAGGCGAACTACCGAGAACTTCGTTGTAGACGCTGGTTTGACGTGTCGTCAGTGGCGCACCGACGGGGGGGGGGATTCGGGGGTTGTAACCCCCCCCCCTGAGGCCGACTTAAAACCCCCTTTTGTTTAACCCCTTTTCTTTCCTTACGCATTTGAGTACTGTAAATAAGATGTAAGACGCGCAATCACCTGCACACTCGCAAAAAGCGAATTTTTTTGACAATTTCCTGTGAAGAAATCGAAATTAGTGCTGTTTAGATGGTATTGGCAAACTGTCAACCCCCCCCCCCCCCCCCCCCCCCCTGGCAGAAATGCTGGGTGCGCTACTGCGTGTCGTACGTCAAGTTCCGATGCGGCTAGGCGATACTGGACGGCACTAGCTCCTTGACTGCTTCTCCGCAGGTTACAGCTTCTAGACTCATTAGTAGGGCCCAAAACCTGCGCTTAAATAGCCTCTCCTTTCCATAGTTCCCTATGTAGGGGAACTACCGGTACTGCAGAGTTCACCTAATTAATTCATGGCTCCTCCCAAAAGTCTTGGCCGCGCCCCTTTCACCATGGACGTGGGACGGTAGATTCCCCTCTATGCCAAGGTCAAGGGCCAAGGTCGAGACCAGGCACTGTACCACGCGGGCGACGCCCACCCCACGCACACCTCGGGGTCCGTAATCGGCGTGTCGCGTCTCGAAACGAGATGCCACCCCGCGAGGCCACGACGTTTTTGACGCCCGTAATTCGGAGTGTCGCCTTCTCGAATTTATACGCCGCACAGTGAGGACACCACGTTTTTGACGCCCGTAATTCGGCGTGTCGCCTTCTTGAAATTATACGCCGCACAGTGAGGACACCACGTTCTTGACGCCCGTAATTCGGCGTGTCGCCTTCTTGAAATTATACGCCGCACAGTGAGGACACCACGTTTTTGGCGGCCGTTAATTGGCGTCAAAACCACTCGAACTCTCGAAAATATGCCGCTCCGTGACAGGGATGGAAACATCGCCTCTTGCATGCAGAGGCCATAAATACGGGGTGTTTCAGCAAACACTTTCAAAAAATTTTTAAAGGTTGCCTGTGGCAGATAGCACAATTCTAGTTCATGAGATTGTCTATTCGAAGAAGTGGACATTACTTGCACAAAAAAATTGAAATGGATAATCGATCAATTAAAAAAATCACCAATTAAGTTTTTAACATATTAGCTTATGGCCCGTGTTGCAATTTACAAATTATAGCCGTGGAATTCGCAAGGCGGATGCACTAGGAACTAATTCTCAGGACGGCACCAGTTTCGAGATGTTAATTCCCGAACATTGCGGAGAAATGCATTGGCGTTCCAGTTACTTTTGCCCTTACCCGCCGTGGTTGTTTAGTGGCTATGGTTTTGGACTGCTAAGCATGATCAAATTACGGCCACGGCGGCTGCATTTCGATGGGGCGAAATGCTAGAACACCCGTATACTTAGATTTAGGTGCACGTTAAAGAACCGCAGGTGGTCGAAATTATTCCGGAGTCCCCCGCTACATCGTGCCTCATAATCAGATCGTGGTTTTGGCACGAAAAACCCCGTAATTTTGAATCATGCTGAACCCCCAGTGGCGTAATTACCGACAATTAAGACAGAATGACGATTTGTACAAACTTCGCCATAATCCGCTGGCTTTGGACTAGACGCAACTGTTTTCCCATCTCCTGTCTTGTATGACTATTTTTTGCCCTGGTGACACCCAGGTGGTCTAAATTATTCCAGAGTCCTCCACTACGGCGTGCCTCATAATCAGATCGTGGTTTTGGCACGTAAAATCCCATAATTTGTTCTTTTCATACTTTTGTGACTTGATGCATAAAACGACGTTTTGTTGAGAAAGTGACTGGCGCACCAATGTATTTCTCTGCAAAGTTAGAGAATTAATATCTCGACACTGGTGTCAGAGATTTAGTTCAAAGTGGATCCGCATTCCACGACCAGAATTTGTAAATTGCAATATGGGCCATAAGGTAATTAGCTAAAACTTAATTGGTTAATTTTGTTGATTACTCGATTATGCATTTCAATTTTTGTGCAAGTAATGCCCGCCTCTTCGCGTAGACGAGCTCATGAACTAGAATTGTACTATCTGCCACAGGCCACCATAAAAAATTTTGGAAACTGTTCGCTCAAACACCTTGTATATAGAATTCACTCAGTAACCGAAATGATGCCCAGCCGGATTCACTCAGAATCAGAATAAATAGAAGACTAGAAGTCATGCGCAGCAGCGCTTATACTCGGACCCAAAGTACTAAAAATATAAAAAAGAGTGCAGTTTGGCCGGGAAGGCGAAGCAGTATTAGTGATAGCGAAGTAGAAGACAATTACACGAAGGAAGATTCTTACCGTGTAAATCCGTGTAAGGATCGCACCCGTGTAAGGGCCGCACACATAACTTGACAGGCAATATAAAAAAAAAAAAAAAAAAAAAAAAGACATCCAACCGAGAAGCAATCGCGTTCCGTGCACTGATTCTGATCGGGCTCAACAGCGAATTGTCGCGCGTTGCTACTGGATGTCGAGAGGAGGCGATCGCGGAGGTTTACGGCGGATTTCATACTCGTAGTTGGAAAAATGAGGTCAAATGGCCCGGTCCCAAGAAAGGCTCGTCAAAATCGCGACAGAAAAGTGTGGCCCTTACACGAGTCTATACGTAGTTATATATATAGTGGCCATATAAATTGCAGTAAACATTCACCTAAAATTAAAATAGTAAGCATAGTGAGCATAGTGGAGATAGTAAGCACGGACCATGTAAACCTGTAAATACCTCACTGGATGAACTCGAGCACTCGCTTTCACAACGCAAGCATTGTGAAGAACGCCGGCAGCGGAGGCGAACGGTTCGTACAGACGCGCAATTCACCGCAACTCTGAAAATTTTATTTTTATTTTATTTATTTTTATGTCCACTACTGACGGCCTCTGTGAGTTATCTGCGATGACCTTTGTCTCTTAACTCTGCAACACTAGGGGCGCAGAAAGACAGCCCGGCAAGGAAGACAGCGCGCTTGAAGTTAGCAGCCATCCCTGGTCGCCCTTTATCATTGCACCAACCAATGATTACCTACAATGAGATATAGCACGCGGGCCCATAAGCGTCAGCCGCGCACATTCATTAGGGCTAGAGGAGAAGACGCGTGCTCTCCTTCCCATTCGCGTTTGATTACGTGACCTACAACTAACCCGAATATTGAGCGCGTATGAAATAATGCCAATCAAGCCGCCATCCTCTTCGGCTCACTGTTACGTGCTTTTTCCCGCACCCACAGGGTATGGGTCGCTCATTTATATGGCTTTTGGATTTAATGCGGAACATCACGACGACGACAACGGCGACAATTTGCTGCAGTTTCGATATAATTGCTTTCGCCATAAAGCTAGTAATAGTAGGAGGACGCTTGCGGCGTCGACGAGCACTGTCGTGTCCACATGTGCTCCGCGCATTTTCCTGCTTTTTGGTGGAAAATTGTATGTGCGACTGGTTTCCACGATCATCACGGATCTGTGAAGTGGTCCTGCATCGACTGAAACTACCCACAGCCGTGAGTGACCGGAAATTATTGTTTTACAAGCTCAAACGTGCCTTCGTTTCGTGCGAGCTCGCTAAGACCAAAGCCGCCACGTAGGCGGCCGCAGGAACGCCATGCAGAGTGTGCGGCGAACGCGCGCTCGATGGCTCTTGCAAATCAAGCCCCCGACGTAACCGCGCGTCCCGGACCCTCGCGGTTGACGGACACGCTACGCCAAGAATTTGATAACATGGATTTTCAAGACTCCGCTGCTCACAACCTCCCAGCACCAAGAGGACCCAGCGATCAGAACGCCGGTACAGGGAGCCAAAGTCAAACGGATGGGGGCTGGCAGACGGTCCTCACGCTTCGGCAGAAAAAAGCCATTGCGAAAGAGAAGACCAAACCACCGGAATATTCGGGGACCTTGAAGCACCAAGAAGCTTCCGCTGGTCAAGCAACCGGAAAATCTAAACGCAAACCAGCCTACAGGCGGTTACCCCTACTCCCGAAAGACGACTTCAAGATATATAGTGGTGCGACCGCATCAGGGGCTACGTACCGGTCAAGAACCTGACTAGTCCACTACTGGCGGACGCCGTGATTGCTGCATGCGGCGGGCAAATATCAGGTGAGCAATTTTTGCTCAGAATCAAGCCAGGCTCCAACATCTTTACCGTACGTGTCCACGCCGCACCAGACAGTGGCGGACTACGTTAGACGCATTACAACACTAAGCATCAACGGCCGGCCTCACTCGGTCAACGCCTATGTAGCGACAAGTGAAGGGACAACCAAGGGTGTCATTCATGACTTGGACCCGCACACGACGCCTGAAGCACTAAAAGCGAATCTGCGCATTCGCACGCAAGGGGTCGAAATTCTCCAAGCACGGATGTTCCGGCCGTAACACTAAAACGGCCGTTGTCACCTTTTTTTGGACGGATAACGCCGCGGTACGTTTACTACAACGGCGGAGAACTTGCTTGCTACCCCTACAAGGTCACCACTCAAGTGTGTAAAGTGTGCCACCAAATTGGTCACCGATCGGACGTCTGTCCCCAGTCAGACACTCCAGTGTGTCATACATGTGGACAACAGGACCCTGTAGACGGACACGAGTGCGCTCCCAAGTATGCAGCCTGTGGCGAGGGTCACATGACAGGAGACCGAAGTTGCAAAAAACGTCTCAAACCCCAAAGCAACAGACCTCCGAGGGCTGGCGTTCACTGGACTACCCGGAAGGACACCTCAACGAAGCCACCTCAACGCCAACGTTGGTTAAGTTCCGACGATGAAGAATCCGCATCGGATCCCTGGCCAGAGCTACCAGGGACTCGCCGTCGATCTAGATCGCGGACACCAAATAACTCTAATGAAAAGAATAACCCACCTCAATCACCCAAGAAGCCTATAAATCTGGGGCTCCCGGCACTGCGATCAAGCAAGCGCCACAAGATAACACGGTAAGCTGGGCACGAGTCGTTTCTCCTACTGCTCCTGTAACAGAAAATCCCGCATATCAAAAAATCATTAACGAAAACAAGCTTCTCCGCGAGAGCCTGGCAGAAATCAAACGAGAGTTGGCCTCCCTCAAAGCTAGCAGCGGCACTGAACCGAACAAAACAGCACATACTAAAGAAGCAGGCTCGTCTGTGAAGGTTATAACGACGCCTAATACCATGGAGGGCACACTCCAACAAGTAGTGCAACAACTACAAACTATGCAAATTTTTCAGCAGGAGATGTACGCAGAATTACAAAGCCTAAAAACTTACGTCGATGAATCTGTCGCCAGTGTAAGGACTGCGGTCCGTAAGCGAGCCAGCACCAGCCCAGGTGCTCAGTCTAGCCGCCGTCCGAAACCCATACCGTCCTCGGACAGCGAGAGCACTATTCATGGCGAGTAAAACGCGAGCACACCACGAATATCTCGAAGTCTGGCAATGGAACTGCCGCACCTTCCACAAAAGGGCGGCTGCTCTACAGCAATACTTTAACACTGCGCCAGTCAAACCTGATGTCATTTGTTTGCAAGAGATCGGTAACAAGCGTGTCAAATTAACTGGTTACTACACGATATCCCACCCAGATTACCCTAAGGTTGGGACGATGGTGCTCAAGGACATAGCAACCAGTATAGATTATCTGGCGACTAGCAGCATCAACCACCAAATCGTAACAATTACTACCGCAGAAGCATAGCAAAGCAAGAACCATAATCACGAATGTGTATAGCCCACCTAAAGAAAAAAGGGCCGATTTTAAGGCACTCATTCGGTATGTCAAGGGTCACTCCAGCACCCAGGATCGACTACTGCTTCTTGGGGACTTCAATGCCCCTCATACCAGCTGGGGTTACCCAACAGACACCCCCAAAGGCCGGGAGCTCGAGCAAGCGGTCGAAGCATATGACCTCCAACTCATCATTCTCCCCCAAAACCCGACGAGATTAGGTAACAGCGTCAGCGCAGACACCTTTCCAGATCTTACATTCACAAAAAATGTCGACGAGGTATTCTGGAACAATCTAGAAGAGAATCTAGGCAGTGACCATTTCATTCTCAGCGTGTCGGTAGGCTCTCCCAAAATTCGACGAGCCTGTGGGCATGTGATAATCACGGATTGGGTAAATTATCGCAAAGTCCCCATACCGCAGATATTACCCGAGAAGCTGAAGACTGGGCAACGCACATACAAGACGCTCATAAAGCAGCATCTAAGCGGATCGCGCTCACAGCGGAAACGCCGGTAGTTGACAGCCATCTGCTGCATATGTGGGAAGGCAGAAGGGGGCTAACCAAGCGATGGAAAAAACAGCGACTTAATCGCAAACTGCGCCATAGAATTGCCGAAATATCCGAGCGGGCAAACGCTTACGCACAGCAGTTAGAGGCAGCGAGCTGGCCGAGCTTTTGCGACTCACTTCGCGAAACGTTACACACCTCCAAGACATGGGCAATACTTCGCAGCATAATGGAACCAGAAAAAACTAAAACGGCCACGAACCGCACCCTTCAGAAACTTGCCGGAGAATTTAAGGGAACAGAACAGGACCTCCTCACTAAGCTCAAAGATAAGTACGTAGGAGAGGTAACCACTCCTCCATGCATCCTACCATACAAAGGGCAAGAAAACGCAGTGCTCGACGCCCCGATAACTAAAGCAGAACTCTTTGCGGCAGCGCAAGCTGCGAAGAGAAATACTGCTCCAGGACCGGATCAGCTCACAAATGCTATGATACGGAACCTGAGTGACGAACACCTAGAAAAGCTTACTCGATATTTTAATGAACATGTATGGGAGAGGGGCGTGGTTTAACAACAGTGGAATGAGGCCAAAATCGTGCTTATTCCGAAAGCAGGAAAACCTGATGATCTACAAAATCTCAGACCGATATCACTAACCTCCTGCCTTGGCAAATTATTTGAGAAGGTGATTCACACGCGTCTCACGTCTTACATTGAAGACCACTGCCTCTTTCCCACAAACATATTCGGCTTTCGCCAACATTTGTCAACTCAGGATGTTTTCCTGCTACTTCGGGAAGAAGTCCTTTGCAACACCACGTTTGGTGCAGAACATCTCGTCCTCGTTCTTGATTTGAAAAGTGCATTCGACACTATGTCACATGAACTCATCTTATCTGAGCTGAATGACATCGGTTGTGGAGAAAGAATATATGACTACGTCCGCTCTTTCCTGACCTCTCGCATCGCGACAATAGGCATCGGCACTACGCGCTCAGACTCTTTTCCCATGCCCAATAGAGGTACACCACAAGGGGCAATACTCTCGCCCCTTCTTTTCAACATTGGCATGAGACGCTTAGCCCAAAAACTCGACGTCATACCCGGGCTCGGGTACGCGTTATATGCGGACGATATTGCACTATGGGCCACCAGTGGCTCTTTAGGACAAAAAGAACAAATCCTGCAAGAAGCAGCGACCGCTGTTGAAACCTTCGCTCGCAGCAGCGGAATGAGCTGCGCTCCCGATAAATCAGAATATATCAGGATCCGAGGTCGAGGCCGTCAAACTCAAGAGCCGGTCAACCTCTTTATAGGAGACAGCCAGGTAAGAGAGGTTCAGAAAATGCGAGTCCTCAGATTGTGGCTGCAAAGCAACAAACGAGTGGACCACACCATTAAAACTCTTAGAACTACGGTGAAACAGATCTCCCGCATGATTCGTAGAGTAACTTATCACCGAAAAGGTTTCAAGGAAACTGAGACGATCCGGCTCGTTCAGGCTTTTGTGCTAAGTCGTATCACATATAGTCTCCCTTTCCAGGACCCCACGAAAACTGAACTAAATGCCCTAGATGCGTTAATCAGAACGTCGTACAAAGCGGCTCTCGGCCTACCACAGGGAACCTCCACTGAACGCCTGGTGGCCCTAGGAATACATAACAACTACGAGGAGCTATGCGCAGCGGTGCTCATGTCTCAACGGGAGAAGCTTAGCTTAACCTCCACTGGCAGAACATTACTCTGCCGCGTTGGTTACCCCGCTCGTCCACAGTATGCGGGAGAAGAACTGGAATCTCTACCTAAAGTCCTTCGTGAAAAGATCATAGTTGCCCCAATCCCAAAAAACATGAGTCCCAAATACCACCGGGGTCGTAGAAGTTCACGTGCACGCAAGTTAATGCAGCAATTCAGTAGAAATCCGGATACGGTCTACACAGATGTCGCTCGATGCAGTACTTATAAGTACGCCCTCGCAGTAGTAGGAGCGGCCGCAGATCAAGGGCTTCTGACTTGCGCCACGGCTCGAGTCGCATCTGCGAATACCGCAGAAGCTTCAGCCATCGCGCTAGCTGTAAAAACTAAGGACGCTCTGGGAAAATCGTCGATAATTCTTACAGATTCCCAAGTCGCATGTAGATTATTCCTCACCGGGAGGATACCACACAGCGCCACTCACCTATTAGGATCCAACCTAACGCAGAACCACATGATCATCTGGTGCCCGGGTCACACAGGACTCGATGGCAATGAGAGAGCGGACGGCGCAGCTCGTGATTTTGCCAACCGAGCGGCCGACCACGTGTCTCTTCAGAAAACCCCTACCGCGAGACATCCTTCAGTACCAACGGCGCGAGCGACGAAAGTACAGTCCACCACACCCTGATCTATCCGGGCGGGACTCTTACGACTGGCGCCGAATACAGACGCACACATATCCAAATCTTTATTTGAAACATGCCATTCAGCCCACATTCTACAGCGCTCACTGTCCGTGGTGCGGAGGCTGGCCAACTCTAGCCCACATTACGTGGGATTGCCAGAACAGGCCACCCAAAAGTAATACACCGCTAATTGCCGGCAAACTTTCCGGAAAGGAGCAGTGGGAGACTTGGCTCGCCAGCGAGGATGGGGAGATGCAACTAGCGCTCCTCGACCAGACACGGCGGACCGCTCAAGCCAGTGGAGCCCTGGACTAGGGGCTCCACCCACCCGCTCCCTGCACCTGTTATTTTTAATAAACGTTGTGATATATATAGTAACAGTAAATTTTTAGCAGATGGTATATATATATATAGTAACTGGATTTTTCAATGGGCCAAGCGTGTATATATATATATATATATATATATATATATATATATATATATATATATATATATATATATATATATATAGCGCTGGTCGCCCCCCCCCCCCGGAAAAATGAAAACTTTCCGCCTATGGGTCATTTCCTGGCGTAAATTTTCGGCAGAGGCGTAATCGTATTGCTGCCGTAGATTTACACCAGCAGCGAAGTAGAATACTCTTGGTTACTGCAATATTAGCTGTTTTTGTCTGTTTGAGCTCTGCGCCACCAGGTGACAGCACCATACAGGCCACTCACGTTTACCCGATTACCGGACAAGCTAAAGCTCTCTAATAGGCAGGTATCCAAATCTTTCGCACCTTCTCGTCTCTGGGAAACGTGTGCGACGGCGTGTCACGACCGACGATGCTGTTATAACAGCAATGTCTGGGCACGTCCTTCCGCCGCGACGCACGTCCTTCCGCCTCATGTAAGACGCACCACCTGCGTGGAGCGCCGACTGGGATAGTGTTTCAGACGGACCACGTGCGAAGATCGCCGAAAGGGGTTAAACAAACACTGCGAGGGACCGACACCCCTGGAAACACTGTGACAGCTGTGGCCGACCTTGACCGCGGGTGGGTGTTAATTACGACGTCAAATTTCAGCTTCTGCCGGCGGCCGCTTGGAGGCAAGGTACAACAGAAAATCGCAAAAAAAAAAGGATTTTTCTCGTTCTTTTGTTCAAAGCAGCTAATTGTATTAGTCATTTTCAACAGTTCAACTTTTGTTCCGACGCAAAAAACCACCCGCCAACTTTTGTGTCTGTATCCCTTTATGTTTTCTCACTGAGTTATTGTCATTTTTGCTGAGTCAAGCTCAAGACTATGACTTCTGCCATCATCCTTTAGTGTTTCTTTCACTTAGTACCAATGTCAGAACCCATTTCAGTGGGTTCTGAGCGTTAATGTTTTCTTGCTGAGTCATTGTCATTCTTGCTGAGTCATGCTCAAGAATATGACTTCCACCATCATCCTTTAATGTTTCCTTCACTTATTACCCACATCAGAACTCATTTCAGTGGTTTTTGAGTGTTAATTTTTTTCCCTGAGTTGTCATTTTTGCCGAGTCATGCTCATGACTATCACTTCTACCACCATCTTCTAATGTTTCCTTCATTTAGTACCCACGTCCGAACCCATTTCAGTGGTTTTTGAGTGTAATTTTTTTGCTGAGTCATGCTGATGACTATGACTTCTGCCATCATCCTTTAGTGTTTCCTTCACTTAGTAGTACCCACGTCAGAACCGGTTTCAGTGGTTTTTGAGTGTATCTTTTCTCGCTGTCATTGTCATTTTTGCTGAGTCATGCTCATGACTATGGCTTCTACCACCATCCTTTAGTGTTTCCTTCACTTAGTAACCACGTGCCAGGCCCGTAGCCAGGAAGAGGGCCCAAGGACCCTTCCTCCCCCCCCCCCCCCGAAATTTGGATCGTTCCGTGCTTTTCCGAAAATAATTACTAAAAAATAGGTGTTTTCCTCAAATAGTCAAGGCCTTCAGCAAGTGCCCCCCCCCCAAAAAAAAATTCCTGGCTACGAGCCTGCCACGTGCAAACCCATTTCAGTGGTTTTTGAGTGTTCATCTTTTTTTCCGAGTCATTGTCATTTTATGATTCATGCTCATGACTGACTTCTGCCATCATTCTTTAGTGTTTCCTTCCATTACTACCCACGTCCGAACCCCTTTCAGTGATTTTTGAGTGTTACTGTTTTTTCGCTGGTTCATTGTCATTTTAGGCGGCTGTTTCACAAACTACATGACACGCATGTGATGACATTCATGTCATGACCTATCATTTATGTTCGTCATTGTCACAAAAGAGCGCGTAATCCAAGCGCGCGCCGCGTGTCACGCAAGCCAGCGAAAGAATACGCCGACCCTGCGGCAACTTCAACAGAGGGGGAGAGCGCATACGCCTCAAACAGCGACGCGAACGGCGCCTAAACGTCTAGAAGAGCCTCGACGAAGCGACGATAACCGGAGAGAGAGAGAGAAAGAGAGAGGACACGCGCGCGCCGAGACACCTTGTCACGTGCCGAAAGAGATAACTACAGCGTGAGCGTGGGCCAACAGCATGAGTCATCACCCCCCCCACCCCCCTTGACAACACTCCGATGGCGGTGGTCGAAGGTACGAGAAAAGACGAGAAGCTTCCCAAGCTTTGGCCATGCTACGAGATCACGACTCCGATAGGAAGGTTCGAGAACGCCTGTGGAAGCTATATAACCACCGTGCGAGAATCAGAGTGTGGAGTTCAAGAGTTCAGTCCGCACCGGTGAAGTGATGTAACGTGAAGAGCGAGCGTCTGCGGAAGAAGGGGATTCCCCGGCAAGCTAGTCGACGGGTTCATCGAGCGTCTGCATTTCCGGAAGAAGTTCTTTCTTCGAGATTTGCCCCGAGTTACGCCGAGATTGTCCGACTTCAAGACCAACACTGGTGAATACGATTGGACACTTAGTCTTTCTTTTTTATTTTGAACTTTACGTGTTCGACTCTTAGTGCTTGTCGTTAATTATATTCCTGTGTTTTGTGAATACCCATCTGATTTGTATTGTGTTGCGTCTAGCCTAAGTGTGCAAGTGTGCTTGTGTGAAGAATACATTTTGTTGTGTTTTGACAACTCTGGGCTCTGACTCGGTCTTTGGACAGCAACCGGCGTTCGCTTGCGCACCAGAGGGCCCACTCTTAATTGTCCTTGCTTTCGTGGGATTATTTTCGGAAGGTGATAAGTCGGCTTTGGAATTTGGTCCGGCGTCTGCGCCTCGTTCACGGGGTCGGTGACAGTCATGCACTGTTTTCATACTATGCCAATTTTGGTACCTACCAGTTAACGAAACGGCCATGAGAGCACCAAGACGTAGGCAGCTGTTTCATGACCTACATGACACACGTCATGATATTCATGTCATCACCTATCATTTATGTTCGTCATACACTCTTGTTATACTATGCCAATTTACGTAGGTGGCTAGATACATAGATAGATAGATAGATACTGTCAAATTGGCAAATGTTCGCCAAAAAATGCTTCACATTTAAAAGGAAGGGGGGGGGGGGGGGGGCTTATGCGTTTTTTAGACAAGCAATTCGCAATATTTTCGGAATACTTTTCTTTCGCGCAGCGTGGTCGGCGATTCGGTCAAGTACCAGAAATGAGAAGCTTTTCGACGACACAAAGGCCTGGTGGGGAGCAACAATGCCCCCAAGTTTCATGTTCCATGCACGCGCTTGTTCCATCTTTATCTGTGTGTGGAATTTTTTAGCGCTTATCCCCCTCAGCAGTTATGGTTCACACGATCTGTAATGACGTAGAGGCGCGCCATGCGTGGGCCGCAATGATCAGTGCTGGGAGAGGGTATCGCCCCCATGACAGCCCCCACCCCCTTTCCCTTCGGACCGCCACAAGCTCTCGCTTTGGTTTAACATTCAAGCTTTCCAGTTTCCCTTTCGGAGCCCACGTCCTGAAACTTTCGGTTCCGTGGGAAAGCGGGAAAGGGGTTCATCAGGAAATTTCAGGGGGGGGGAGGGGTCAGCCCTGGCTACGCCAGTGGATCGATGTATAGCGATACAGTGACGTAAGAAGAATGACGGGGTGTTTCCAGAGGCGTACACCGACTATGTGAGTGTAGGGATGACGCTAATTGAAAACACGAGAGAAGGCGAGAGGAGTCGGGGACGATACAAGCAGCCCCTCTTGGACCATGTGCCGGAGGCGCTTTTTCTTGAAGTGCCGCTTGTACTGCACACAGTACCCGCGTGGACAATGCGCGTGCGATCACATCTAAAGCCCCTGTCGCATCGGGTGCGCGTACCTCTACAGGGGCATTCCTATAGACATGTACTTCGCGCCTAAAGCGCTAAACAGGGTCGTGAGCGGCGGCAACCACTGCGCGGCTGCTTTTTTGGAATGCCATGGGAAACGGCTTGGACGGACGCGCCAGGCCTTCTGGGGCTGCTGTCCCGTTGGGTGTCTGACGCTGTTCGAAAAAGTGTGGGTTGAAAGAGCTGCGGGGAGAGTAGGCAACCCGTGGCGTCTCACGAAGGTTGTGCTATTTCCAGGTTAATTTCGCTGCGGCTTTTAACGATGATGAATTTAATGGTGGCAAGAGGTGGGAAGCCCGTAAGCGCTGCCGTCGGTACGTGTTTTGAATTGGTCGCATTGAAAGCGATCTAATTAATCATTCCATGCACTCTCTGATCTCACTCAATTAATCATTCCAGTACTGGGATGCTCGGGCCTGATTTGTGCGGACGGGATGTCATCAAGGCCTTCGAACAGCACGGAAAGCAGGTGCTCGCCGTCGGAATCAAGGCCGCCCCCGGTAAGCCGTCCTCCTCTAAGGACGCGTTACTAGTGCGGCAATTATTAGGCGAGTTTCAAGATTTATTCTCTGACGAGCTAGGTGTAATTAAAGGACCACCCGTTGAGTTGCGCTTGCGGGAAGGGGCCGTACCTCGTTTTCTTAAGGCGCGTGCCGTGCCTTATGCAATGAGAGAAGCAGTTAGCCGAGAAATAGAATGTCTCGTTGATACTGGAATTTTGACACCAGTTGCTTGCTCTGACTGGGCAACACCCCTTGTGCCGGTGGTAAAAAAAAATGGGTCAATACGACTTTGCGGTGACTTTAAGGTCACAGCCAACGCTGCGTGCCACACGGAAAAATACCCTCTGCCCAAAATTCAGGACATCTTCGCTAACTTAAGCGGAAGTGAAGTGTTCTCCACGCTCGGTCTAAAGGAGGCTTGCAGTCAGCTGCCCCTAGATGATAAAACAAGAAGGCTTCTAGTGGTTAACACGCAAAAGGGGCTATTCTGCTTCAACCGGCTTCCTTTCGGTGTGGCGTCCGCACCAGCCAATTTCCAGAGACGCATGGAAGCCATTCTTCAAGGAATACCAGGCGTTCAAGTTTACTTGGATGACGTTGTAGTGGCGGAGAAACAAGATAACTGCGATAAGTAGTGCGAAGTTTTCCAGAGGTTTCACGACTACGGCGTGAAACTTCATCCAAGCAAATGCAAAATACGAGAGAAAGAAGTAGAGTTTCTTGGGCACCGCATATGCGCAGACGGACTTTTGCCTAAAACGCAGAACACTGAAGCCGTATCGGGAATGCCAAGGCCGACGTGTGTGTCTGAGCTCCGGTCATTCATCGGCTTTGTCACCTACTACAATGCATTCCTTGGCAACTTGGCAACGGTGCTTGCATCGCTCTATGAATTGTTAAAGAAAAACGCTCATTGGCAGTGGGGAGCAAGGCAAGAAGCATCGTTCGAAGCAACGAAACGCCTCATAAAAGACACCAAGTTCCTCATGCACTATGATCCGGGAAAGCCCCTCGTGTTGGAAACAGATGCGTCGTCTTACGGCATCGGCGCTGTGTTATACCACCGGGTCAACGGAGAGGCGAAGCCAGTCGGCTTTCGCTCGCACACTCTAACTGCCGCAGAGCGGAATTACGCACAGATTGAGCGTGAGGCGCTGGCAGTAGTCTTTGGCGTGACCAAATTTTGGGAATACCTACTGGGTAACACTGTCACGCTAATTACAGACCACATGCCACTGCTGCGACTTTTCAGCCCAGAGAAGCCCGTACCTGCGCGAATTCAACGTTGGTCTTTACTGCTCAGCGGGTACACCTACAAGATCGAGTACAAGGCAGGAAAGACTCTTCAGGTAGCAGATGCCCTGAGCTGCCTTCCGGCACGCCGCCCGCACGATGCCAGTACCGTGGAGTTCATCAACAACGACGCCCGTAAATACGTACTTTTCGCTGACCAACTTGACACCACGCTGATGTCATCAAGTGATTTGGCCCGGATGACAAAAGCAGACAGCACCCTCAAACAAGTAGCTGGCTATATTCGCGACGGCTGGCCTAGGAAATTACCGGGATTAAATCAAGACTTGCGTCCATTCTTTTTCAAAAAACACGAACTTGTGTGCAGTAATGACATTGTCTACTGGGGCCATTGAGCAATAATTCCGGTCGCCGCACGGAATGCCGTATTACGCATGCTGCACGACACGCATCAAGGAATGACGTCAATGAAGAAGCTGGCGCGGTCAATCTGTTGGTATCCGGGGCTGGACAGGGTCATTGAACGTGTTGTAAATACTTGCCCTGTATGTGTACAGTGTAGCAGCATGCCACCGGCCAAGGAGCCTGTGCCATGTCCGGAAACTGGAGAAAAGTGGTCAAGGGTGCACATAGACTATGCCGGTCCGATTGACGGACAGATGTTGCTCATCGCAGTTGACTCGCATACGAAATGGATAGAGGTGAGCCCCATGAAGATAGCCAACGCGGCACGTACTATCAAAGCATTACAATCAATGTTTAGTAGGTTTGGCCTGCCCCGAACCGTGGTTTCTGACAATGGACCACAGTTCACTAGTGCGCAGTTTCAGTCGTTCACGAAAGAGAACGAAATTTGCCACCTTCGCACCGTGCCTTATCATCCTCAATCAAATGGATTAGCAGAGAGGGCAGTGCGAACGGTTAAGCTGGGACTGCGCAAGAATGCTAGCGGCACACTGCAAGGTCGATTGGACCAAATTCTCCTTCAATATCGACGCACCCCCCTGCACAGTGGAAAAACACCAGCCTTCATGCTGCTTGGTTTCGAGCCTAGATGCAAGTTGGATAACATCGTGTCATGCCACCCTTATTCTCACGCAGATGCCAACCACCCCGGAACAATCCGCCAAGTGGGAGACTCTGTCTGGTACAGGAACTACGGGACTGGAGCCAGATGGAAGGCCAGCGTTGTGCAGGCCCCCGAAGGCCACCGCATGGCAACCATCAAATCTGGAGATGGCGAGCTTCATCGTCGGCACTACGACCAGTTAAGAGCGAGGAAAACTAACTCTGGGTTTGCCGCCTGTGAAACAGAAATCAAGCAAGAGCCCGGCGTTGACGCACAGCAGACCGAAGCTGGGGAACCCGGTGCACCAGTGATCGAAAGCGAACAACCCGAGAGCCCAGGTGGGACAGGCGCGGATAGCAGACCAGATACGGAGAACAATCAAGTTACAAGTGACGTCAGCGGCACAAATTGTGATACCTATAAAGATTCTGATCCTGGCGAGAACATGTTGCACAGGTCCACAAGAAATTGCCGCCCGCCAGATCGTTACCAGCCTTGAGGGGGAAGAAGGCTGATGCATCATCACTGGCACACCTCCTTGCCACTGCACACGGCAGGCTGATGCATCGTCACTGGCACCCCTCCTTGCCCACTGCGCATGTTCTCTGCGCACACTTCCAGCACCTATAAAAAGCCTCGTTACCAATAAACGTTGTTCACTGTTGTACGCTCGTGTCTGCACGCTTCATATACATTGCAGCTATTCGTCTTGAAATAAAATGGTAAAACATAAAGCACAGAAAATAAGCACATTTCTAACAGTAACGAAAAAGTTATCAAAATCTCATCAAACTTTTATTTGAACACTTTTGAGCTCATGTCCCAATTCTACATTTAAAATGATGAAGTAATGAAGTAATATCAATACAGCAGAAATCCTGTGGTTAGCGCCAGTTTCAAGGAATATGTCCTTATAAATCGGTGGCAAAACGCATTGGTGTTCTCCTTAACACTATCAACAATGTTAGAAATGGTGGTGCTGATTGGTTTCCCTAGCATAGGACACCAATCGCTGCAAACACTGTCTTGCAAGGTTGTAAGTGGGCATATTCGGTATAACTTTAAGAACTTCTGCACGTGCAAGTCCACAGACAGTGATTACGTGCGAGCTCCAACAGAATGATGCAAAAGTATGGGGATTGTACAAAACAAATAATAGAGGCCTGCAAGATAAAACAAAAGGATACATTCACGTGCTTTGGTCAATGCAAACGAGTCATCACAATTTATCACACTTTTTAAACCTCACATTGCTACCACAGTCAACCGTGAAAGAGGCAGAATGCTCAGCTTAGTATTCGTCTTCGGAAGAATTGACCCCTCGTGTTGCCGGCACAGCCTTTTTCGTCTGATCTTTTCGCATCGAGTTTTCGCACGTATGATGGCCCAACAGAGAAGTGTAAGTGTGGTCTCCAACAGCTGCAGCAGCAGCAGGCAGGGCAGGTAAGGAGGGGGCAACGCTCGCAGCTATGTCTGGCGCTGCCACAGCAATTCGAGGCGGCAGCACCCTTGACCGTTTACGTCGCATCGCCACTCTCCGGCGCAGGCGCTGCGCTGCCCTGTCGACCCCACCGTCATCGGAGTCCGTGTCACTTGCCGTAGAAGTGTCCGAATTGCTGGACCACAACTGAAGCAAGCGTTTCTTCCCAGCCATGGGCTTGCACCTCCGGGCGGGCTGCTGCAAGGGCGTGGTCGACACCGCTGCAGCAACCGCAGCCGGTGCGGTGGTGCGGCGCTCTGCGTCTCCTTCGTCCGAGGAAGACAGCTCAATGACAATCGGTGTCCTCGACCGCGTTGGCACTGCAGGCATGACCGAGCTCACTATCATGCAATCCGAGTTGTCCGATTCCAGATCCACCAAATTGGTCGTCACATTGTGGTGCAGGCCACTGGGACTCGGCTGACTCGGGTCCGAGTGCGCCCCGAGCGTTACCGGCGCCACAGGAGAGGTATCCTCCAGCGATGACTCCGGCGTCTGCAGGAACACCGCAGCGGGCGTTCCGCGTGCCACGACATGGGCACGGTAGTTGTACACGGCGACCCGGTCGTAGGCGACCATGTCGAGCGGCGACGCAATGAATGCGGCCAGCTCGTGCAGGAAGTGCACTGTCCGGGTGCCGAAGAAGTATTGCACGTACAAGGCGAACTGGAGGCTGCAGACCTCGTAGCATCTAAGGAGCTGCAGCACGAGCCCGGTGGCGAAGGTGATCTGCGAATCGTTGTCACCCAGGAGGGCCACGAGTTCCCTGTTGAGCCACGGGATGAGGCGGTGGGCGCATGCGGGATTTTCGCGAAAGTATGCCGGCGTGAAGTGGCGTGACGAGCGCCAGTTGTCGGACAGGTACACCCACAGGTCCAGCTCGTACAGGCGCTGGCGTTCTGGCGCTGGCGCTGGCGTGCTGTGGAGAATGTGGAGTGCATTGAGCTCTCTTGTTGCGCCAAACAAATGGCGTTTTTCCAAGTGTATGTTAACGAAGAATGTGCAGTAAAACCTTGTTCATCCAGATTTCACGGGACCGAAAAAAAAATTTGTCAGAATTTATACTTATTTATTCCACATACGATCAATCCTCAAGGGATTATAACAAAAAGGACCAGTAGAACGGTAGGAGTTGCGAACAACAAAGCGAATATAAATACAGTATATAATTACAAGAGTGTTCTTGCAAAAGTTTTTCCTTGGTTAAAACAACAGAATTAAGTCCACCATCACAGATTCAAGACATGGGCACAATTTACGGTTACCAAGAAGAACCCTAATGTAAAAATAAAACAAACCAATTCAAGAAAAAACTAGTAAACACGTGATAAAAAATATGTGATGGACATGATAAACAATGCAATCATGCACATAATGCATTATGCAAAACCTCAGTGTCGGTGGAAATGCACTTTTGGATGAAAGGGTGTACATTTTAAACACTAGAACATCAAGAAGGGGAAAAAAATAGTAATATTAGGTAGCTAACAAATCATGCATTACATGAGTGTGTACGTTTACAAGGGGTATAACTAAAAATGGTGCTAACAGAGAAGCAAGCTAAAATATACAAAAAATAGGTGCTAGCATATGAAAATAAGTGACAAAGCACACACAGCAAGTAAATCAAAGCTGTAAGGCGAGTAGATTTTCTTCCACTGAACTAGCAAATGTATCAAATGAGCAGCTGCTACTAATGGACTTGCTCAAATTATTCCACTCTCTTATTGCTAAAGGAAAGAACGAATTCTTAGAGCAGTCGGTACGAAAGAAATACTCATTGAGTGTTTGTGTGCGTTTATGTCGCGTTGGCAGTGTTTCAGTTCAGGAGATGTACCTAGAGGTATCAATGTTAAACCGGTTGTGTAGGAGCTGGTACATAAGCTTAGAACGGACTATGACTGCTCGGTTTTGTACTGTTAAGATTCCGGCTTAGTTAAATAGTTTGGCGGGTGAGTCTGTTAGTTTGTTTATCGTATACATACCGCAGTGCCTTCCTTTGTACACCTTCTAGTTTGTTAATTAGTTGTCAAGTGTATGGGAACCAAACAACATCTGCGTAATCAAAGACTGGCCTGACAAAAGCTCTGTAAGCTAGAATTTTTGTATCGGGTGGTGCTAGTTGGAGGTGTCTTCCAAGAAAGAAAAGGCGTTTCACTGCAGTGGCTGGAACGTTGTTAATATGGGAGTTCCATCTGAAGTTGTGTGTTAATGTTAATCCGAGGTATGTGCGTTCTTGAACTCGTACCAGCGATACGTCATTGACGGTATGCATAAAGTTTGCGTCACTTTTTTTTCTTCTTTTCTTGTGATAGATAGAACAGCAGATTTCTTAGTATTGATAGTCATCTGACAGTCGGCACACCAGTTAGACACTGCTTTTACGTCGTCGTTTAATGCTATGTGGTCATCATGGGAGTTAATATTTCGATAAAGAATGCAGTCATCTGCAAATAGTCTGACGTTTCCTGCAATTTTTTCTGGTAGGTCACTATTAAAAATTAGAAATAAAATAGGAGCCAAAGCGCTTCCTTGGGGTACCCCCGATGTTACGTTCTGTGCACAAATTGAGTACTGTTAGCAAGGTAGCCGCAAATCCAGTCAACTATGGGGCCTGTACCTAGTCTAACTTCAAGTTTCCTTATAAGCTTTTTGCATGATACTCGATGGAACACTATCAAGAAATCAAGTAGGATGAGGCGGCCGACTTGAGCACCGAATTAGAATGAAACTACTGTTTGCCGCAACAGTCCAACTTACGCATGCACACAAGGGTTGGGCACTTTAGAGAAAGAAGGTTTCGTCACAGTTCCGTAGCACACAGCCAACACGCACACCAAGCCGAAACAAAACTACTGTTTGCCGCAACTGCTGCGGACAAAACAATCATGGCCGCTATCTACGCAATCATGGATGACAACTACGCAGTTATGAAGGCAAGCGACGAACGAGGCATTATGTGTGGCGGTAAACACGAGAATGCTACAAAGGCACATATAGGTATGAAGCATTCCAGCATTCCTCTCATTAACGCACCATTTCCACTGACGACTATGGCGATGCTAACTCCGCTGCTTTGTTTCGGTTGGACTTTAGCACCGCCTTTGCTCTTATGCATTGAACATTTGTGCCGCTCTGCACTCACCGAGCTTTGAGAGTTGTCAGAAATAACCTATGTGTCTCCAAATTAGCTAGAGTTCAATTGCATTACATAATGCACATGCCTGCCAAACCAGAGGACGAGTCCAAATGATCCGATTTTCCAAAATTAACGATGGTAGAATTAACAAGATTTTACTGCGTGTACTTAGTATAGCGCGCTAAACTACCATGCTGTAAGTATGTCCCTTACAGAGCTCACATATTTCTCTGGTGGCGGAGAGCAAAGTTCACTGACATTTACTTCCACATCACTAACTGCGAGCAACGTGGCTTGTGTGAGTGGTCTCTCAACATTTTGTATCCCATGTAGCTAAATTTAGTGAAAAGTTCTCCCCATCCCAACTTGCAGCAGTAGACACCCTTACAAAGGCTATCACTACCCTAAGACAAGACTTGCTTGAAGGGTCATAAGAACAATATCGCCACACTGACCTGGTCCGTACGAAGATACTCCTTGTGTCACCTGTAGAGAACTGCGCGACTGAGTGCCGGCGCTGCCTTGACTGCCCCGTCAGCAGCATCGGCGAGCTTCGTGATGTAGATGCCACCATCGCTTCCGCTGCTGCGGCAGCTCTCACCGTCGAAGATGCCTGAAAAGCATTGTTGTGCACAAAGTATTGGTCGTAGTCTTCTAAAGAGCGCACGTTGTGAAGAATGCTCTTGAAGCGCTGCTTGCACAGCGGGCACTCGGCCTTCACCTGCAACGAAAACACAATGGGGAAATGAATGACGTCGCCAAGTGGACTTCGCAGATTCACAAATATGAAAGCCGCTCAATCAAAAGGACAGCAACAGCCGCGGCGACACCTCACAGTAAGAGGTCTATTCAACTTATCATGAGACATAAGAGCGGCCAGAACTTGCAACAAATAAGGAACTTGCAACTTCGAAGCCTTATCAAAAATTATTGAGATTGGTTTCACCCACTCCACTGAGCTTGCTTTAACACCCAAGTGGGCGATGTAAGAACAATATAAGAGAAGGCATACCATAAGCGGAGAGGTGTGTAGTTGGGTCCAGTTGTGTGTGTGTGTGTGTGTGTGCTGTCTAAGGTTGAATCATCATCAGCCTATATTTATGTCCACTGCAGGACAAAGGCCTCTCCCTGTGATCTCCAATTACCCCTGTCTTGCGCTAGCTGATTCCAACTTGCTGCCTGCAAATTTTCTTAACTTCATCACCCCACCTAGTTTTCTGCCGTCCTCGACTGCGCTTCCTGTCTAAGGTTGAATACCAACCAATAGTTCAAGAAAGCCATTCTGCCAAGTTCGCATGCGCTACTGTGCAAATTGCTCCAGCTTTTATTGGTTACCTTTATGACAACCTGGTCGAGACTATTATAGACTGGCAGCTGCTGTTGGCTCTTTCACAGTGCAACATTACCAGGTTTGTTTGGGGTAGAAATAGGAAATGAGAGGCGGAGAGGTTGGCCAGAGTAACTGTGTGGCTGGCTACTCTGCACGAAAGAAGGGGAGGGGGGAAGGGTTCGACAAAATGAGATCAATTGATTGATTCTGAGCAGCGTGGGCATTTAGTGCACTTGCCGGCCATTTGCCGGACCGTTCGGCAAAAGGCTTCGGAGCGCGCCACCAGGATGGACGAACTCGATAGTTCGAACCAGCACTTCCTCAATTTTTTCAATACCAGCCAGATGCGGCCAACCCAGCCGTTCACCACCCTCTCTGATCGCCCTTTCCTACTCTCTCCGGTCGACTAGCATTCGCGCCTCACGACGGAAGACGGAAGAAGAAATCCTGACAGACGCGTGAAGCGTCCACCGCATCTCCTCCGGAACGGCAGCGGCGCGTGCTCAGACGCACGCGTGGCGCAAGCAGTCGTACCCTCTGGCTAGCGTCACATCGCGGCAACTTAATGAACTAAGGCACACCAACGGTTCCCTTGCAGAGCGAGCGATTGCACTGGCATATTGAAAAAATAGTGGAGGCGCTGGTTCGAAGGCACCACCGTTCACGTGACCGTACATGTGAACGATTAGGCTTTGGTGTCCAGCATGATAGTGAACATATTCGCTCGGTAAGTCGGAATTCCTTGATTTGTCGCGCACCCATCGGAATGTTTCGTCGGGAGTAATTCGGCTAGCAGGCATTAGTGTACAAAAGGCGTAATAAGTGTCCTTTTAAATGTTTGCACCACTGTGTTGTTCCTTTGTCCCAAGAGCACGTGTGAGACCCCGCAATTCATGGGGTTCAATGGCCCAAAGCAAGACGGGCGCCCTGAAAGACACTACAGTTGATCCCTTCTGGCACTATGCGCACAACTGTGCAAGCGAAAATGGTGAACCAAAATCAAAAGCAGTGATTATTATGGTTGTATTCAAACTGCGTCGCAAACATCTTGAAACACTTCTGATTGGAACTGAGCAGCAAGTTTCAATAATAAGCTTAAAGTGTTTTAGCTAAATGAGTTGGCAGGTAGACGGCTGGATATTTGCCCTCTGTGCTAGTTTGTCTTCCATGTAGTAAAACTTATTGTTTCCTCGGACTGGAAACAACATTAAATTCAATTATTCAATTCAACATCAATCAAATTATATATTATAGAATTATAATTATTAGTTCGCTGAGAATACCTAGAAAGCTAACTGCACACCTTGTATAATGCATGAAAACTTTGAGAAAACAAGTGTTCAGTAGTTATTTTCAAGCCATAATTATTCTGCACACTTCAAACTGTCAGCACATGACACAAATAGCACGGCCCTTATTTTCTCCAAGTAGGAAATTCCAAGAAAGCAGTAAACATTTGTAAGTGTTTCACATACTGTCTTTGGGCCATCTGAAAACGAAGTTTAGAAATTTTCATCTACCACCTAAATAACTCGAGGCTCCAAAATTTATCTGCGTATCACCCCAAACATTTCCCACATTTTCTGAAAATATGAACTTTGTGAGTGGTCCATTTTTTTTTTCCATGAAATTGTGAGAACAGGCATACAGAACGTTTTCGAAAGCTAGCTGCGCCAGCAGCTTCGCCGTAAAAAACGAGAAAGCATCTAAGTTTCAGGTCATTGAAATAACGGAACCAGCACAAATGCATTTTTTGAGCTCGGTTGGAGGTTGGTACAGAACGTTTCGAAGGGTAACACCTGTCACACAAGCCTCTGTCATTGCCAAATCATAAGTTATTGCATCAATGGTCCTCATACCTCAATGCACGAGGTGGACACAGGAACTAGCTGGTGGAAAGAGAAAAGCGTGATGGCACTTTATTTTACACCCAATATAATTTAATGAAATTAAATGTTTTCAACGCATTGGGCATTGTGGGCTTTAGAGAATGAATCACAGTAACCCTGCACACGCGCACCTCTGGTCACAGTGTATTAAATTTCTAGTGTATTATTAAAGAAATCAGAGATAATACATTGGTCCACATTGGGTGAATACAGAACTAAACTATCTTTTGCTACTCACAAAAATTCAAGAGTGAGACTGAAAAATGTTTTCTAAACATTTTCGTTCTGCCAAATTCTTAATCGTCTGGGTATCTGCCCATTCTTGTGGCCAATTCCTGAGAATGGGTACGACATAGTGGGCATAGAAGCCTTATCCGTCGTTCTTTGTGCATACACCTCTCGTCAAAGGTCTTTCCTCTACAAGCATCATACATGGCAGTCATCCGTTTACCACAGACAGCCAGCCAACAGCTACAGGCGGAGAAGCCATGCGCCTGTCAACCGGTATAGCTGCTACCTCGCTAACTCAAACGAGCTTTGCGTCATTTAGATTGCAGCATTGCGTTGCATCTGCGATCTTAGCTTACCCATTCTATTATATATTATTTCGTTGGAGCTAACATCATTCTATTTGTGCTCGAATATCAAATACATTATGTTAAATCCTGCACAGTCACGTTGCCATGTGGCGTTCTGCCATTGCTGTAGACTGCTTCTCAAAAACTTTATTCTGTGTATTGGTTGCAACAACAGTATTCGAGAAAATGGTCTGCAATCTGAGCAACTCATCAATCACAGACAGTGAAGCTGTAGAAGCGAGTTCTCGTATGCTTGATTGAGAGTACTAGGGGTCTGTTGGTTGGCTGTTCTTACAGTGACAATTCATTAGTGTCATCACAGATGCCGCATGCGAATTCTAACAGATGCCCAGGTCATACAACCGCTTCGTGGCTCCCACACAGGCTGAACATGCTGAATTACTGGACCAAGCTGTAGCTTTCGCTGCCGCAGCCACACAAAACTCGTAGCGGACCTCTAACGTAGCACAAAATGTGACCCGAGAAAAAAAATATGGACTACTGGTAAAAAAATTGCACAAGGAAGTTGTCTATTTGAGTGAGGTATACACACGCTAACTTCGTTTTTATAGTCATTTGATAATTGCATTTGAAAGTGACAATTCAGGACTCCATTGCACGTTGTTAAATTTAAAATTATGGGGTATTACGTGCCAAAACCACGATCTGATTATGAGGCACGCCATAATGGAGGACGCCGGAATAATATGGACCACCTATGAATCTTTACTGTGCACCTAAATCTAAGTAAACGGGTGTTTTCGCATTTCGCCCCCATCGAAATGTGGCCGCTGTGGCTGGGATTCGATCCTGCGACCTCTGCAATGAAGGCTTAGCAGCCTCCATTGCAGGTTGCATTTCTAGCTGTTCTTTGATTTGACCTTCGATACTAAACACACTGCCACAGGACACAGCTGGCTTTCACTGTCGCTGCATAGAAACAGTCGTGCAAGTCCCCTTTAACAGTGTTGCTGTAAAAATAAAAAACTGCTAATGTGTAATGCATCGCAAGATGCTCTCAAGCTTTTTAGGCGCGAAGCACCTTATGCGCCCGGGCTGTCGGCGTCTCCTGTCGTCATCGTCGTCACGGTAAGCAAGCGGCTCATGCTCGCGCTCCCGCGTTCGTCGTCTTCCACAGCTGGCTGCGTTGGCGCTCATCATTCAAGCGTAGAATTTCACTTTTCTTCTGTCGTCGTAATGGGGAGGCCTCATTTATGGGGTTATAAGCCATTGCTTAAGGCAGTATGAGCCCACTAACGGTGCATCCACTGCATGCTTCGCACCTCCCCAGGCTTCACGTTGGTGGAGCTGCATTTCGCTCCATGGGTCATTTGACACTTACGCATAAAATTTATTTCACCGCTCAAACCAAGCCTATGACTCAACTCGTGTTAACTGTAATAACTAATAAAAACTAAAACAGTAAGAAAGGCGTCCATAATGGACAAATTTCTTTACTGCCATAGTGGCTCTAGTGAGTGCTAGACTAACCTTTGACCATTTCAGAAGGCATGAAAAGCAGAAGGTATGGAAGCAACTGCCGGCGAACGACTTGTCCTCAAGAGGACCGAGGCAGATGGGGCAGCTCTGCTCCGGGGATGACGACCGCTCCGGCGACTTGGACGATGGCGGTCGGGGAGGGGCAGCGTTGTCCCTTTTCGCACCTTCCAGCTTGACCGCCGAGGCCAGAGTTTCACCGGCAGCCACACTGCCACTGCTGCTGCAAGCAGATGGCATCGCCACCTCATTGGTTGCCATGGAAACTTGCTTCACAGCTGCAGCAGGACAAGAGAATAGTTTCATGCAATCACACATAATACAAAAGTGACTAAAAATGCAAAAAAAAACAATTTTGTGCAACAAAAATTCCTAGCCGCGGGCCCGAGGATTCGACGCTCGATGTGCTTAGTCGCACAGACCCACGTGCCGATGCGCGAAATGCCTAGCCGCGGGCTGTTACGATTGCCATGTGACACCCCGTGAAAAAAGGATTATTGGAAGGACCATGGGCCGTATTGTGAAACGTTCCACTTCGGCGAAATTTCTTTTTTCGCTTTCAGGTGTGTGCTGATTGGCTGGTTGAGCAAAATTGAATGACGTCGAGCTCAACCATCCAATCAGCTCATCCAATTTTGCTAAAACAGCCAATCATCGCGTGCCCGAAAGCGAAAAAGAAATTTCGCCGAAGTGGAACGTTTCAGAATACGGCCCTATGCCTAATCGAAACGGAGGATGGATCCCTAATTTGCTATGGGTGTCTCGAGTGGTCCCTGGTCTGGCGGGCGCCCCGCAGTGATTACGGGCCCCTTTGTGTGCGTGCGCATCAGGAGGGAAGGCCGCCTTCCACGAACTGTGCAACTCAGGGGGAGACTCCTTCCGCGTACCAAACGGGACCCACGAGTCGCCGCTAGCGGAGGCAAGCACGTGCAACGTCGCCTAGGAGAGAGGGAGCAGCCGCCAATCCCCGACCGGACTCAGCTGACATGTCACGTGACGTTGACGTGAGCAAAATCCCGCCTACGATTTTAGCGGTCATATTTAGGCGGCCCCGCAATGTATTTTCTTATTATTCTCTCTCTTTTTTTTTATCCTTCACCAACCATGAAATAAACAGTGCAAGTTTCGCACTAAAAATCGTCTCGCCCTGCCTGGTCGCCATGGTCTACCGGACGCCTGCAGCCTGCCGAGAACGCCACGCTACCCTAGTAGTAACGCCGGTCGAGGTTGTAGTAACCGGCGTCCCAACAGGGCCCGAGGATTCGACGCTCGATGTGCTTATATATAGTCGCGCAGTCCCACATGCCGATGCGCGAAATGCCCAGCCGCGGGCCCGAGGATTCGACGCTTGATGTGCTTAGTCGCGCAGTCCCACGTACGTGCCGATGCGCGAAATGCCCAGCCGCGGGCCCGAGGATTCGACGCTCGATGTGCTTAGTCGCGCCGTCCCACGTGCCGATGCGCGAAATGCCCAGCCGCGGGCCCGAGGAGTCGACGCTCGATGTGCTTAGCCGCGCAGTCCCAAGTGCCGATGCGCGAAATGCTTAGTCGCGGGCCCGAAAAAAAAAAAAAAAAAAGGATTGACTCCAACGGTAAATGTACCAATTGCGAAATTTCCAATCGTAATTTAGTACAAAATTGTACCAATTGAACCCACCGGAACGTGACCAATTGGTTTTTGTTGGAGTGACCAATTGTATACCCAATGGGACGTGCTAATTGGTTTGAAACCAATTGGTTGGAATGACCAATTGCACTAATGGTAAATACCATTACACATGTATATACTCCACAAAGCAAACCTACGAGGTCTGTTAGAAACGTAGCCAAGCTTTGGCCGAAGAAAAAAGAGTGGCGTAACTGGAGCATTGGAAACCTATAATCACCCTCAAAGTAGTCTTGGGACTCCACACACTTCTCCCAGCGGCGCTGCCATTGTTGGAAGCATTCCGAGAAGGCGTCTTTCGGAATGGAGTTTAGCTCAGCTGTCGTTGCAGCCATAACGTCCTCTCTTGTCTGAAATCGCGCTCCTTTCAATGGCCTCTTGATTTTGAGAAACAGCCAGAAGTCGCAGGGGCCATAGCAGCTAGGAGAGTAAGGAGACTGTCGAAATACAGGAGTCTGTTTTTTCGCCAAAAAATTCTGAATCAAGTGCGAGGAATGTGCAGGAGCATTGTCGTGATGGATGCGCCAATTTCCTGTTGACCACAACTCCGGTCTCTTGCGCCGCACAGCATCACGTAGGCGACGAGGACATCCCTGTAGTATTCTTTGGTGATCGTTTGACCCTGTGGTGCGTACTCGTTGTGTACCACACCGCGGGAGTCAAAGAAAGCAGTCAGCATCACTTTGACGTTGCTGCGCACTTGGCGGGCCTTCTTTGGTCTTGGTGACGTGGAATGCTTCCACTGTGACGACTGGGATTTGGCTTCCGGGTCGTACCCGTACACCCACGACTCGTCACTATAGTGATTATGGTGTTCATGAAGTCGAGGTAACTGTTTATGGAATCCAGCATGTCCTGTGAGACTTCAACACGAAGTTGCTTTTCCTCCACAGCAGTGGCGCACCGACGGGGGGGGGGGGGGGGGATTCGGGGGTTGGAAACCCCCCCTGAGGCCGACTTGACCCCCCCTTTTGTTTAACCCCTTTTCTTTCCTTACGCATTTCAGTACTGCAACTAAGATGTAAGACGCGAAATCGTCTGCACACTCGCAAAAAGCGCATTTTATTGACAATTTCCCGTGAAGAAATCGAAATTAGTGCTGTTTAGATGGTATTGGCAAACTGTCAACCCCCCCCTGGCAGAGATCCTGGGTGCGCTACTGCTCCACAGTGAGCAGCTTCGGCACGAATTTCGCCGAAACTCTCTTCATGGCCAAATCTTCGGTCATAATGGAATGTGCAGAAAAAGTGCTAATGCCCACCTCTTCCGCAATTTGTCGGATAGTCACACGACGGTCCCGCATCACCACGGCGTTCACTTCGGCAATGAACTAGCTGGTCATTTCGGCATGTTGATGGCCGACCGGAGCGTGGCTCGCTCTTCACTGATGTGCGGCCGTCTTTAAACCGCTTGTACCACTCCTTAATCTGTGTGCTGCTCATAGCATCGTCACGGAAAGCCGTCTGAATCTTCTGAATGGTTTCCACTTGGCTGTCGCCCAGTTTCTGGCAAAATTTCATGCAGTTCTGCATGCTCCACTCGCTCCATCATCTTCCTTGCAATTAAAAAAAAAAAAAAAAAAAAAAAAAAAAAAACACGAGAGCACTACGCACTACCTCACTCAAACGCTGCGTCCCAGCGACTGACGTCATCGGCAGGACTGGCGCTGAGCCGTGCTCCCCCATGGGCTGCAGAAGATAGCGCCAACCTTTCCCTTTCCATACGAACCACTTACTACTATCGGCAGGCGGGAAAAAATTCGTGCATGAGCACGAAGGTTCAAGGTCGGCTGATGCAAGCGCGCTTGTTTGATATCCATCATGCAGGTGTTCGCAAAAAAAAAAATAATAATAATAATAAGGTCGGATACTTTTCTAACAGACTTCGTAAATGGGATTCCATGCAGCTGTTAGAAACAGGGCCGGTATTTGTAGCGATGCCTTTAAAGTAATAATGCCTTTTCGCGCTTATCGCGCTTTGTCAGTGGTCAGAGCGACGGTCCGCACACGGTATCAACGTTGATAACGCGAGCGGACCGTCGCTCTGACCACTGACAAAGCGCGATAAGCGCGAAAAGGCATTATTATTTTAAAGTAATCGCTACAAAATACCGGCCCTGGTTTGCTATAGCCTTATAGATAGTACTGCATGCATATATAGCTGTAACTAATTCCAGTTTCCTTGAATGGGTTCATAAACTGAAAGTATGATTTTTCAGTTGGTTATGTTCTAGCTAGTTTATTCCTATCGGTAGTCCAATTAGACTCAGTTGGGAATGTATAAGGTGATCCTATCTAGTTCAAACTGGCAAGTCGAATTGGACTCAATTGGTTGCATCCCTGACTCAATTGTAACCATGCAATTGGAGGTAAGGATTTCCCAATGGGCCCAGTTGATTCCAATTGGCAAGTCCAATCGGACTCAATTGGTTTCACTTTGACTCAATCGTAACCAGTTGGAACTAGGGATTTTCCAATCGGTCCCAACTGGGTCCAGTTCATTTCAATTGGGAACTCCAATTGGTTTCTCCTCTGACCCAATCGTAACCGGTGGGAAGTAAGGATTTTCCAATTGGTTCCTATTGGTCCCAGTTGATTCCTATTGGAAAAGCTAATTTTGAGTCAATTGTTTATTGTTTTCGGTTTTTTTTTTTTTTTTTTTTTTTTTTTTTTTTTTTTTTTTTTTTACTGGGGAGGATTCGAGGCTCGATGTGCTTAGTCGCGCAGTACCAAGTGCCGATGCCGCGAAATGCCTAGCTGTGGGCCCGAGGATTCGACGCTCGATGTGCTTAGTCGCGCAGTCCCAACTGCCGATGCGCGAAATGCCTAGCCGCGGGCCCGAGGAGTCGACGCTCGATGTGCTTAGTCGCGCAGTCTCAAGTGCCGATGCGCGAAATGCCTAGCCGCGGGCCCCAGGAGTCGACGCTCGATGTGCTTAGTCGCGCAGTCCCAAGTGCCGATGCGCGAAATGCCTAGCCGCGGGCCCGAGGATTCGACGCTCGATGTGCTTAGTCGCGAATCCCGAATCATCGAGCGCTGAAAGGTTTAACTGCGTGTCCGATCGAGGATTTCGTGCGCGAAGCTTGGTCGCGAAGTCCGCGTCGTCGATGCTCGGAATGCTTATCCGCGCAGGTCTGTCCACAAACAGAGGGATCGGCCACGCTACTGCTATGTCCGCGTAGCGTCCAAGGCAAAGATGGCGCTTTGGCGCAAGTTGCGCAGCAAGGCGTAGACGAGTAGAATTGTAGCAAAATGGCGCAAACGGCGCAGTTGGACCGCCACTGGATTGGAGTGCATAGGGCACGCATTGCCAAATCCTGACTGGAAGCTTACCACTGTCGTTGAAAAGAAAAATGTACAATCATTGCATTCTACCGGTGCTAACATATGGGGCAGAAACTTGGAGGTTAACAAAGAAGCTCGAGAACAAGTTGGACCGCCCAAAGAGCAATGGAACGAAAAATGTTAGCCCTGCTGTTAAGAGACAGGAAGAGAGCGGTGTGGATCAGAGAGCAAACGGGAATAGCCGATATTCTAGTTGACATTAAGCGGAAAAAATGGAGCTGGGCAGGCCATGTAATGTGTAGTATGAATAACCGGTGGACCATTAGAGTTACAGAATGGATACCAAGAGAACGGAAGCGCAATCGAGGACGGCAGAAAACTAGGTGGGGTGATGAAGTTAGGAAATTTGCAGGCGCAAGTTGGAACCAGCTAGCGCAAGACAGGGGTAATTAGAGATCACAGGGAGAGGCCTTCGTCCTGCAGTGGACGCTGATGGTGCTGCTGCTGGGGGAGATATATAGAGACAGGAAAGTACAAGTTAATTGTATATGGAAGGTCGATCGTAATGAAATGGTGGGAATTCACCAAGGATATAAGCAAGGATGTCCTCTGTCTCCATTGTTCACGCTTTACGTTAAAGACGACTGGAAAACAGCGAATTAGGGTTTGATTTATCGTACATGCGTAATGGGCAAAGGTGCAACAGCAGGTCCCTAGACTGATGTATGCAGACGACGTAGTGCCACTAGTGGATAACGCAAGATGTTTATTGGCACTTGCGAATATGTGTGGCAACGCAGCGACAAATCCAGAATCCAGGCCTCAAGTTTAGCACGGAGAAATCGGGAATTATGATCTCAGCCCCGCCCCGCGCCCCTAAAATGTCGTTACCGGAGTTCTGTTACCCAAATAATTTGAGGACTTTTTTGCGTTGCCTCCATATTTTCACTTCTGTTGTGGCAAAAAGCTTATGTATGTTCACCTCACTTCAAATTACTTTGCGTGCCTTTTTTTACCCTGAAAAAACCCTGCAGACTTCAGTGACCCCTTCGGCAGAGTCTTCTATCAACGGCGTGTGAAAAGCATGTGAGTGATGTGTGTCACAATATTGATTCTCTTTCCAGTAGGCAATGCTATAACGACTGGCTACAAAATAAATAAAAAAAGCTCTTCTAATTATTTACAACATTTACGCATTAGGGATGGAAACATCGCCTCTTGCATGCAAGGGCCATAAATACAGAGTGTTTCAGCAAACACTTTCAAAAAATTTTTAAAGGTTGCCTGTGGCAGATAGCACAATTCTAGTTCATGAGCTGGTCTATAGAGAATAGGTGGACATTACTTGCACAAAAAATTGAAATGCATAATCGAATAATTAAAAAATCACCAATTAGGTTTTTAACATTAACTTAATATGGCGCGTGTTGCAATTTACAAATTCTAGCCGTGGAATTCGCAAGACGGATGCACTAGGAACTATTTCTCAGTGTGGCACCAGTTTCGAGATATTATTTCCCGAACATTGCGGAGAAATCCATTGGCGTTCCAGTTACTTTTGCGCTTACCCGCCGTGGTTGTTTAGTGGATATATGGTGTTGGACTGCTAAGCATGAAGTCGCGGGATCAAATCACGGCCATGACGGCTGCATTTCGATGGGGCAAAATACTGGAACACCCGTATACTTAGATTTAGGTGCACGTTAAAGAACCCCAGGTGGTCTAAATTATTCCAGAGTCCTCCATTACGGCGTGCCTCATAATCAGATCGTGGTTTTGGCACGTAAAATCCAATAATTTGTTCTTTTCATACTTTTGTGCTTTGATGCATAAAACGACGTTTTGTTGAGAAAGTGACTGGCGCATCAATGTATTTCTATGCAAAGTTAGAGAATTAATATCTCGACAGTGGTGTCAGAGATTTAGTTCAAAGTGGATCCGCATTCCACGACCAGAATTTGTAAATTGCAATATGGGCCATAAGGTAATTAGCTAAAAACTTAATTGGTTAATTTTATTCATTAGTCGATTATGCATTTCAATTTTTTGTAAAGTAATACCCGCCTCTTCGAGTAGACGAGCTCATGAACTAGAATTGTACTATCTGCCACAGGCCACCTTTAAAAAATTTAGAAACTGTTCGCTGAAACACCTTGTATATGGAATTCACTCAGTAACCGAAACGATGCCAAGCCGGATTCACTCAAAATCAGAAATAATAGAAGTCTAGAAGTCATGCGCAGCAGCCCTTATACTCGGACTCAAAGTACTAAAAAAATAGAGTGCAGTTTGGCCGGGAAGACGAAGCAGTATTAGTGATAGCGAAGTAGAAGACAATTACGCGAAGGAAGATTCTTCCCGTGTAAATCCGTGTAAGGATCGCACCCGTGTAAGGGCCGCACCCATAACTTGACAGCCAATATTAAAAAAAAAAAAAAAAAAAAAAAACAGACATCCAACCGAGAATCAATCGCGTTCCGTGCGCTGATTCTGATCGGGCTCAACAGCGAATTGTCGCGCGCAGCGTTCTTTCGCGCGTCGCTACTGGATGTCGAGAGGAGGCGATCGCAGAGGTTTACTGCGGATTTCATACTCGTAGTTGGAAAAATGAATTCAATGACCCGGTCCCATGAAAGGCTCGTCAAAATCGCGACAGAAAAGTGTGGCCCTTACACGAGTCTATACGTTATGTTATAGTGGCCACATAAATTGTAGTAAACATTCACCTAAAATTAAAATATTAAGCATAGTGGACATAGTGGACATAGTAAGCACGGACCATGTAAACCTGTAAATACCTCACTAGGTGACCTCGAGCACTCGCCTTCACAACGCAAGCATTGTGAAGAACGTCGGCAGCGGAGGCGAACGGTTCGTACAGCCGCGCGATTTACCGCAACTCTTAAAATTAGATTCATCATCATTATCTGCATATTTTTATGTCCACTACTGACGGCCTCTGTGAGTGATCTGCGATGACCTCTGTCTCTTAACTCTGCAACACTAGGGGCGCAGACAGAAAGACAGCCCGGCAATGAAGACAGCGCGCATGAAGTTAGCAGCCATCCCTGGTCGCCCTTTATCATTGCACACACCAATGATTACCAACAATTAGATATGGCACGCGGGCCCTATAAGTGTCAGCCGCGCACAGTCATTCACAACTACGGCAGGGCTAGAGGAGAAGACGCGTGCTCTCCTTCCCATTCGCGTTTGATTACGTGACCTACAACTAACCCGAATATTGAGCGCGTGGGAAATAATGCCCATCAAGCCGACATCCTTTTCGGCTCACTGTTACGTGCCTTTTCCCGCACCCACAGGATATGGGTCGCTCACGTGTATGGCTTTTGGATTTAATGCGGAACATCACGGCGACGACAACGGCGACAATTTATTTGTTTATTTATTTATTATTCAATACTGCAAACCTTGTACAGGTCCAAGCAGGGTGAGTAAAAAGGTAAACAAGGTAAATACAACAGAGTTAATAACGTTTCAAAAACATCAAATTGAGGCGAAAGGCAATAAAGAATCATTCCAATCAGTTACAGTGCGAGGAAAAAAATGAAAACTTGAATAAGTCTGTTCGTGCAAAATAGGGTGTCAACGAAGTAGGATGGTGGTCTTGCGTATGCCTTGATGTAGAAGATGATAGATAGGCTGATGGATTTGCCTGAAGTGTCGATATAATTGCTTTCACCATAAAGCTAGAAATAAGAAAAAGAATGTTAGCAGAGGGCATATATATATATATATATATATATATATATATATATATATATATATATATGGGTAAGTTTGGGAAAGCTGGTCGGGCCCCAGCACCCCCCCCCCCCCCGGAAAAATGAAAACTTCCCGCCTATGAGTGGATCCAATCCAAGTTGCAGCCACCGTCCCATCATTTTAATGGCGGCGAAGCGCCATTGCTGTGTCGGTAAACTCTAGTGTCGGTTCGTTTGCCATCTTCACAGCCTGCCCGAAGTCACCTGCTCAGCTATTGAGGTGTGACAGCTACATTTATCTCTATCTGAGCCATTGGAGTATCTGTACGTGTTTTGTTCACAGGTGCCATCAAGCCCTAAAGTGAGGGGAAAGCCATACACGCGAATCTCGGTTCTCGCGTAGCCGGAAAATTCGCAAATCCAGAACGATGCAGCGGTGCATGTACAGGGTCGTCCACTCTTAGTACGAACACGGCGCCGCGTGGGCGCGCTCCGCGGAGCGCCAGCGCACATGGCGCGGCCGCGCATCGAAGCTAAGCGGCGCAGGCGCACAGGGGCTTGGAGGCGGGGCTTCGTGTCGTCGGATAAAGCGCGCGAGCGAGTCGTATTTGTTCCGTCTGTTGTCTGCTAAAGCACAGCGCGCTCGCGCACTTTAGCAGACGACACGAAGCCCCACCTCAAAAGCCCCTGTGCGCCTGCGCCGCTTAGCTTCGATGGGCGGCTGCGCCGTTAGCGCTGGCGCTCCGCGGAGCATGGCCACGCGGCGCCGTGTTCATACGTGGATGACCCTGTACATGTACGTCGCATACAAGCGTTAACATGTGTTGTCGTCCTATCCGTGCGAATTTTTGTGTGCCTTGCGATGTTTGCCGTTGTACAGAGGCAGCATCAGAATTTAATGCGGATTGTAGCATGACGCCAACCCCGACCTCGGGCTCAGCGGGTATTAAAGATCCTTATAACATTAAATTAAATGTATTTATGTTTAAAGAGGTCAAATTCATTTACTATTCTGCTGTCGTTAAGTGCAAGTACTGGCTATACTGATATAAAAATTCATTTGTGGTGGACATTACCGCATCTAATTATGGGTATGTGTAATGGCTCACCCGATATATCGTTCTTGTAGCCAAAGCACGAAAAGTTCACAGTTGTAAGTGTCATGCACGTAATGTTTTTCTTTCCATGCTGCTGAGTGAAAAAAAAAGCTCCTTGTGTGCAAATAATAAATTTTAATTACTGGTAAACAATGCATAAATTCCTCGAACTAGCAGAAGTGGCAGGGCTTTCTGTGTTGAAACTTGCAGGTGCGCCACATTTGCAGGTGCGCCACATTTTATGTTTTTCATATCATGAACAATGCGTTTTATATCTGACATTTTGTATGTACATAACTGTGTTTGAATGATATCTTACATTATTCTGTGTAGACTTGTTTATGTCTGTATTAAGAAATCCTGTTTAATCACCGCAAAACGAGAAAAAGGACGACAAAGTAGGTGGCTCTTCGTCCCACTTTTTTTTTTTTTTTTTGCCGTCCCTTGTCTAGTCCATTCTCTTACCTTACTAAATTAGGTAAGCCTTGATGCTTACACTTACACTACATATTGTACTGTCTTTTTGTGGTTTCCGCCACACGTTTATTCTTGCTTGTGACTTTTTTTCTTTAATATTCTAAAGCATGTACCTATAATGAATCCTCCTAGGGTTTGACAGTACTAAGAAGTAAAATAAGTATGATAATCACATGAGACTTCATTTAGTTGTCTTTCCCACTTTTGTTAGACTAACATGTTGAAAGGAATTTCTTATTTTTGTTTTTTATGCCTTCGCGCTGTTCTAACTTCAGTCATGATATCTATAAGTCTACAAATTTCCTTTATATCAGCATGTACATTTATGCTACGAACATGTGTGCTTTGTGGGCTTTTTAACATAAGGTAGCAGTAAATAGTTTGTATTTTGAAGCTGGTGTGGGCGCTTTTTTTTTTTTTTTTTTTTTGCAGCATAGCGGCGACAGTGGAGTGCATTGAAGCACCTGACCGGTTGTTATATAACATTAGTTGGGTGCTTGAATGCATTCCACTATCGCTGCTTCAAGGCGCGCGCGCGCGCGCGCGTGTGTGTGTGTGTGTGTGTGTGTGTGCACTCACACACACTCACACATACATATATACACGGCACACATATATCGTTCGAAATACGTCCGCCACAGGATCCCATTTCGGATGTCCGATGGATGTACAAATGTTTTTTTTTTTTTTTTTTTTTTTTTTTTTTGATATCCATCGGACGTCCGATGGACGTCTGTTGGAGATTTGCGGACGTCCATCGGAGGTCCGTGATATCGGAAAAGGATATCCATAGGACGTCCGACGGATATCCGTGGTTGCTTGGGACGTTTCCGCCAGAAATGTGCACTAAGCTTATATGCATCAAAAGGTACACCAAGGTATTTAGGTGGCACGGTTGTTCATTCTATACCTGCATATTGAGTCGGTGTACATCCCCATAAACCATACAGCCACGCTTCCAGAGCACGCATTCATGCGAACCATATGATTGCGTTCAAACGTCGCCGTCTTCATCGAAAAAAAAAAAAAAATGGTGATACGACATCGAGGCGAGGCCCCGCCCCTACACGGATTTGTTGTGAAAACTGTCGCACCCGACGGCCTCAGCTGTCGGTAGCGCTCTTGCGTACCAGATGGCGCTAGGGGCGGCGATGGTTGAAAAATAGGGCACTGTGGAATTACAATAGGTACGAAGTGGTGAGAGGGATTTGGAAAGGGGTGATGGTCCCTAGTTTGACTTTCGGCAATGCGGTCCTGTGCATGAGATCAGAGGTTCGAGCAAGGTTGGAAGTTAAGCAGCGAGGGGTAGGTAGACTGGCTCTGGGAGCACGGAAACACACCAAATCAGGGGGTACAGGGTGACATGGGATGGACGTCATTCGAGGGCAGGGAAGCCAGCAGCAAGATAGAATTTGAGGAGCGATTGAGAGAGATGGCAGAAAAGCGGTGGGCAAGGAGAGTTTTCAGTTATTTGTACATGAGGAATGTTGATACAAAATGGAGGAAGCTGACCAGAAAACTGTCAATCAAATATTTGGACTGCAGGAGGGGTGCAAACCAGGAAACAGCGGTTAAGAAAAAGGTTAAGGAAACAGAGAGGGGTCTGTGGAAAACAGGGATGCAGACGAAATCAGCACTGGGCACATACCGAACTTTCAAGCAAGAAATTGCCAAAGAAAATATCTACGATAATTCTAGGGGAAGCTCTTTGTTGTTTGAAGCCAGGACGGGAGTATTGCGGACTAAGATGTACCGAGTCAAGTACCAAGGTATAGACACGTTGTGCTGTGCATGTGGAGAAGAAGAGGAAACGGCTGAACACCTCATACTTTTCTGTAAAGGGCTTAACCCTACAGTGCAAGGCAACGGGGCTGATTTTTTCAAAGCATTGGGGTTTAGGGACAGTGAAGGCAAAATAGACTTTAAGCGGGTAGAAATAACCAAACAGATGTTATCTGATTGGTGGATAAAATCAAGGCAGGGGTGAAATTTCACCCACCACAAAGTACAAAATATGTTAATAGTCATGGCTAGGTGGCGTATGCCACCGCCCGGTTTAAAGGGTTCAGCCTCATCCATCCATCCATCCATCCATCCAGGAAGAGGTCAAGGAAGTTGGCAACCAAGTACAAGATAATCGAAACTGTAAATAGACACCCAGGAGTCATCAGAAAGAAAGTGAGAGAAATAGAGACAGTGGAAATGGAAAGAATGGAAAAAAAGGACAATGGAGATTTACAAGAATGAGAAGAAAGCCGCCTGAATCGGCGCCGCGCTACGGTGGCTAGATACCCATCTAGCCAGCGCGAGACTAAATACAGACCGCAATATCGCCCAAGGTTAGCGGTATAGAAAACATCATGCTGGCAACTCTGGGCTGCTCACCAAAATTAGCTCTTTCATGTACCCAGAATGAAGGCCGAAATTCCCTAGTCAAGTCGACCAGTTCAACAGGCGAAGTGAAACTCGCTGTGCATATTTTTTCGCTGCTGCCCATATGATTAATGATGGACCCGCCTATGTGTATTGCTCTGTTTATAATATTTTCTGTGTTTGTTTTAGCCAGGATTGCGTTATCTCGCGAGCGCTCACATGAATTCACGGGGAGATTGTTAAGACTGTCAACAACTTCATCTTCGGCGATGCCTTATGTCTTGTGTAGCATGTGCGATCATTTGGATGAATCGTCTTGGTGGCGACCCTTTTTGTGTATGTTTATTTGACCAGAAATTTAGTTCGCTCCGCGGTAAAGCTTCAAGCTCTTTCTGTGTTCTCAAATTGCGCAATCTGTTCACTGTTCACATCTGTGCACCCACTAACCTCATGATTCCAAAAAGTCACGTTAGAAACATGATCTTTCCGTTTTCTTGAACCAGTAAGCTGTTGCCGGTTAGAGCTACGGGAAGTCCGCGTGGCAGGTCTTTGAAAAAGTAAGGCGATCGACTGTTGCAATGCACCTGTAGATCGTCAGCGCGTTTGTCAACGCAAGTTATAGGCTAACTTGTGAATCGATAAGTCGTGAAGTGTGTGCTGCTATGAGATGCAGAATATGCAAAGGCACAAACGGAACCGAGATCGAGTTTTCTCAGACGTGCAAATTTTTTATAATAATCGGTTCAGGTCAGCCTGCTAGCTGGAACCATGCAGTGCTGATGACATGCTGATTGCAAAATAAACTGCACCACCATAAGTTCAGCAACTGCCTTGCGGAATAGATAGCATTACATTTGCTAAATGTGTTGAGCATCGACAAGATCGAGCGACCTACAGAACGCTGATTTGCGCACAGCAAGGTATGTCAAGGACGGGTGGGCTGGGCCAGGGAAGCTAAGAAACCGCCACAACAAACAGGTGGGAGGGCAGATAGGTGAATGGCTTTGGAAGTCCACGCAGAAACAAATATAGGAATGCTAGGCGCCGCCACGCCGTTCAAAAATCAGGTGAATGTTGAAGAGTGCGACAGTGATTAACGTAACAGAAAATAATTTTAAGAAGGGGGGGGGGGGGGGAGAGGGGGGCGACAAAAGGCGTCAAGAACGAGTCGAGAGAGCGTCTCGTCACTGCCCGATCGCTCAACACCAGACGGCCGTGGCCAGTCGCCTAGCTGAGGCTCACCTATCCTGTCGTAACACGTGCTAACTTAGATTTCTCATAAATAAATGCAATATAGTTTCATTTCTCTTCAGAATAAGCTGCAAGTGTAAACCTTGCGCCTACGTTCATCTCCTGCGTGCACACGTTGAAATCTGGCGCACGCACGTACGAGGAGGGGGAGGCGATAAGAAGGCGAGCGCGGCACGCCGTCGCGTGATTTCACTAGGGACATCTCCGCCTCGCAAATCTAGGGAACCGCACAAGACGAGATCTGGCAACACTGGCGTGTTCTGGTGGGGATTTAGTCGCTCCCGTTGTGCGATTGATTGAGGCATACCTCCAACTTTCTTGTATCGTTCAGTGCGGTGTGCGTCGCTCGAGCTCCTTCTGCGACTTGCGCGCGTCATCCTCGTTTCAAGCCCTCAGAATGTTTAAGGGGCTGAAGGAAGACGCCCGGCATCGTCTAACATCGACGAATGAGCCAGTCGGACGCAGTTCTTCTAACAAGCTCCGAAGGTCGAGCGACGCCGATGCGCCGCGCTAAGACTAATGGCGCCGGAGTGGTCGGAGACGCTCGCTAGCTCGCCCCGCAACGCTGTTCGCGTTGCCGCCCAACCGCGCTGCCACTGATGGAGGTGGTGGTAGAAGGGGAGGAAATCACGGAGAATGAAGAAGGCTAAAGCTGCACTGCGCTCACGGCACGCCAGCCGTCCCGAGTTGAAGAGGCTACAGTGCAGGCCGCAGAGAACGCGCCAGACACCGAACGAAGAACCGGAAAAACCGCAGCCAAGTCCAGGGCTCGACCGCGACCACTCCCCAGGAGCAAACCACTACCGAGTCCATCGCCCGGGGATTACAAAGTCGTCTTGCGGCCACAAACAGCAAACTCCTGGTATTCGGCCCGGCGAAACTGTTTTAGAGCTGTCTGCACTACGGCGCAAGACGGAGGAAGTCATTGCAGTGGGTCAACTCAGGGTGTACCCCAGCAGCAACACTGCACTCAGTAGCACGCCGTCCAGAGCCAGGGCTGCGATATACAACTTGAAGGTCCTCAAGGTCGACCAACAAGAAATCCAAGTTATCGCTACCGCAACGGCGCCTGAGATTTCGTTTAAGGGGATACTGTACTACGGCAGTTCCGATGAAAACGACGTAGCGATAAAGAATTTCAAGCAAGAAATCCAAGGAATCCAGCTTGTTGGAGCGAGGCGCCTAGGGTCCTCAAGGCATGTGGTGATCGTTTTCGCCGGCACATAACCGGAGTATATGGGATAATGGGGAGCCACTTGGGCTGTCCGCCCGTTCCGCGCGCGTGTCGAGGCATGCTTCAACTGCCAGCGGGCGGGACATAGAGCAGAAGTGTGCCTACAGGAAAGAAAAGCCAGGTGTAACAGATGCGGGGACGAATCCCATGTCACACCGGAGTGCGGCACGAAGCCAACGTGTGAGGCTCGTTGCATTGTTTGCAAACGAGGGCACCCCACTGGTGGCAGAAACTGCAAGCTCAAGTATTATTACCAAATGCAACTGAAGAGTAACATCGCGACAAATGGGGGCAGAGCAACTACAAGCCAGCCCAAGGAGAGGATCCATGCCGGCACAGCGTCTCAGCCCAGCACACGCCGTGCAGAGCAACCACCTTTCACATGTAGACCAAAACAAGCAAAGGGACACCACCCTGGGAAATCAAGGCGCAAGGAACCTCGGTATACGGTCGTCCCGCATAGACGGGAGCATAACACAGGGGCACTTTGCCAGCCACGGTCGTGAAACCAGCGGATTGTCCTCAAGGGCCAAGGGGCAGCCTGGGCTAGGCGAGAGGATGGCCTGGCAGCCCCCTGCAGCCGGACCAGACGACAGAGGACCCATCGAGAACAACGAAACGGTAAGGGGGCTCATTGGAGGTCGGTGGAGGTCGGAGAACTTCGAAAGCAGCTCAAGGCAGGTAATGCAGTGATGGAAATGCTGCTCGAATTGCTCCAGAGAAACGCTGCTACTTGCTGCACCAAACTGTCATTTTTGTTGGTAACTGCTACGAACCTGCTCCGAAATGGTGCTGAGTAATTCGATCTCGTACTGTTTACCAACTGCTGCTGTGGCAACTGTGATATGCGACTGATTACTTTTACATTGTGATGCTCAGCTTTGTCGTATTTGATCTCATTTCTGCCACAAGAACTGGCATTTCGAATATATAGCTCATTTAGCTGTATTTTCGAACTTGACATGCAGACTATTTTGGCAAAGTGTGACAGTGACTGAGATTACTTCGATCTCATACCGATTCGATTATCAACTGCTGCTTTGGCAACGGTTAAGCCCAAACCGCATGAGTGATTTTGTGTGCGACGGTTGACGAGCGACGGCTTCGACCGACGCAACAGGCCATCGCACGAACAGATCACTCGTTCTTGTCGCTCAATCGCTTGGTTCTGAAAATCTAGAATTAGTCGCTCGGAAGTGCTGTGAGCGACTAGCCAATAGTGCAAAGCCGGAACAGAATTTATATCAGTCAGATACTACCGATTGTCACACGGAACAAGCAAAACAACAAAATTTTGATACCTGCAAGAAGAACCTAGTGCAAGACCTTTAGAAACGTTTATGCTGCTCTTTACAGTAAAACACATCAACTTAAATTATTAAAGCACACGTCACGCCAGTTTTGGGGCGTATTTGCTACCCTTCTACCGGCAACACCGGTGCAGAGACGTCACTCAAAGTCGTCGTGCGCGTGCGGTACGACTTGTAGGCGACAGCCATTTCCATCGCGTCGCTTGTCGCTGTCGCACCTAAGATTGCTTGCATGTGGTTTATACTTTATGCAATTGTGGTTTTTTGTATAATGTGGTGCTCAGCTTTACCAGTTTCATCTCATTTCTGCCACAAGTACTGGTATTTTAGATATATAGCTTGTTTTATTGCATGTTCGATAACTATCCATCTTCTTAATTGTTTCTTGCGATTTGCATTGATTAATGTATGTGCAACATGTTTCGTAATAAATATTGATATTTGAGACACTTCGGTGATGCTTTTAACTGTAGGAGGCGTATGACATATTTTGCGATCTGCTCCGAAAACACGAATAGCTACTCCAAACTAGCATTTTTTTTCTGCTCCGAAATCTCCAAAAAGTAAAATGTGGCTTCCATCACTGCTAAAGGCAAAATTAAGGCACTGGAGCACCCGAACTCCACCCATCTGACACCTGCGGCAAGGGAGATCGCGGCTAGTGTCCGCAGAAACCCGGTGGAAATTATGGAAACAAAGCATGTGCGCAAACCAAAAAGAAAAATGACGGAAGAGGGCACTTGTCAGCATGCGAACGCCACCAACCTCATACATAGGATCGAGGCGGTAGAAATCGCAGTAGCAAGCTTAGCCAGAAGCTTGGACGAGAAAATCAACTCTAGGCAAGTAGTGATGCAAAAGACGCTCAAAGCATTTCGGGAAATGTTAAGCGTGAAGATCGCAGAAGTACTGTATCAAGTGGGCAACAAGGAGGCCTCACAATCATCGTTTTCTCTACCAAAAGTCGAGTTGACCCTATGCGGAGAGGTCTAGCGACGGCCATAGCAACAACCAAACAAACGTGCCCAACGCTAGACCAGAAACCTATGGCAGGAAAGACAACTTAGTCCTGCAGTGGAACTATAGGATGGATGGAAAAACTTTCTCGTGGAACTGTAGGTCATTCACCAAGAAAAACACAGCTCTACAGTTCACCATCACCGATTTTGACCCCAAAATAGACGTCATTGCGTCGCAAGAGACAGAAACTGCAGTGAAACTAGCAGGCCTCGCGAGTTTTAGTGAGCTCCCGACAACAAAAAAACCCTGCACGCGAACAGCCATTGCAGTGCAAAGAAACATAACTGCGGCGTAAATCGACCTGGAAATCGAAAATCTACATTACACATTCATACAACTGATACCACAAAGCAAGAAGCACAAGTGCCTGTACATATTGTATACAACCCACCGCAATGCAAAATGATACCATTTGCCTCGATCATGAGGAAAACGAGAAAGGAGGCGGTAGACTCGCAACTCCTAGTGCTTTGTGATTTCAATGCCCGCCACACTCTGTGGGGCTATGCAAGTTGTACAAGGAAGGGAAACACCTTGGCGAATGGGGCAAGTAACCATGAGTTGATATTGCTCACGGACCCTTCACAGCCAACAAGGGTCGGGAACAGTGTATCCAAAAATACATCAAACACATTGCCAGACTAATTGAGGGAGCAGCATGGTCAAACGGAAGCCTCAGTCTCGGCAGTGATTATTATACAGGGTGTTTCAGCGAACACTTTCAAAATTTTTTAAAGGTTGCCTGTGGCAGATACCGCAAATCTAGTTAATGAGCTGGTCTACTCGAAGAGGCGGACATTACTTGCACAAAAAAATGAAACGCATAATGGACTAATTAACAAAAATCACTAATTAAGTTTTTAAATAATTACCTGATGGCTCATATTACAATTTACAAATTGGAGCCGTGGAGTTCACAAGGCAGATCCACTTAAAACGAACTCTCACGATGACACCAGTTTCAAGATATTAATTCCCGAACTTTGCGGAGAAATGCATTGGCGTTCCAGTTACTTCTGTGCTTCAATGCATAAACCGATGTTTTGTTAAGCAAACAACTCGAACGCCAATGCATTTCTCCACAAAGTTCGGGAATTAATATTTCAAAACTGGTGTCATCCCGAGAATTCGTTCCAAGTGGATCCGCCTTGCAAACTCTACGGCTACAATTTGTAAATTGCAATATGAGCCATCAGGTAATTAGTTAAAAACTTAATTAGTAAATTTTTGTTAGTCAATTATGCATTTCAATTTCAAGTGTTCGCTGAAGCACCCGGTATATTAGACATTACCACCCGCTGGATACAAGAATAAAACTCCTGTCAGACATAGCACATTGGACATATTCAGGTGTAAACGAAATCGCCAGGCAAATAATCTAGAGGAATGGACCAAAGCGCTAATCCAAAACAACACCGAGGAAACCACGGTCGAGGCGCCAATAAAAGATGACTGGCCCAAACTGAACTCCAAGCTGACCAACATGTGGCAGTAACAACACTCCAGGCAGAATGGATCAAAAAATAAGCACAACTGCCAAATTAGATGACAACTAGCTGTAATCAAGCAGGCGATGCTAAAGTACTTGCAAACACTTAGCTCCATCCAATGGATATAGCTATGCAACCACATAAACGGGCAGCACGGAACTAAGAACCCCTGGCTGCTGTTCAGACACCTAGCAGACCCGGAAATGCCAAAGGGGAAACTGCCCAGCGGATAATTAAACTACTTAGATCACACCCCTCCAGGGACGAGGAAATCGTCAAGGAACTCTCGGACCGCTATATGAACACAACAGACCGCAACGTGTACATTAAGTACACAGGCGAAACAAACAAGAACATCGACGAGAACATCACGAAAGCAGAGGTCAGTGCTGCACTCGCAGACCTCAAGACCACCTCTGCGGCCGGTGAAGATGGCATCAGTAATAAAATGCTAAAGAACTTAGATGACAGATCGCTCTAGAGCGTCACAATATTCAATCGCATCAGGAGCACAGGGGAAATATCGCACTCCTGGAAAGAAACTAAAGTCATATTCATTCCGAAGCTTGGAAAATAAAGTGAACCTCGAAAACCTGCGCACGATTTCCCTGACCTTGTATTTGGGCAAGGTGCTGGAAAGAATCGCTCTGGAGGAGGGCATTCTCCGACGGCTGCTGCGTATGGCGCGGTAGCGCGAGCCATATTTTGCAAGCGATCTGCGATGGGGATAGAGTGCGAGTGCTCATAGATTTGTGCACGCTGTGTTTTCGCCGCTTACCTCGAGTTGAAGCGAGAGGCAGCATGCAGGTCAATTTGCTCTCTCCTGCTGCTGCGATTCCTCACTCCAGCGTTTAGACAGCCAGTTTCCGTGGTCATCGAGTGAGACGTGTTCATGCATGTTCGCGTGACACCATGTTTGTTAATTCAGTTAGTAAGCGAATGTTTACAAGTTTATACGGCCGATAAAACTACACTTGCTTCGTATAGATGTCTACTAATTTGCTATCGCAATCGATGCTTCGCTTTTCGGGCGAAACTGCGAATTTTTGTTCCAAATCCGCAATTAGCCCTTCGCGATATGTCAAAATGTCTCGCGCCTCGCCGATGTGTGCATAAAAAGATTAGAATATTTTTACGGTATACTGGCCCTGGGAACAGAGACGGCCGCCCGCTGAACCCGCGGCAGCGTGAGCCTCCCTAATATCTATAGTTCGCTCACAGTGCCCTAAGCCTGCTTTTCGTTATCTTGCGCCTCAGCTAGGGAGCACCGCGCCACTCGGCTCACTCAACCGTATTCTAGTACACTCTAAATACAGCCGGTCTGGCCGTTCCGACAGTGACAACAGCCGTGAGTGGCCGGAGCGCCGGAAGCGCCAAAGAGTCCAGTGTTAAAAGCAGGAAAATCGCGAGAAACTGTGCTGGAAGCGCCGTCGCGTGTTCTGCGGAATGTGAACGGCCACACTCTTTCTGAGAACAAATCGGCTCGCTGTTCGTGACCACTGCCGAAGCGCACATGCCGAAGCCGTTCTGGTGTAGGGTGGCGCAATTTCGGTCAAATTTCTGTGATTGGCGCAGTTTGGCGTAGGAATCTGGGTTTGTATCAAAATGGCACAATTGGCGCAGGAGTCCCACCCCTGACTATTGCAAAGAACAACTGGGAAAAAGTTTGGACTCGGAGAGGAGGAGCTCAGAGCTTTAGAGGCATGCAGGCTGATCCAAGCATACTTCATATGCAGAATTGCATATACATGCCCCTTCCTCTAACTGAAAAATTCTCGCATGAGCAAGATGGACGTCCTGCTCCGCAGTGTCTACAGGGTAGCCATAGGTCTGCCCATCTGAATTGGTAATGACAAGCTCATGCAGCTAGGACTGAGAAACGCAGTTTCAGAAATCATACAAGCATAAAGGGCGACGCAGTGGTGAAGATTGTCTTGCATGCAACAGGGGCATGAAGTCTTGAGGATGGTAAGCCTCACCCCACACACTGGCCCAAGCAAAAGATCAAAAATACCAAGGAAAGTAGAAATCAAAATTCCACCCCTACCAAAGAACATGGATGTTCAGAATGCTGGCAGACGGCAAGCAAATGCAGGAGCCCTACGAAAATCATTTGCTGAAAAAAGCAACGGCACATAGACGCGTCAACCGTCGGACTAGACAAGTATTCGATCACGGTGGTATATGTCAGCGGCAACACCCTATGGTCTGCAACCATAAGGGCTGGATCCATAGTTGAAGCCAAGGAGGTGGCCATAGCATGCGCATCAAAGGCACCAGACTTATTGTGACAAACTCCATGTTGGCAATTAATAACTATGGTCTGGATACGTCGGCCTCCCTGCAAAAATAAGACTGACAGAACCAGAATTGGTAGTCAAACTACTATGGGTCCCAGGCCATGAGGGTAACCCCGGTAATGAAGCCGTTCACCTTGCAGCCTGCGCACCCACAAACCAGGTGGAGGGGCAAACTTCACTAGGGAACCAAGAAGAAAAGTACCTAAGCTACGGAGATCGTCTTAATTGACTGAGAGAGGAAAGATGCCAGTACTCCACACCTTGCAATGTGCTTGATAGGGAACTGTCAATTGCCATAAGAAGGGCGCAAACCTTGAGCCCTAGACGGCTCGCTGCCATTCTCAAGGACAATAGCGTCTCAAGCTGCAGGTAATGTTGCCTAGAGTAGGCCAGCCAGGAACACATTACATGGGGGTTCGCCAATAACCAACCACCCAAAAACCTGATGCGACGAGCCCCCTCGGCCGAAGAGTGGGAGAAGGCGTTAAGGAGCCTAGGATACGAAGAACAAAGCTGGCGGAATGGGTGGCCAAGGTAACCACCCCATTCCCCTTCTATATTTAATGAAGTTGTTTCCTTCTCCTCCTTGCTCGACCTGCTCACACAATCACTGCATTCGTTCTCCACATCTTTGCATATCAGCTGCCTGTCATAGCTTTACGTGACCGTCTACCAGGCCTGCATCACACAAGCAATTCGGGCTGCCCTTGCGAACTTTTCACACGTGCACGCGTGGGTTAGCGGCAAATACAATGCCATGATAGCTTTTGGGTGCCACTACATTAGAATTTTAGCATTCAAAAGGACTGTAAAATCCCTTTCTCGATTTTACGAACTTCTCGGTTTAACGAAATAATCTGACCGTGGTCATCATTAAATCGAGTTTAAAATGCATTCCTGTTCCTGTGATTTGTTTCTTGCGCTGAATTTTCAGACACCTGCCAGGGTAGCTTTGTGGCATGGCATTGCAGGGCTACGCAAGAGGTCGCGGGTTCGATTCCCGGCAATGGCGGCCGCATTTCGATGAGGGCAAAATGCAAAACTCTTATGTACCGTGCATTGGGTACAGGTTAAAGAATCCCAGGTGGTCAAAATTAATCCGGAGTCCCCCACTAGCGTGCCTCATAATAAGATTGTGTGTTTTTAATTATATGGTGCTTAGGAGATGTCGCCTTTAACTGGCGCCGGCTACTCCTTTTCACATAGAGATATGAAAAAAAAAATAAAAAAACTTCAAAGCATTAAAACTAAGTCAACTCCAAACTACAATAGTCCAGTCACCTAAGTACCCTAATGTCACACTAAAGGTCAATCAACTCAGAAATACAGCAACACAAATTCCATTCGCAAGAGTGCACGAAAGTCAGCACCAAGTCTGGTTACAAAACTGCACTAAAATCAGGGCAGATAATAACACATGGATTAGATTCAAACGAAGGTGGATGAATCCAGCCATTGAATGGGCCAAAGTCAGGTCAAATTAATCACAGAGTGAGCTTATCACAGATTAACACTCTACTTGTTAGTTGCCAAGAATATTGCTCGCTTCTAGAAATCTTTGAAAGGCCAGTAATGCTCGTAATACCAGTAATGCTTCCTGAGGCTGAAGGGCTTGCAATCCAATGCCATTAAATCGTGTGCCAAACATTGTCTCTTGTGTGTATCGTGTCGCCGACATTCTAACAGATGATGCTGTATATCCTCATCTGCGTGCCACCTCAAGTGCATTCCGGACTATCGGCTCTTGAAATTTTTTGTATAACATGTTCTGTTAATGCTGTACCGAGCTGCTGAGAGTGAATCAGCGTTTCAAAGGCTCTGTTTGTATCCAATATGGACGGGAGTTTAAATTCAAGCGACGGGTCAATGTGAAATAAATGTGATTCCGAGTTCTGATCAAACCATGTCCATACCTGCCAAGTTCGGAGCAACTAAGTCCGGCATACATTTCGACTGAGGGGGGGGGGGTCAATCGGTAACACCCCCCCCCCCCCCCCAAATGTCGATATTTTCAAGTACTGCCACATGAACTTCATTACAATGTAATTTACAAATGACCACATGAACATCAAGGTCTCACTTTTGCAAGCATTTCGTTGTTGCTAATTTCGCCTTCGAAAATTTTTAAAAATTTAAATTCTCGGTCTTGCATCCCACAACCACCATCTATTATGAGGCACGCCATAGTGGGGGGTTCCGGATTAATTTGGAACACCTGGGGTTCTTTAACATGCATTTAATGGACGGCACACGGGTGCTTTTGCATTTCGCCGCCAACGAAATGTGGCCGCTGCGGCGGAGATTTGATCCCGCAAGCTCGTGCTTAGCAGCGCAATGCCAAAGCCACTAAGCAATCACGGCGGGTGTTCAAAAATTATTCAGATAATGATTGATTGTAAGAAATTTAATTTCTTTCACATTTTGCAAGGTTAAAGTTTCCCAGCGACTTGAACAAGCGACACATAGACGAGCGGCACTGTGTCCTCATATTTTTCACGATGTTAAATTGCCGTTCGCACTCTGCATTGCTCACTGGTATCAACAATATACCTAGCGTCACTTCGGCTAAGCACTACATTAAAAATACTTGAAGATACTTCTGCGCTAGCACTCCTTACTTTTAAAGCCATGACTGACCGTAGGCCTATGCAATGCCAGAGCGGCTGACGCCGAGGAGAACAATGGAGAGTCTAGTGTTACTAGTTGCGGAAGGCGGCATTCGCTGGCTAGCTTAATGAGACTTGGACCACTAGGGCACCCAACAACCCCGTCGGCGTAAGGAGCGGCTCTGCAGTTAACGAAGTGGCGCATGTATAGCGTTTCCCTACTACTTTCTTAATTTTGCGCGATGAAAGTTGCATTTTTTTTTTTTTTGCCAAAGTGGCCTGACAAAGCACTAGACTTGGGAACAGGGCACAACAGCCAATTTCTGGAAGATTTTCCTGTCAACTGCACAACCGGAAGAAATGGTCCGAATCCGGGAGTCTCCCGGGTAATCCGGGAGACTTGGCAGGTATGCATGTCACTCTGCAACCACAGGCTGAGACCTATCTTAGTATATGCCACAATTTGCTTTGTGTTAAGAGGGAAACCAGATGGGACATCAACATGTGCTTGTCCAGCTGCCTTGTCTAGTGCAACATTCCCAGGAATATTGCAGTGACCATGCATCCATTGGAATGTTATTGTGCGATTCTCTTCATTTTCTTTTGCAAGTTCCTTTAATATCTCGTAAACTAAAGATTGTCGTTATTGCATGTAAAACCACAGAATTTTATTTACTTCTTTATGTTTTGCATTTAGGACGATGAAATGCATCCGCAGCTACCAGTTCCTTTCACGTGTAGTATCACCGCAATAGAGATCATAGTGATAATGAAGATGGGCGCTTCACATTTCTTCAAAAAGACTTATCCTATAGCCCATGACGCAGCTCACCTACACCTCAGTTGTGATATCATCACGCTGGTACTAGGATTTCAGCGCGAACGTAGGACGCAGGACAAGACTAAAACCGACGAGGACAAGTGCTGTAATCTTGTCCTTTGTCCTCCTTTGGTACTGTAATGTTGCTATAGAAAATTAGGAACTAGCCCAATACATCAAGCTTCGAAGTTACATTGTCACACTTGTTTTTCTTGTAAATGGTCCCTTTTACTCTACGCACTGCAGGGGATCACCCGACCGTACCATTAACATTCAGGTCCCAAGAAGCATGCAGCTAGCTAGTAGACGTCTACCTTCCAGCTTGATCTAGCTAAGGCCACAGCTAGTAGACTTCTTTAGTAAGAGCTGTACTCTAGCTCATCTAATGCTCCCTCCACTTACGGCTAGTAGCCATCTTGGGAAGCACTGCTGTAGCTGGAGTGTAGACATTAAATGTTCAGGCTTGTTTCAGCTTCGCAGGTGCTATAGTTAGCTCTACTTACCATGTGCGATTCTACTTCCCCTTGTTCCACAGGCCATGAGTAGATTGCACTGCATGTGTGCCTTATGTGCCAGTAGACTTGCACTGATATGAAAATGCATGGATCCATATGCAAAAGCCACATATGCCATTTCCAAAGCAAATACCGTATTTTCTATTGTATAAGACGCATCTTTTTTCGATCTAACTTTTCGTTGGTGCATCTTATAGAACGGTGTGAGCTATGTATGTTTTTTCCAGAAAAACTGCCGTGAAAATCTGATTCGATGTTATGGCCACGCAAAGCGCGCTGGTTGACTTAATTGCTACGGGTTCGTGCATGGCTATCGAGGTACTGGGTTCTTCTCGTAATCGAGTTTCCGAGCACTATGCGAGGACTGAACAGCAACGCAAGCGGCGACAGGCCGACCGCGAGTCGACAGACCCTGAAGTCGCCGCATCTGCAGATCGCTGTCAAGATACAGCGCGCACCACTACACAAACTACGCAATTGCTACTCTGGGGCCGTATTCTGAAACATTACACTTCGGCGATAGTTAGCCTTACGCCTTCAGGTGCACGCTGATTGGCTGTTTCAGCAAAATTGGATGAGCTGATTGGCTCGTTGAGCCCAACGCTATTCAATTATGTTCAACCAGCCAATCAGCGCGCACCTGAAGGTGAACTATCACCAGAATAAAACGTTTCAGAATACGGCCCCTGGGGCCGTATTCTGAAATACGGAGTCATGTTTTGATTAGGAGGCTGACCATTTTTGCTAAACGAAGATTCTTTATTTTGACCCTGGAAGAATTTGTTGCTATCTTCTACTGACAACCGGGAATCCCATGCAGAAAGATAGTTGATGAGATCACAGCTACGCAACTTCCTTCTTCGTGCCACCTCAGGGAAAGATGCAGCTGCTTACACAGGGATCGATAAATGGTTTCTAGTGTTTTGCAAGAGTTAACACGGGACATGAAATGAAAAACAAATTGTGCATCAAAATTATTACTTTATTTTAAAATCAATCAATGCACCTAAGAGAAATGCATGAAGGGAGTATTGACAGAAAAAATTTTGTACCCCACTTTTGTGCTTTTTTTCGGTAGTTTGCCGACCCCACAATTATGACATGGAGCCTCAATTCCTTGAGCAGCACAATTATTACATCACATTTTATGCAGCTAGTTTAATATGTACTCCAAGTGCAGCACTATTTTAGACATGAAGCAGGAGACTATTCACATTGCCGAAACCGTAGTTGGAATTCATGCGATGTCATAAACAACTCAAGCAAGAGCCAGTTGGCTCAATGCAGTAGTTGATGGCGTTATAATAAATAACCTTGTCACTAAAAGCTGTCCATTGCGTGCTTCTTTTTTAAATGCTGGACGACTCTTTCCCGTTACCTTGTTTAATGTTAAATGATCTGTTTTCGCAGCATGGTCATAGTGTGTGTGTGTGCACGTGCGTGCGTGCGTCAGTTGTGCCTGGTACCACGAGACCACCACAGTGAGTATTGGTGACGTGAATAGACTTCTGTTTTACATCCAGAGCCACACTACACTTCGAACATGTTTTGAGCTGTCACACTAAAAGGGAATGTATTAATAATATTTCTGTATTATTAAACAAGTAATTGAGGCTTCATAGCATAATTACTGATTTGACAGCTATCCACTGCTGGCATAAAACCTAGACAAAAATTTTGTGGTATACAAAAAAAAAGCAAGTACTCTCTTGTTAGCACAAACAATGACAAAACAGCCTCATTGTCATTATTTTGAATGTCAAATTTACATTTTGTATGGTAAATTTCAAAAGGGAACGGCCATTTTCCTTACTAACTAATAGGATAACATAAAACTCCCTTCCTGAAGGCGTTCATTAATACATCGGCCAGTTTGGCCGACGTACTCTTTCCCACCGATGTATGAATGATCACCTACAGGAGCATAAGCTTTCATTGAAATACGGTTATGGCTCAAACTTGCCTCTTCATTGCAAGGCCTGCGGCAATGAAAATAAACAAGCATGTGAAGCGAGGCTTCATGATACAACAATCTTGTTAAAGTAAAGACTGTGGCGCGTGAATTGTTGGAAGCCAACCAGATTAAGAAGACAGGGGACACATGTGTCAGCTCTCCCCGTCTCTGAATATATACACAAATGAAAGCATGTTTTTAGATAAGTTTTAGATTCGCGAATCCTTTCATGCATATCTTCAGTGTTCTCGCGCGTGCGCATTCATACAATCAGTGTTCCGCCTTTTTCGTCCCCCCCTCTCCCCATGGCTATATATTCAACCACCTTTGACTACAATAAACAGTTGCAAGTAGCGCCTTGTCCTGTCTTTGTTCCTTCTTAGTGTGCTGTCACTGCTGGCGCTTCATCTTTTGAAAGCTATGCACCAACTAGCCCCACAACGTGTTTTACTGGAATTCACCTTTGAGTTTTTATTTATTTATTTATTTATTTATTTATTTATTTATTTATTTATAATACCCTCAGGGCCAGAGGCATTATAGAGGGGAATGTTATAAAAACAAATGTGGTACATCGGAAGTAAAACAACGTAGGGGGGGGATTATTATGAACAAAACACAATGCTGCAATGTCACAAAAATAAATTCCTGGTTATACAATGTTAGGTGAAGTTTGACAAAAAAGGCTATTATCAAACAATGTTAGGTAAAAAGGCTGTGATGAGTAATATTTACAATATCAGCGGGAAGGTGGTTCCAATCTATACATGTTTGATGGAAATAAGACTGGGAAAAATTCTTTATGTTACATAGATAGGTTACATAATGGGGTCTTGTAAAGAATTGCGTGTGCAGTGTACGATGATGATGAAGCCTATGAAAGAGCGCTAGACGTGCCATTCTACGTCGAACAGACAAGGGAAGACAAAGATTAGATTTCATGGAAGAAATGCTCGCAGTTCTATTATCATTACAAAAGATAAATCGAACCGAGTTATTTTGGACAAGTTCTAAGCGCGTTTTCAGGTTTTATGGCAGGGATCCCATACAGAAGTAGCATATTCTAATTTACGACGTATTCGAGTTTTATAGAGTAGATGTTTTAGGTTAGATGGTGAGCTAGAGAAGTTACGGCGCAAGTAGCCTAACCTGCGGTTAGCGTTGTTAATGACGTATTCGGTGTGAATTGCCCATGACAGATTTGTAGTTATATCTAAGTACTTGTAAGAGTTGACTGTTTCTAAAGGAACATTGTTTAATTGGTAAGTGGCTTGTTGGTGAAAAACACGGGAAACATGTAGCACTTTACATTTGTTAGTATTTAGTTCCATTAACCACGAGTCATACCATTTGGATATTGCATTAAGATCGAGTTGCAACTTGTTAATGTCGGTTTCATTGGTTATTTCGTGAAAAATAACACAATCGTCAGCAAACAAGTATACGTTAGAGGATAGTGTAGCAGGAAGCTCGTTAATATAGATGAGAAAAAGGAGAGGGCCCAGAACTGAACCTTGGGGAACCCTAGAATGTACATCACTGAAAGAATTAAAACCATTAGCTGTAACAAACTGAGTGTGATTTGTTAGAAAAAAACTTAATCCACTTGAGAAGGTTAGGATGTAGATTTAGTTCATTTAATTTGTACAAGAGAAATCTGTGGCAAACCTTGTCACATGCTTTAGAGAAATCGAAAAAAAAATACAATTGGCAAAAAAACGATCCACAATTTGATGTAGCTCGTGACTGAATGAAACAAGTTGTGTTTCACATGAAAATGTTTTGCAAAAGTCGTGCTGAGCTGGGGTGAAGAATGAATTATACTCAAGGAAATTAACAAGGTCAGAAAAAATGATATGTTCAAGTAGTTTACAACACGTATTAGTGAATGAAATGGGACGGTTATTATTTGGTGAATGTTTGTTACCTGACTTATGTAGAGGAACCACTTTCCCGACCGTCCATTCTTTAGGTAGTGTTGACGTATCTAGGGACTGCTGAAAAAGCTTTGTAAGAATAAGTGAACTAACAACATTAGTACTTTTTAAGAATTTTGTGTTAATTGAATCATAGCCAGGAGAAGAATTAATTACGAGAGAATTTATCAGTTTTAGGACACCGGACCTTTCAACAATAATTGGAAGCATTTGTATATAGTCATATTCACATGTGGCAGGCAGAACACTTTACACTTGGTAAAAAAGTTTTTGGCAAAGGTTTCGTTTAAGAGACCAACAGTGTGGTCACATGGAAGACGGGAACCTGAAGAGTCATCCAAGGCGATGTACATCGGTCACTAGATGGTGGATTGATAGTTCTCCAAAATTTTTAACATTATTTGTTAGCATTGATGGAAGAGTGGTAAACAAAAATTTATGCTTAGCAACCTTCAATGCAGTTACCTAAGCATCAAATGCTAATTTATGAGTAGCCCACCTCGATTCAGTGCGTGAGCTTTTAGCCAAGCGAAAAAAACGTTTCGATTGGCAAGCCGCCTGATATGCACACCATACCAGGGGCCTTGTGGATTTACAATTTTGTGAGTCAGTATGTGCTTGTTGGTTAGTTCATTTACTTTAGACACAAAAAGGTCCCAGTTAGTTAGAACTGAACGGTTGTCAAAGTCAGGGAGGAAGTCTAGAAATGAGGTTAATTCTCTGTTACTTGCATCAAAGTCAGCGTTTTTGTAATTGTGTATAATCTTCCGTTGTTTAGTAGCTTTGGGAATTGATGAGTTGAAAGTGAAATGAAGACAATGATGGCTTATGCAGATGATGCTCAAGAAGCAGTTTTGTAGCCGGTCTGCCCCTGTTTTGATAGTGTGACAGCATATTAGCTCACGTTGAGTTGTTCCTAGCAGCCTCTAAAATTCAGACATTGATCAGCTGATGCAGGTAGCACAAACTACCTAAATTAGAATGGCAATAGCACAATAATAGCAAAATAATAGCACATTTCCTATTAACAGCCTTAAGCTGCACTGGCTTATGTCAAGGAAACAGTTTAAATATGATAGCTCACTATTCAACAAACAAAATGCACCTTGTTTTAGCCTTGTTTCTTGTCTCAAATTTATTATCATTGCTTTCTCTCTGCAGCCAAATTAACCCTGCATTACTACATGGTCACATTCAATGACAGCTGTGAATCGCTTCATCCAAAGTTTTCCTCTTGCAGTAGGAAAGGTAGAATGTCACACGAACAATGATAGCTCACTCAGAATTTAAAATATGACATCCAAGTGAAGACATGCGCTTTCAAAAAATAAGTAAATGAATAGATTCATATGCTCCAAACAAATCACACTACATTTACTTCACACTACTATGACAACACTGCAAGCGACGCAGCTGTCTTGACAGTCACATGGGTTAGTGCAGCACATAAACCATTCAGTAAAAATATAGTGAAGGCCAACTGACGTTAAAGGTATCTTATGTAAACAATTTTTAAAAATAAATTTATTTATAAATAATCAATTTTTAAATTTAAAAATAAATTTCGCTTAGGAAAAGTCACAGTACTAAATTACTTAACCTTGAAATTGCAAGTTTCATTTAGCTAATGTGTAAAGCTGATAATTTTTTGCACTCAATATGGAGCAGCCCGACAGATTTTTGAACCACAGCTCCCGTCGTAGTCTCAAGGCCAGTACCATATTCAAATTGCAAAGAGGGAAAAGGTAAAATATGCTGTCAAACCTAAAATAACTTCCAATCAGAAACAAGCTCCGTGGATAACTGCATGAATGCGGCAATCCGAAACGTTAACTGGCGATTTGAACGATGTGAACGGCCCAATATGCCGTTCAAATCGTGGTACATGATTTCCAGCAAATTAGGAGCCCTTCAATCATATAATAAAATCACTTACCGAACCGAAATAAAGCGATGTTCTTGATGCTGTTCTTACGAACACGATTATAAGCTGCTGTCACCGCAGCCGAAGTTCCTAATGCGTCATAAAGAGCGCGAAGCGGCACATTGGCCCGTAAGCACCGCTGCATGTGGCACCACCCGTACCTACTGGCGCTAATATTTTCTCATGCATACATATTTTTATATTAAAACAACTTTAATGCACAGCTATGTTTTTCTAACAGCATGAATTTTATTTTTGTACTTTCTCTTTATGAAAATATTAAACTGCGCACCCCCTTTGCCGGCTGCAAGTCGCAGCAGGCTATCAATGTGGCGCCAGATGAGAACGGGCGAACGTGCGCGCGTCAAAACGTGCGTAGGAAATCTATGAAGAACCGGCTTCCGCGCGGTCCATTTGTGGTGCTGATTGCACTGCAAGGGGTTTCATATGCTCAACGCAGCTATCCCCTCACAATTTTCCGAAGCATGCCGGGCAGCTTCAGCGCTTACAAAATTGACCGTTTCGCCCCCACTCCTTTCCCGTTCACTCTAGGATAGTCGAGCCCGAGCCCCCCCCTTTCAGATTCAATGAGTCTACCCTGGATTTTCCCTAGCAATGCCTTCGCAATTTTGACGCTTTTTTAAGTAATTGTAACTATTCATGAAAATTGGGGACGTATTCTGAAACTTTCCACTTCGGCAATATTTCGCTTTTCGCCTTCAGATGCGCGCTGATTGGCTGTTTTAGCAAAATTGGATGAGCTGATTGGCTGGTTGAGCCCAACGTCATTCAAATTTGCTCAACCAGCCAATCAGCGCGCATCTGAAGGCCAAAAGCGAAATATCGCCGAAGTGGAACGTTTTAAAATACGTGCCCAATTTTCATGAATAGTTGCGTATGTATGCTTATGAGCTACTGAGGATTTTCTTTAACTCCCTTGTGGCTTCCCTTGAAACAGCATAATAAATTTCTGCTCTTTACTATCATTGTACAAAACAGGCCTCAGCGGCAGGCGGCCGTTACCTTCGGCGACCACACGTGTTTGCTGCCTGCCGTTGGTACTACATGCATTGCCTTCATGCCTAATCGTGGAGTGGACACACTTCCATGAGCTGAATGCGAGGCCATTAGCATTTTTTATTTTATTTGAGACGTCATTGAACGGCGTTGAGGCGACTGTCATGCGATATTTTTCGGTTTCACTTATTTTTCATCCGTAGTCGCAGCCTGCTGGTGGTATTTACGCGCTCATGTTTAAATACAGTGCATAATGGTGAACCACATATCCAGTCGGTAACGGAATTACACATATTCAAGTTGCAAAGCGGGAAAAGGTAAAATGCTGTTAACAAACCTAAAAGAATTTGCAATCAGAAACAAGCTCCGTCGATAACTGCATGAATGCGACAATCCGAAACGTTAACTGGCGATTTGAACGGCCCAAAGTGCCGTTCAAATCGTGGTACATGATTTACAGCAAATTAGGAACCCTTCAATCATATAATAAAATCACTTACCGAACTGAAATCAAGTGATGCTCTCTCGTTAATCTTGCGACCACGATTAGAAGCTGCTGTCTCCGCGGGCCAAGTTCTATTGCGTCATAAAGAGCGCGAAGCGGCACATTGGCCCGTAAGCGCCGCTGCATGTGGCGCCACCTGTACCTACTGGCGCTAATATTTTCTCATGCATACATATTTTTATATTAAAACAACTTTAATGCACAGCTATGTTTTTCTAACAGCATAAATTTAATTTTTGTACTTTCTCTTTATGAAAATATTAAATTGCGCGCCCCCTTTGCGGGCTGCAAGTCGCAGCAGGCTATCAATGTGGCGCCAGATTTGAACGGGCGAACGTGCGCGCGTCACAACGTGCGGAAGGAAATCTATGAAGAAGCGGCTTCCGCGCGGTCCATTTGTGGTGCTGATTGCACTACAAGGGGTTTCATATGCCCTATTCACGCAACTATCTCCTCACCTTTTCCGAAGTATGCCGGCAGCTTCCGCGCTTACAAAATTGACCGTTTCGCCCCCACTCCTTTCCCGTTAACTCGTATGTATAGTCGAGCCGACCCCCCCTCTCAAATTCGTTGAGGCTGCCCTGGATCCCCCCTTGCAATGCCTTCGCAAATTTGACACTTTTTCTAAGTAATTGTCTTCACAATGGCTAGAAGCGTGTGGCTTGGAGACATCAAGTGCTATCCATCTTAAATATGGCTATAAACTATAGCTTGTCATAGATCTAGCCTGCTCAAGCTTCATCAAGCTAGCTAGTAGCCAACTTGTCCGTCCAGGGATATTTCAAGTATACCGTGTTCGGCTACGTCAGATACAACCGACACCTATTTTTCCAGGCATCAAATAAGATGTTCAGGGGGGAAAAATCAGGTTTCTTGGATATGGAAGTTGACGCCATACAGCTTGGCCACTACAATGGTCGCTCTTTGTCTCATATGTGCTTGTATACGGCCTATATACGGCTGTCGAACGAAAATTACGCAGATTCCTCGCACTGTGGCAATCGATGTTATTCGAAGCGTTTTGCGGGTTGTTGAATATCCAGCATCGTTTTAAGGTTCTGCAAAGCGTCACCAGATGCACCAACATGTTTATGTAAGGCGAGCAATTGTGTGACGCGAGCGTGTGTATGACGACAGCAGCAAGGCGATGCCGACAATAGAAGAAACACCTGTTCCGTTACCACCTGATGGCGGTACAGTGTCACATACAGCGTCTCAAGCCCGCTAGACATCACGAGAGAAGCATATAGGGAAAATGACGTGCTCTCGCTTTTATAACCAACTTGTTGCTATGCGACGTGATGCATCTGAAGGGTTTGTCAATAAGTTTGTCAATAAACAGTATATACGCACGCAAAGCAGCTATACGGTCACGTCCTCTATGAGTCTCTCTCTCTCTCTCTCTCTCTCTCTCTCTGCTCGGTGAGACCTTTAGTGGAGTGAACGGATGGCCAGCCAAATGGGGCGCTATCTGGTATAGAAATCAAAGCAATTTTGCGACAAAAGCGGCGTCTTTTGTTAGGCCTGGATGCAATCTTATAACGGTTCGGAAAGCAAATTGATCGCTCTCTGTTTCTTCGCGTGAGTGGTCAGAATCATGCTTTCGTCACCAAAAACGCGATTATGATCGACCCGCGACGGCAAGCGAACGGTTCGCTTTTCGAACCTTCTAACTTAATGATCGCACCCCTGGGAATGTCAGAGCAAGCGCCCGATCTCTATAATGACGGCAAACTGTCGCCAATACTTTGCCCTCAAATAGATGAGATTATGTGAAAGTTGGTGCTAACATTTGTTTTGCTGTCGGGCGGCATCGGCACCGCCATGTTACGCAATAGCTATGCAAGCCCGCATCGCTGAATCCAAAAGATGTGAAATCAGGGGGAAAAAAATGAAGAAAAAAAGCCTGTGCAAGGCGTGAAACATTGAGGGAGCCTATATTATATATGACATCGCGTGCCACTCCCTGCGCGAGAATTTAAACGCATCGAGATATTTCCAAATAAAGGTTTTTACAGAAAGCGGCGTTTCATATTTTTTTCTATATTTTTTCCCTCTTCTAGCGCGATTTTCTGACATACTGGATCTGGACCGCGATTTTGTAGCGATTCCTTTTTCTATGCTAATGCTTTTCGGCGCTTCTCGCTTTCATGAGTGGCCTAGGGTGCCACGATGTCCTCCTCAGCGGGGGAGGAGGTACACATTGATGCGGATCGCCGCTTGACCACGCACGAACGCGACAAGCGCCGAAAGGCATTGGCATCGGGAAATGGCGTCGCTACAAAACAGTGGCCTTGATCTCGTAAATTCAAACGGGACGCTTAAGCGCCGCAAATACTGATTTTGACGTCATCAGCAAAAAAATTGTCGCAGTTCCACCCGAAAGGCGACGCATCAATTGCGATAGCAAATTAGTAGAGCTATACGAAGTAAGGATAGTAGTTTTATCAGCTGTATAAACGGACATGCAGCAGCACCAGCAACGCGCAGAACTGTTGTCGACGCCGTCGGCGTTTTATCCGCGTTCGCACCGAACGCGCGTGGCGTTGGTGACTGTTGCCGGTGCCTCTGGCGGCGGCTCGGAGGTTTTCGACGAGATCAGAATGGGACACTCGTCATGCAGCGTCGGAAATCTTACCTACCTTCTCGCCTCGCAACGTTTTTATATAAATACGCATTTGGTGCCGCAGCTAAACGTCGCCTCCCCTCCCTCCCTCCTGTCCCCCCACGGCATTTCGCGCCACGGAAGAAGTCGCGTTTGCTCTCTCTATATATATATGGTGATTGTAACGGAGGAAAGAGACGCAGCCCTTCGGGGAACACGGCGGAGAACGCGCGTTTGTTTGCTCTCCGACGTGCGCTCGCTCCCCGTGAAAGCGCGCGTCCCTCGCGCCCTTTCACTCTCACGTACAGCGTCCGGCGTCATAGGGAACCCCACGCCGATGGCGACGGCAACGACGACGCCGACGGCAGAAATCTGCTTTGGAGTGTCCATATAATTGCTATCGCAATAAAATGCGCCACCATGCCGCCATATCTGACTCAGAAAATAACGCTTTACGCATGCTTCTTGGAACCAGAGTGAACACTCCAAGAAACTGGTGCGGCTGCATTAATATACGTTCAGGCGCATAAATTAAAAACGCCATCTCTGCAATACTGAATGTTTTACAGACCGCCATACGATGCGAGACGGTTCCACCTGCAAACTTGAGTTTGTTCAGTGTGACAACATGCGGATATAAAGCACTTTGTTCCAGATGCATGTTTCAGATTTTTTAAAGGAGTAGTGAGACCAATTTTCGAAGTCGAAATAATTTGAGGGCGATTTCTGTGGACACGCACACATCTACAAAATACCAATAGCGCGTGTAACTTGAAACAGATTAAAAAATTTTAAGTACGTGCGGACAATCAACGGCAACGTACAGCACCCCGCCGCATCTGCATCAACGTGGGATGTCTTCTACACATTTGTAGCCAAAACATCTTTATGGTACGAGTTTTTTTTTTTTTTTTTTTTTTTGCAATTTTGCTTACGATCTACGAGCAGACCGTGCTGCTTGTGCTTATGCTCGCCCCCGGACTACGGTGTTGTGCCGCTACGCAAGATGCACTGCTAGTAATCCTCAGCAGTCGCTCATGGCGGAATGCTGCCCGGGACGTGCTCGCGCGTTTTATTGCGATAGCAATTATATGGACACTCCAAGCGCATTTTTGCCGTTGCCGTCCGCGTGAGGTTTCGTATAAAGTCCAACGGCGATAGAACCGTCGCTGCGCGTCGTACGCTGTGTGTGCGAGTGAAAGCGTGCGAGGGTGAGCCGGCACCGCAGATTAATCTCGTGCACGCGAGAGAGGAAGGTGGCCGGAAGATGGTTGTTCGCTTGCGGGGCACGGAGACGGTAGGGGTGCGGCTGCTGCCGACAGAGCTTCCGCGCGGGCACCTTATCTTGAAAGCGATCTGCTATGTGGCGGAAGGGTGCGCCCGCGGGGGCCCTCATCTTCAAAGCGATCTGCGATGGGTACAAAGTGCAAAAGTGCATGCGCTGTGCTTTCGACATTTAGTTCGCGTTGAAGCGAGACGAGAGCCAGCGCTAAGGTTAATTTGCCCGCTGCTGCTGGCGAGCTTTCTCACTCCATCGTTTTAAACAGTTTCCGCGGTCATCGAGAGAGATGTGTTCTTGTTTACCTGTGCGTGCGTGACACCGTGCTTGTTTATTTCGTTAGTAAGCGAATATTTACAACTTTATACGGCCGATAAAACTACTATCCTTTCTTCGTATAGCTGTCTACTAATTTGCTATCGCAATCGATGCTTATCATGGCAAACATAACATTCATTGTCTTGGCGCTCTTTGGCCACATTTGGCCCTTGCGCCAAGAAAAACACCAAATATCATCATCAGCAGCAATCGATGCTTCGCCTTTCGGGCGAAACTGGGACTTTATGTCATCGCTGTCGCCGTGATGTCCCGTGTAAAGTCCGAGGGCGATAACACCGTCGCCACGCGCCGGTACATCGGGTCCGGGATGAGTTTGTACTGGCGGCGCCGCGAATGTGCTGGCAGGTGACGGCCGGGCTGGGCACTGCAGGTGCTGCCGCCAGCTACTTTGATTTAGTATGTTTCGTCGTTTTTTCTGTTTTGAGTTGGCGAAATACCCCGTGAAACCAAATGTGATCAAACATGTTGTGTTTTATTGCGATAGCAATTATATGGACACTTCAAGCGGATTTCTGCCGTCGGCGTCACCGTGAGGTTCCGTATAAAGTCCAAGGGCGATAACATCGTCGTCGCGCGCTGTATGTGCGAGTCAGTAGCGCACCCAGGATCTCTGTCAGGGGGAGGTTGACAGTTTGCCAACACCATCTGAACAGCACTAATTTCGATTTCTTCACGGGAAATTGTCAAAAAAATGCGCTTTTTGCGAGTGTGCAGACGATTGCGCGTCTTATATCTTAGTTGCAGCACTCAAATGCGTAAGGAAAGAAAAGGGTTAAACAAATGGGGGGATAAGTTGGCCTCAGGGGGGGGGGTTACAACCCCCGAATCCCCCCCCCCCCCCCCGTCTGTGCGCCACTGGTGCGAGTGAAATCGAGCGGGGGACGCGCGCTTTCATGGAGAGCATACGCACACACCAGGGCCGAAAACGAATGTGGATGCCTTTATACACCAAGCATATAAGACAGCGCTTAACCTCCCCAGGCACACGCCAAACAAGCGCCTCCTTCGGATGGGAGTACATAACGCACTTGATGAGCTCACGGAAGCCCACCGCACAGCCCAAAATGGAGAGGTTGACCTCTACCACCACAGGACGGCACATCCTGGACAACGACTAAGCACGACCTCAGAGGAAAATAAGACACGTTCCTTACCATCAGACATACAGAACTGCCTCAGTATCCTCCCGCTGCCTAAAAACATGCACCCCGTGCATCACGAAGCGCGCAGGCAGGCCAGGGCAAGAACCCTCTACAAGCAACACCACGATGACCGCCTCACGGTGTGTCCCACACAAACCGGCCTATGCTGTTAGTGTAGTGTCACATCAGCTTCGTTACACCACAGCAGCCACAATACAGGCACGCACATCCCTAGAGGCGGAGGAGGCTGCCATAGCCCTGGCCATATCCACCACTGCTGCAGGGGCTATTCTTAGTGACTCCAAAACTGCAATCTGCAACTACTCCAAAGGCCGAGTTCATGAACCGGCAAGGAAAATTCTTAATCGTCAGACCCCCCTCATACAAATTAAACTCATCTGGGCGCACGCGGGCCATCCAGGCAACGAGATGGCCCATTCCGTCGCTCGAGTAGCCGTCAACCGAGCCACGCCGTCCAGTAACCTGGATAACGCCAGAGACCGATTGGTAGCATATCATGAGATCACCCTCCACTACCGCGAAATGTGGTTTACATATCCTCCCCCACACAAATCCTTAACCAAATTTCAGCAAACTACCTGGCGCCAGCTTCAGGCACAGACCTTCCTCTCTCCAGCTTTTCTTGCCCTGGTTAATCCAGGCCTATATCGACAGGAATGTACGCTCTGCGCCGCACCTAGAGCCAACTTTCAGCGCATAATGTTCATATGCCCTGAGCTCCAGCCGCCCTCTGAGTGGCAACTCACCGACGTCGAGGGATGGGAGACCGCGGTGTCTAGCTCAACCCAGCCGACCAAATACGGCTGGTGGACTGGGCTTTGAGGGTCGCCGAGGGCCACAAACTCCCGGCCACCCTACGCGCTCCTGAGCCCCCTCACAAGTAGTACTGTTACCTAAGGCTCACGAACAATAAATGTTTACCACCACCACCACCACCACCGCACGGCGGAGAGCAAACGCGACTTCTTTCGTCGCGCGAAAGGCCGTGAGGGTATGGGAGGGGGGTGGGGGACACTGTGCTGAGGCACCAAATGCATATCTTGCTGCCAGAGCCAGCCAGAGCGCCTTAGTTTTTTTGTTTTGTTTTCGGTTTGCTCCACCCAACGCGTGACGCACTTCCGTCGCGTGTTCGTTTTACTCGGGCTGGACCAGAACCAGCCAGGACGATTTTGGTCTGGCTGCTCTCTAGAAGTTCTCTGGCTAGCAGGTGACAAAAAGAGGTGATGAGCGCTCGCCGCCATCTTTGTGGGGACTTGACGGATTGCAACGCGCGGGCGCTTGAGGACTTTTACCTCGGTAATGGTTTGCGTCGAGCACTACCGCGAGCCTCCCCGGCTGATGTCGTTTTGGCCTCAGTGAGCGCTCGCGTGCTCGTCGGCGTGGTGCATGGATCGCTGATTGCATTACTTCTGGCGTTATCTTACTAGGATTCTAATGGCACGTACACACTAGCGGCAAAACTCACGCGCCGTGCCACCGGCCGCAAGACACAAGCCGCGAAACAGGTCTTTCTTGCCGCGGGTGGGATCACTCCTGGACCGATTTCTTGCGGTTTGCCTCGTGCCACGGATGAAGGAGACCAATGAGAGCGGCCCGCTTCCATGACGTGCGCGTGGATCCGCCCGACCGCTCGTTTCGTACATACTCCAGTGTTAGCCGGAAACTCATTTCGCACTATCGTCTGCACGTGTCAGCTCCTGGATGGAGCTGGCGGATAGTTCGAGAAGGGGGGAGGAGTCTATGCTGTCACGTGACTGCCGCAGCGGCGCGCTGCCGGTTGGCGTGGCCGCCCTGCCGCAGCTGCGTTTTGCCGCCGCCGGCGCGCCGCGCCCGTTTTGTCGCAACGATACAGTGGAAAGGTTCCATCCCATCAGCAACGGTATGGTGGAAAGGTTCCATCACCAGCTGAAGACTAGCCTGACGGCAACTTTCAAGTCACAGTTGGGTAGAGGCGCTACCCCTGGTTTTATTGGGAATTAGGACAGCTCTGAAAGCGGACATTGGCTGCTGCTCGGCTGAACTCGTATATGGCACAACACTTCGCCTTCCGGGGAAGTTTGTCGGTCACAGTAAAAACACAAACGCCAAGGCCAACAACGATTACGCCCTGTGACTGCGGGACATTATGAGCAAGCTACGCGTTGTCCCTCCGCGTCTGCCCGCACCACGGCTTGTCTATGTCCACAGTGATCTCTCCTCCTACTCTCATGTGTTTGTAAGGCACGATGCCATACAGCGTCCACTCCAGCCCCCGTATGATGGGCCGTTCAAGGTGGTCAAACGAGGAGAAAAGCAGATCACGATCGACCGAGGTGGCCGTCACGACATGGTTTCGCTTGACCGCGTAGAGCCAGCGCACGTGGACAGCAACAGTGAAATGCGTGCATCATCTCGAGTCTCACAGCCACAAGGACTACCAGCAGACCAGATTTAACCGGCCCAACCAGTTGTCGAAAGGTTCCACGGAGTGGATGGCGCACAAGACCTCCGTTGCGAGTGAACTTACAAACCGCAGCTCATTGTTGACCCATTCACTGGGGGGGGGAGGTAGTGTAGCGTCGCGAAACGACGCTTCCGTGTGCAATGCCAAAAGCACATGCACGAGGAACCACGTGACTTTTCTTCATGAGCTTTGGAGTGAATAAAAGTTCAGTTGTTGTTTGGGACGCATGTTGCTTATACTCGCTTAGCTCAGCCTAGCAGCGCGTTCCAACAGCCCCTACCAAATGTACATACGCGTTGTAACACGTCCACACGCGTCGCGCTCATTCGAGGTTGCGCCCGACGTTGGAAGAGGGCGCGGACCCAAACGATGCACGAGTTGCCGCGCGTTTTGTCACAGCAGCGCAGTGTTGCTAGGTTGCCATCTTCAAGGCAGCTTGGGCACCAAAGATGAACACTTTGATTTATGGTCGTTAGTTTGCCATCTTATCAGTGTATCAGTCTTTCCTTTATAGGTTATATTTTCATTCCTCGCTCATTCTCAAAAGCAGACACACGAAAATGCGTTTTCCGGTATGTTAGCCCTTAAAACTCGTAGTGCGCAATCACTGGAAGCACCGAGCGCTTTCCTCCCGTTGTCTGCTTCACATGCCAGTGCCCTGACAGCTGCCGTTTGCGGCGCTGTTGCCAGCACATCCAGTTTGCCAGCGCAGAACTTTCTTGTGGCCGGTTGTACGTCGCCTTTTTTTCTGCCCATAATTTTTGTGTTCTTTGCCTATTTACATGATTAAATACGCGACAATGTTAACGCACACAGCAAAATACCATCTGGAATATAACTGCTGGAGTTCTGTGTCGTAGCTTGTCGTGGTGAGCTGTGTTCGCGTGGTGCATTTGCAACGCAATTTGTGCTCTTTTTCTGCTTTATATACTACTTGATAGCACGAATGTGATCTGCCTCGTACAAGCGACGACCTTTCTCAAAAGCAGACAGACGAAAATGCATTTTCCGGTACGTCAGCCCTTAAAACCTGCAGTGCGCAATCACTGGAAGCACCGAGCGCCTTCGTCCCATCGTCTGCTTCAAATGCCAGTGCCCTGACAGCTGTCGTTCGCGGCGCTGTTGCCAGTCAAGGTTGAAGACTGGGCGTGTTGGTATAGCATACTAGAGGTTGGATTGCACAACATTTTTCACGAGACACACAGAGAGAACCACATACGACAGAGTGCTACTTGCAACTATTGATTTATTTCCTTGTCAAGGGAATAAATACTGGAAGATGCTCAAGGGCCCGGGAGGGGTGGAATGAGCGACAAAAAAAAAAAAAATAATAAATAAATAAACAGGGCCATCCACCAACACCAAGCCGGCTTTGTCAGGTGATCAACTTCTGTACTCTACATCGCAAATAAGGAATGAGGATACAAAATTCCAGGTTAGCGCATATGGAAATCTATTTCTTTTGCACTGAGGGAGATGGATGGCATGCTTACGCACGATCCCAACAGCTTCGATTATCTCTCGCGTCATTTGGCTGCCATCTTTGCTCACAATCTTGCATTTTTCAAAGAATGGCCAACATCCGCAATCTCTACGATGTATCCCAAGGTGTCCGGCGACTGCTTTTGAAACATTATAATCATGCTCCTTAAATCTTTCGTTCAGACATCTTCAAGTCTGTCTGATGTACTTTCTGCCGCACTTAAGTGGAACGAATATACCACTCCCTCAGTGCAGTCGACGAACTTCTTTGTGTTGTTTCACAGCCTCGTTTCTGTGTGGCACCCGGGTTTACCTTCGCACACATGCTCTGCAAGTTTTCTGGTGTGGAAAACACCACTTTTACGTTGCATCTTTTACCAATTTTTCTTGCAAGGTGCGCAATCGAATGAATGTATGGCATCCCTATTTTTTCACGTGTGCTTGAACCGCAGGGCTCCCTCACAGATAATGGTGCCATGGTTCCGATTCCCTTGAGCAATGATTGTGCCACAGATACTAATACACGGAAAGGATAACCTGCCGCCGTGAGCCTGCGTGTTTGCTCCCAAAAGCTGTCAGCAATGCTATGATGGCACGATTTTTGTTATGCGTTTTTGTAGGAAGACTTAACAATGGCTCGTTTTATGACTTTCGTATGCGCGGATTCGAATGGCAAAAGAGGCTTATTTGCACGCGGTTCGTATTGCCAACACCAATGACTCGAGCCCAGACCTTGGTGGATGCGACAGCTGAATTCATCTGGATGCAGACGCTTTCGTAGCTAAGAGTGTCGATGAAGCGAAAGACCACCTCTTCAATGGCTCCCGTCGACATACGAGGCGAGGTGACACTACCGTAACCCATCCAGGATGTTCTCTCGAGGGGACCATCATGCAGACACTGCCTCTCCATTAAACAAGAGAGGTATGTGCTGTATTTTGTGCCCCTTTTTCCTGTTTTCAACTACTTCCTTGTGACACGTGGATGATCTCCGCACTTATTATGACTTATTATGACTTGCAATGTGACATTAACCTGGAATCGCTCTCAAAGTTTGCCATTCACCTAAGCTCTCACCACCGGCCCTTCTGAGTATCGTCAAGCACGTCTCCAAGTTGGCACCGGAAAGTGAAACGAATCTCTTTTTGTCCGAAGGCATCGACGTGTTGGTGAGATGCAAACCACCTGAGAACGTTGTTCCTGTCAACAAAGCAGTGTCCTTCCTAAAGGAGCATTCGCTGGCTTTAGTTCCTGCGGATAAACAAGAAGGCTTCTTTTGTGTTACCTAAGGAATTGTATTTATCGAAAGCAGGTGAAGCCATCAGAGCGACTGTTGACTGCCGCACCAGTGTCTGCTTGTCTAAAGTAAAAAATGAAGCTAAGAAGTTGTGTGCCAGATGGAAACTAGATACCCTGAATAAGTCATTTAATAAAAAAAAGAAAATTGAGCTTACAAATGCTCTTCAGAGCAAAGACCCATAATGTGGACTGCCCGCTTAGGGTAATTGTCACTGCTAAAGACACCTGGCAGTTGCCGGTAGCCTCGTTCCTGCAGAACAGGTTAAAATTGCTGGAAGTTGATGACCCCTTCTTAATAAAAAATTCCGAGGAAGTTATTGCGTTCCTTCAAGGAAATTCTGTCTAGGGGTATTTGGCCTACTCTTTTGACGTCATTCCTCACAAAGAGCTCTTGCTGTGCATTGAACAATGTATTGACAATTACGGAAACGTTGCTTTTCAAAATGATTTACAGATGCATGCGGGTGCCTTGTTAGAGTTGTTGTCCATGTATTTAAGATCCACTTACGTGTTTTGGAACGAAGACATTTTCCTTCAGAAACAAGAAATATGTATAGGTTCATCTATCGCACCGATTCTGATCGACTTGTTCCTAGCCAACATTGATAGAACCCTGGAAGAGCGCCTCATGAATTCATGGGTTGCTCGTGTGTCCAGGTTTGTTGACGATTACTTAGTTTTAGTGGAAAATGATGAAAACAGGACTCAGTTGCTGTTGACCAGGGATTTATACATACCCCCCTAACACCCCCTCCCCTCTTTCAGACAGGCACTCATCCTGTAAAAAATTACGCTGAACCCATGCACTGTGGTAATCGCTTTAAGAAATATTTACTATTTGCTGAGGTGGACGCTACGTGGCCTTAATTTTGAGGTCCAATTTTGATGTTCAGTGCGCAGACGACTGTGCTACACTGCAACCTGCAGGGAGCGGAGAATCTTTGAAGTCGCGGTAAATGCTTGCGCGTGAATGAGATGCGAGATTCATGTTTGGTCTTTCAGTTTTTCCATTTTTAAGTCAACATACTCGTATGCACAATACGTACAGTACCCCTGTGCTTAGTCGTAAAATTGACAATGTGGCACATCGCTCTCGTTATCGTTACGCTCCGACCGACTAGACTGGGGGATAAGTAGAATTTACTGACGGTATCTTGGAGAGCTGGCTTCAAAGCAAGCACTGCTAATGCTTGCGTGCGAGGTCGAGAGTGAAAGAATGTTCCCTGCTTTGTCATCAGCTGTAATGAAGATACTGCTTCTTCCTGTGGGAATTGCTGCTGTTAAAAGAACCTTTTCCACCATGAACAGGTTCCACCATGAACAGGCTGCAACCCCCGTAGCAGGTTGTGCTATACATATATGCACCAAACCAAACCAATATGATGTGAACCAAGAAACCACGTCGGGTATTGTAGATATGTGTGGGGTGACACGGTGCAATTCTGTAGTTTGTGTAGTCCCAACTTTTTTTTTAATATTATTTCATGAATGTGGCAGTCACGGTTGGCCTAGTAGTTTCTTTGGATATTGTAAGTACCGGATTGTAGCGGACATGGTGTGCATATATACTTTTTAAATGCGAAATGCGATTATATACCACTTTGAGAGTATCTATCTATATATCTATCCGCCTATTTCTTGGTCACGGAGAAAGAATAACAGGAGGCGAAACTCGGGGCCGGCGCCAGCGCGAGCACTGGTCGTTATAATGTCACGCTGGGAGAGGAGGAGACGCGCTGGCGGTGAACGTCGGTGCAGCGCCCGGGTGGCACTGGGATGCCCCCCACGACCACTCCCCCAGCGAGGCCTGGCTCGCAGGGAGACCTCGCTCCTTCTCCGGCTCCGCATCGGCTGCAGCTGGACGGCAGCACGCAGCTACCGACTGGGACGAGCGACATCCCCGGCCTGCAGCTCCTGCGGGGAGCCGGAGACGATCGAACATCTCCTGCTGGCCTGCCCGGCGTACCTCCAGCAGCGGGGCCCACTCCTGCAGGAGTTCCGCCGCCTGGGCCTCCCCTCTGGCAAGGAGGAAGATCTCCTCTTCCCCGGCCGACACCACCTTTTTGCACTTCGAGGCGTCGTGGAGTTCCTTGACTCGTCAGGGCTCTCCGCACGCCTCTAAGGACATTTCTACAAGCGGGAAGGCCTCACGGCCTCCCACCCCACCCCGGGCCTGACCGGCCTGGCACAACACCCCTGCAGACTCTGCAGCACACCAAGGCCTTCCATCTCGGCCTGATACGTGCCGCCTATGCCTGCCGGTTTTGCTTCGCCCAGCCATGGCGACTCCACTCTATCCCTTCTTTCGCTCCCACTTACCCCTCCCCGTTGGCGCTGAGCCGTGCTCCCTCAAGGGCTGCAGAAGATAGCGTCAACCTTTCCCTTTCCCTCAAGAACCACTTATCATCGGCGACGAAATGGCGCTGAGCCGTGCTCCCTCAAGGGCTGCAGAAGATAGTGCCAACCTTTCCCTTTCCCTCAAGAACCACTTATCATCATCGGTGCAGCGCCCCTTGCGGCGACGGAAGGAACTACTTCCCTCGCGGTCGCAGCGGCGCGCGCGTGGCCGCGGTAGCCGCGGTCTCCGACGGCGCCCGGCGTCGTCTGCTACTGTCGGATACCGCCCAAAACGTTTTGCTCCAGCGCGGTTTGCAATCCGGGGATAGAAGACCTGTAGACCGTGTTAGTTGGATATTTTTATAGATTATTATTTAGGATCACATGCTATTTATGTGGCAATAAGACCAAGAAACATGAAAGATCAGACGTTCTGCGATAGTAGCCAAGGCGGCGCACTGGCATCAAGCCGTCGCGTGCGAGCAGACGACAAGAGCCAACGGAGGCGTTGCAAGAACGCGCTCGCCGCGCCACGGATCCGCGGCATCGCTTCGACAAACCATCACGTGACCATACGTTATGCGTCCGGCGTTCTGTAGGGGGCGCTGTCACGACGTCCGCGCTAAAACCCCTATATAAAAAAAAGTTGCGTCACGCTTTGAAGAATGCCGCCGCCTCCTCGCACACCCTGTCCGAGGCCGACGCTGCATTGGTATTGGCCTAAGGCATCACGTGGACCGCCGAGCCGCCGGACGCTGGCTGCGTTTGTTTACGATCACGCTCCGTCGCCATTTTCGCTTGATAAGCGTCTACCGACTGGCGAGGAGCGCACGTTGGTACCGTTGCTCTTCCTTGTTGTTTAAGTTTGAGAATGCGTTAAACTAAGTTTTGTGGCAAGTGCGACGTCGCTTCAAGGCATTTTCCATAACCATGGCTTGCTGCACCTTTGGATGCCAAAATACTTCTAGCAAAGGCAAGCGACTCTTCTCGATACCGTCCGGTAAGTGCGACGGGTTAAGAAGAAAGACGTGGATTCATCGAATTGGCAGGAAGAAATTTAATAAACTTCTAAAACTGCATCTTGCACTTGTTTAAACTCATGCATGCGAACAATGCCTGTATTGCTAAGTGTAATTATGCACACAGACTTGTGACGGTAAAAGCATACCTGTAATTCATCTATGCTGAAAATAAACCATGAACTACCAACTCGAATGCTGTTTCAGATCATTTTGACCTCTACTAAAATATTTAATTTAGCGCAATTTAGGCTGTGTCACAGCGCAGCAATTCTTCGCGCGTCATCACTTCATTAAAGTCGTATCTCGCAAATTCGGAGCGAGCGCAACCGTTCCCAAAGCATGCACCTTAATGCAACTCTGTTCGCGACAAGTACGTCACTTCGTGAACGGATGAGCTAACGTGACAAGTCACAAACCTGAAAAAATAATTTACTGAACGTAAGCTCACTATGCTCTAGTTTGAGACTGAGTGAAGCGCTGCATGTTACCGCCTTCCCGCTTCGCGAGCGAATGCTAAAATAGTGATTTCATTTTCTATGTACGCAGAGTCCCGACTGGATGACCGGCCGCGCAAAATTCTGTCGAGTATGAGGCACTAGAACCATAATAGGACAAGCGCCCACCCCGAGCCTTGGCGCGTGCTTATAATATTGGCAAGCACGCATGTAGGCAGCTTTGTAGCTTGTAATGCCCCATCGAACCTTCAGAGCAGCGATTGTTTGTGTCCTCTATCAGCCTTTTTACGTCATCTGATATGCGTCGCGAATTCACATGGTATGGACGGTGCGGATTATTTAGGTTACCGAGGGCTTGCTGGAGGCCAAGATGTTGACATTCGATCACAAACTTATTATTTACACCAATTCGCAACAAGATCTTGCGACACGCGCTTGACAAATGTTACGTACCTAATTGTAGCGCACGCGATACATTCGGAGTCGTCGTCATGGTACGGCGTTGGCGCTCGTTTAGGTACTTAAAAGAAGTTTTCAAAACAGCAATAAACGAAAACCTGCCGTCACTGAATTTATATAACCCTCCTTACAGAAATTCTATGCTGTACACGAAGTTACTCGAGGCTAGAAAGCAAACGCAAACGCTCAAACGCACCGCCTTGCTAAGCGCGCATTCACTCTGCGAAAGGTCGTCTGCTACGCTCGAGCGGTGTAGGCGGCGCCACGGTCGAGGAGCGAGCGCGAAAGAGAGGAGAATCGAGGAGGAGGGAAGGTGGAGGAGGAGAGTGTCGCTACTTTTTTATATAGGGGCTTTAGTCCGCGCTAGAGTTACTGTATATGCTACCAAAGGTAGCAGAGTTGCGCGTCTGATTTATGAACGCCGATCGTGCCTCCATTGGCCGAACGCCATCAAGTGGGTTCCAAGCAACCGTGCACTGAGGAGAAGCTGATGCTCCGGCCAGTTTCTTCTATTTCCCGACGCCGCAGCTGCAGCGAACTGGATTGACGCAAGTTAACGCTAGCTAAGTTCAAAGCGAATCTGGTCGATCTTGGCGTTCGCTGTTACGTGCGTGTCAGCTGCGGAACAACACAACGTGCGCAGCAGATCTCACAGGTGTTCAATCGTAGTTCCATCGAAATTCCACCGTAATCAGACAAAAACAGCTAATATTGCAGTAACCAAGTGATTTCTACTTCGCTGCTGGTGTAAATTTACGGCAGTGGCGTAATCGTGTTGCTGCCGAAAACTTACGCCAGCAGCGAAGTAAAATACACTTGGTTACTGCCGTATTAGCTGTTTTTGTCTGTTTGCGCTCTGCGCCACCAAATGGCAGCACCATACAGGCCGCTCACGTTTACGGTTCCGCCAACAGGCCCCAACGCTCGGTCCGCCTGCGTTTACCCGATAACCGGACAAGCTAAACCTCTCTAATTGACCGGGTGCTCTTCTCCCAACTGCACCAATCGCTCGGAAAGCGGAAAGTTCCGAGAAGGTGCACAGGTAAACGCACAAGTCCAAAAAACAGTTAATATTATTCGCGATTCATCTCACGCCACGCGTTAAAAATCAGCAGTGCCTTTTTTCTTCTTGACTATTTTATCTAGTGAGCTGTTTCGATGCGCTTTGTTTGCGATTAGACGGAAAAGCGGTCCACACGCGATGGAAAAGCGCCCATGGTCGACCGACGACACGGTAGGCATGTCGCCTGCAAAAACGGGGTTCGGCTTCACCACACAGGTTTGGTTGCTTGCCAGGCAAGATGGCGGACCTACGCGCAACTCTGCTCCCGTAGGGAGCATATACAGTAACTCTAGTCCGCGCCGCATGGTACGTCCTGTGCTCCTGTGTGACATTATGACGACGCGGGAAGGAGCCGAGTTGCGCCTCCTGTATTCTTTCTCCGTGGTCTTGGTGCTCTCATGGTCATTTCGTTAACTTGGTAGGCTCCCCGCACATTGCTTCGCATAACATCGAATCCCACAGGGCCCGGGATCTGCTGGCTATTTTTTTCTTAGTTGGTATATTTGAATTGTATTATTTATGGTATATCCGTGGCTATTCCGTGAATATTGTGCTTGGTACGTTTTTTTCTCGTGCAGAGTGATATTGTACTTAGTTTTGAAAACGTCTGCACTTCGTTCTTTCAATAAGACTTGTAGATTAAGAGCTTGCTTTACTTTGTCCTGCATAGAAAAAAAGGATGAACTTCATGCAATCAAATGAAAGCTCTAAATGCTGCCCCTTATGTTCTTGAAATTTTCAAATGTAGTGACAGAATGCTATGGGTGTTTATATAAAGTACTGAATTTATAATCCCAAAAAACTAAGCCCACATTTCGGCCTTCTATACAGTGCTCATTCGTGCCTTTTTACCCCCCCCCCCCCCCCTCGCCTATCGCTCAAAAAAAGATAAGCAATACTTCGTATCCGCAACCCCCCGGGTTCTGGTAACACCCCCCCAAAGTCGAAATTCTGGATAAACCCCTGCCGTTGACACACCTAGAATTTTCAGAGAGTGTCTAGAGCCATTGGTGATCACAAGTGAAGAGCCAGATGGGGGATCAATTAGGTTTCTTGACGTAAGTCTAGGTCTGGCCTCGAGTCATTGCTGTTGGCAATACGAACCGCGTGCAAATAAGCCTCTTTTGCCATTCGAATCCGCGCATTCGAAAGTCGTAAAACGAGCCATTGTTAAGTCTTGCTACAAAAACGCGTTACAAAAATCCTGCCATCATAGCATAGCTGACAGCTTTTGGGAGCAAACACATAGGCTCACGGCGGCAGATTATCCTTTCCATGTATTAGTATCTGTGGCACAATCATTGCTCGAGGAAATCGGAACCAGGGCACCATTATCTGTGAGGGAGCCCCGCGGTTCAAGCACACGTGAAAAAATAGTGGTGATGCCATACATTCATTTGATCGCGCACCATGTAAGGAAAATTGGTAAAAGATGCAACGTAAAAGTGGTGTTTTCCACACTAGAACAATTGCAGAGCATGTGTGCGAAGGTAAACCCGGATGCCATACAGAAACGAGGCTGTGAAACACAATACAGAAAGAAATTCGTCGACTGCACTGAGGGAGTGGTACATTCGTTCCACTTAAGTGCGACAGAAAGTACCTCGGACAGACTGCATGATGTCTGAACGAAAGATTAAAAGAGCATGATTATAATGTTTCAAAAGCAGTCGCCGGACACCTTGGGATACATCGTAGAGATTGTGGATGTCGGCCATTCTTTGAAAAATGCAAGATTGTGAGCAATGATGGCAGCCAAATGACTCGAGAGATAATCGAAGCCACTGAGATTGCGCGTGTGGGAAGTCTGTGCGTAGGCATGCCATCTGTCTCCCTCAGTGCAAAAGAAATAGATTTCCTTAGGGCCTATACTCGCTCAATCCGCCCGTCCGCTCTGCACGCGTCCGCCCTTTTGCAGACTGCGGTGGACGGCTAAAAGGCGGATCGCGTCGAAAAACTCGGTGTACGCTGAATCCGCACGAGCGGATTGCACGCGCACTCCGATTGGATGACGCGGTCTGTTGACAGCTGGCAACCATTCCGCGGAGCAAAGTGTTCAAGGTTGGCAACTACCTTTGACAGAAGACGACACTGGCGTATTTTTGTAGATGCGACTTCAAGTTTCCGCGTCACGGTGAAAATGCGACTCTAGGCTGTCCCATTCTGTTCTGCAGCCGCATGTGTTGCATTGGCGCTGTCATCCTTGTTCGAAACACCGCACAGTCATCTTATCTGCGCCACCTTTTAAAAATGTATTGCAATCGCATCATGTCACAACATGGGACGTATTCTCAGATGATCACTCTCAGTGCGCGCTGCCTTGGCTGGTTGAGCAACACCTCTCGAATCGTTCAACGTTATGCGAAAGCAATAGTATCGCCGAGCGATTCGACCGAAATTCCCGTGTTCGGCGTGATGGCGCAGTTTTTGTAGTGCTAGTGACAGTTTGCAATTACACGTAACACACGCACAACTGTCACGGAATACAGCTGCGCAGGTCGACAAGACACCCCTCTTTACTATTCAGTACGCGTGTGAGGCTCCGAGTACAGCTTGCTGATATGCTTGCATTTGCCTGTTCATGCTTGTTTTTTCACTCTGCCAATTTTAAGTGTGCTTAAAGCACATGGATGCATGAAATGCCTTTTACTTTTTTTTTTTTTTGCATATATAAAACCACCAAAGACGAAGTGTGGCATAAAACGTGCCTCTTAGAAATATAATACTTGCTGCTTGTAAGCTTTCCAAACAAAATAAAACCTTAGAAGATGTGCTCTGTCATGGATTAAGTTCTCACCGTGTGTAAAAAAGGTTGTGTATAAGTGGTTAACTTGACGAAGCAAGGAATTGAAGGTTAAGCAGCAAGTGTACAATTCATTATGACTGGCATAAAAGCAATATGTACGTATAGTCACCTTATGCAGATACATACTCATGAGATGTTTTCAAGCAGATTTTTTTGAAAGCAAATAATTTATATTGCTGACAAGATAACTTATTTCGGGTGAAATCAAATAATTACATTCTTTCTTGTCAGCCTGGGTGGACTATCTGTTGCCCCTTTACTACTTAGAGAGAGAGAGAAAGCTCTTTATTGAAAATGCAGTGTGTTCAAGCAAGCATATTTTCGCCTACATGCTACTCTGCAGCAAATGGGACAAAAAAGAAGGCCCTAGAAAAGGGTGAGCAGAAGAAAAATGAAAAAAAAAAAATGCAGCTCGTATCATGTTATCAGCAGTAAAGTAAGTGTTCGAGTTGATGAAGGTAGACGGCGAATGCAAAAGAAAATAAGATCAGTCTTGATGAGACGATGTGCGTGAGTCATAGTTTAGACAGCAAACAAATTGACTCAATACATTAAAGCAATAAGTCGAGAGCTTTGTGCTGTTTTGATGGGCAAGGCCAGGAACCCAGCATCCGTGTCAATGTCAAGGGGCCTTGGTCGAGCTTTTCCATGTTCATTTTATATCGATGTCGCTTGTCTCTATAAGCTGGGCACTCAAGCAAGATGAGCTCTAGAGATTGCACGGCACCACAGATGTCACAACATAGATTTGTGGTCTGGCCATTGTGAAAAAAAAGATTGTTCATGTATGCAACATTCAGTCGAAGCCGGTGAAACAGGGTCTCCAGATGCCTTGGTAACATTGTGGTAGCCTTGATTGGAGTTCCGTGTTGATGTTGAACAAAAGCTTGCAATTTCCTGAAGCTGAAGAACATCTTCAACGCCGTTCATTGAGTACATATTGCTTCGCCATAGCTGAAGCCTCACTTTTAGTGAGAAACACTTTGTAACGAAGAAGTGCCAGTTAGCCAAGTGCATCTCCAGCATATGAAATACGACGAAGAAGTGCCAGTTAGTCAGGCGCATCACCAGCGCTGTTTCGCACAGGGCTTGTCCTGACTGCTCGCAGGGTTCTGACTGCCGCACCGAGTTCGACCTCTCAATCCTGTCAATAAACACCTTGACATTTAGTGCAGAGTGCTGGGTACGAATCCATCAACGCTGGAACTTCGAAGCCGAACCCTTCAATCATCTCAGCCCATGCCGGACAATCCCGCCCAGCCTTCTCGAACCATGCCTGACGATTAAGCCCAACAAGCTGCAGTCACGGCACCAACTGTCATCTGTCCTGGCATGCAGCATCAGCGGGATCCTGCGATTTTTGCGGGTACCGGTGATCAGGACGTCAAGGTCTGGCTCGCCTCGTACGACAGTCAGCGCGCAGAACCACTGGGATGATAGGGAAAAGCTCAACAACGTAATTTTCTACTTGAGCAACGTTGCACATTTGTGGTATCGTAACCACGAATCCGACATCCCGACATGGTCGGCGTTCAAGACCAACTTCATGGAAGTCTTTGGTCGTCCTGCTGTACGTAAACTTCAGGCCAAACAATGCCTGCGCGGACGCACCCAGCAACCAGGTGAGAATTTCACCAGCTACATCGAAGACGTCGTTAATCTGTGCAACAGAGTCGACGCAACAATGCCAGACGCCGATAAGATCCGGCATATCCTCAAGGGAATTGAGGACGATGCCTTTCAGATGTTGGTCGCCCGGAACCCGACCACAGTGTCTGTCGTCATTGCACTGTGTCAAAGTTATGACGAACTTCAAAGGCAGCAGGTTGTCACACAACATCCGCCCTCAGAATTCGCCTCTGTCTCAGGTCTGACGCTAGGTGTTGACGAGTCGCCTCTAATGCACCAGATTAAGAAGTTTGTACGAGAAGTTGCTCGGCAGCTTTCCCTGGTGCCCTTTACGAACCCGCAACCATACTCCCCACTGACTCAGGGGTTACAAACCGTCATCAAGGAACAAGTCGCTGAGTGCCATCCAGCTGCTATTCAACCGCCTACAGTCGCGGTGCCCTTGACATACGCCGACGTCGTTGCAAGGCCGCCCTTCGCTCCACGTCCACCTCTCCAAGCTGTTGTGCGACCGCCCCTGATTCCTTTCTCGCCGCCTGCGCCACAGCTACCACGCCAGCCAAATCCTTGGCGCACAGCCAACAACCGTCCAATTTGCAACCATTGTGGTATTCCGGGACACGTTGCCCGCTGTTGTCGACGCCGTATGCAGCCTACTTATGATTACCGCCGACCCATGAACACTTACGCCCCTCGACAGCTACAATCCCCTGTGCCGCCAGATGAAACCCCTGTTCTCTACACTACTCGTCGTTCGCCATCCCCACGCCGCCGTTCCATCTCACCGATGGGACGCCGGCCAAGCCCTCTGCCTCAGGGAAACCAAGTGTTGCAGTTCCCGAGGCGAGAACTGCGTCCCCTTCGATTTACCCAAGTCCTCGAAATCACCCCTGCAACGTAATTGAGGTATGCGTCGAAGGCATTCCAACATTCGCACTGGTCGATACGGGCGCAGCAATCTCGGTGTTACGCACAGGACTTTGCTGACAGATAGGAAAAGTAATGACGTCGCTTTCCGGACTGTATTTGAGTACTGCGAGCGCACAGCCTGTCAAACCTTTGGGAGCCTGCACTGCACGTGTTGTCATCGCGGAATCTCTTCATGTCATTGAGTTTGTCATTCTGCCGTCCAGCTCCCACGTTGTCATTCTGGGCTGGGATTTCCTATCGTCTAACAATGGGGGGGGGGCATCATTGACTGTGCCCGCGCCAAGGTGGAGTTGTCTTTTCCTTCCGCTGCAGCCATGGACCAAGATCCTGTGACGTCTACAAACATGCTTGTGGCCGAAGTTACTGATATCCCTCCTCAGTCCGCTGCCGTCGTCTCTGCATTTTGCGCATCCGCACGTGACACAAACGTCTTATTCACGCCATGTGACTTGTTCACCCGTCGCAGTTCCCTTCCGTTGCCCTTTGCCGTCATCGCCATCAGTGCTGGTCGTGGTGTGATGTGTGTGTGCAATGTGTCTTTCCTGCCGATTACTTTGCATTGCGGAGAGTGCCTCGGTTATGCTCAAACTGTGGATTCTTCAATGCTCTTCGATGCTCCCGATGCCGCATATTCGACATCCCTCGCCGCGCTCGACAATGCGACTCTACCGCCGTTGGAGTGCTTCCATCCGTCAATCTCCGGTGATTTGACAACCACATAACTCGCGCAACTTGTCAGCCTGCTACACGAATTTACCGCCTCTTTCTACTGCCATCAACATTCTCTCAGCCGCACCACCACATTGTTGCACAGCATCGACACCAGTTCGCACGCCTTATTCCGGCAGCGCCCTTAGTGTGTCTCAGCTTCTGAACGCCGCGTCATCGACGAACAAGTGAGCGATATGCTTCGGCGTGGCGTGATTCAGCAGTCCCATAGCCCGTGGGCTTCGCCTATTGTCCTCTTAAAACAGAAAGATGGTTCTATTCGCTTCTGCATTGATTACAGACGTCTTAACAAAATTACGCACAGACGTATATCCCCTACCGCGCATAGACGATGCTCTTGACTGTTTGCAACATGCTGAGTTCTTTTCCTCTTTGTATTTGCGGTCTGGATATTGGCAAGTCCCCATGGCAGAGGCTGACCGCTCCAAAACCGTCTTCGTTACACCGGGCGGACTATACGAATTTAATGTCATGCTATTCGGCCTATGTAATGCGCCCGCTACGTTCGAGCGTATGATGGACAGTATCTTGCGCTGTCTCAAGTGGCACACGTGTTTGTGCTACCTAGATGATGTCTTCTCACCTGATTTCTCGACTCACCTCCAACGACTACGAGAAGTATTAAGCTGTCTGACTAAGGCTGGCCTGCAACTTAACATCAAAAAATGCTTCTTTGCTGCTCGTAAGCTTACCATATTGGGCCACGTCGTATCCAAAGAAGGCGTCCTTCCGGATCCTGCAAAACTCCGTGCAGTTGCAGAGTTCCCCAAACTCACTAATCTGAAATCACTACGCAGTTTCGTCGGCCTCTGCTCCTATTTTCGCCGCTTTGTGAAGAACTTCGCCATGATCATCACCCCTTTGACTCAACTGCTGGCTGGAGACAACGCCCTATCCGCCTGGTCGACAGCATGCGATGACGCGTTCATGACCCTTCGCCATCTGCTCACCTCTCCTCCTATTCTGCGACATTTTGACCCGGCTGCCCCAACTGAAGTCCATACAGATGCTAGTGGAGTCAGCCTTGGGGCGGTCCTTGCCCAACGCTAAAGTGGTCTTGAGGAATACGTCGTTGATTATGCTATCTGCACGCTGACAAAGTCGGAGCTAAACTACTCTGTTACAGAAAAGGAATGTTTAGCCATACTCTGGGCCCTTACAAAATTTCGACCTTATCTATACGGCCGCCAATTTGATGTAGTAACGGACCACCATGCACTGTGCTGGCTCTCCTCATTGAAAGACCCCTCTGGCCGCCTCGCACACTGGGCACTCCGTTTGCAAGAGTATGACATCCGGGTCGTATACCGCTCTGGACGCAAGCACACCGATGCCGACGCTCTCTCCCGTTCGCCAATTTCACCTGACCCTGATCCTGACAGTCTTTGCCCACTCAACTTTGTCCTCTCAGCACTTGCCATCGATGACATGGGCTCTGAGCACAGCAAAAACCCCTGGATTTCTTCGCTTTTGGAGTTTTTCGCGGATCCTACCACTGTTACGGCGTCTAGGACTCTACGGAGGCAGGCACATCACTTTGCTATTTGCGACCAACTCCTCTACCGTAGCAATTATCACCCCGAGGGTCGGCAATGGCTCCTAGTGTGTCACAGCTGTCCCCGATTTGTCGTCGGCGCGAAGTCGATCGACGGGGTAGACAAGCTGGTTGGTCGTTCCGTACGCAAGCGAGCACAGTGAAAAGAGTCAGAGTCGGGAGTAAACAAAAAAACAAGATATTTATAGGCTGATAAATACACACAAGTTAATAAAATACAATAATAAAGAAAGACACAAGACAGACTAACACACCTGAGCTTAATATACACAATGATAAGGACAAATAAATACGAGCGATTAACAGTACATCTAAAAATGAAACAGTGCGAGGATCAAATACACAAGAATACACTTAACAGCATTTCACTAAAACAACGTTCAAAACAAATCAAAGTTCAAAAGAAAACAAATGGTGTCATACGCATTGCCGGGCAGCAGCAGCAAGTCCATAAACCGTGGAAGTCGGTGCACAAAGCTTTCCCGAAGAAGGCTGGCGGTCCGATCTTGTCGAGGTGGATGCGAATTGCTGAGCTGGGGTTCCCGGGAGTCTAAATTGGACGTCTTCTCTCAAGCAGGTTGAGCTAACTTGAGGCGAACTACCGTGAGCTTCGTTGCAGACGCTGGTTTGACGTCTCGTACGTCAACAAGTTCCTCGGAGTTCCGACGTGGCCAGGCGGCCCAGGCGATACTGGACGGCACTAGCCCCCCAACGGCTTCTCAGCAGCGCATAGGTTCAGCTTCTAGACTAATCAGCAGGGCCCAAAACCTGCGCTTAAATAGCCTCTCCTTTCCCTAGTTCCCTAGGTAGGGAAACTGCTGCTATGTAGCATTCTCCGAATTCAGCTCTCTTAGCTCCCAACAATCTTGGCCGCGCCCTTTCATTATGGACGAAGAACCGCAGATTAGCCTCTCTCCCAATGTCAAGGGCCAAGGTTGAGCCCGGCACTACCACGTGGCCGTACGTGCACACTTCGGGGTCCGTAATCGGCGTGACGCGTCTGGAATCGAGATGGCAGCCCGAGTGGCCACGACGCTTTTGACGCCCGTAATTCGGCGTGTCGATGTCGAATGCATTATACGCTGCACAGTCAGGAGCCCACATATTTGACGCTCGTAATTCGGCGTGTCGATGTCGAATGCATTATACGCTGCACAGTCAGGAGCCCACGTGTTTGACGCTCGTAATTCGGCGTGTCGATGTTGAATGCATTATACGCTGCACAGTCAGGAGCCCACGTGTTTGACGCTCGTAATTCGGCGTGTCGTTAATCAGCGTCCAAACCATTCGAAAATATGCCGCTCCGTGACAATGTGATACCACGTCATCTTCAGGCTGATTTATGCGCATCGTTTCACAGTGATCCCCAATGTGCACACGGTGGCGTGTTAAAGACCTACACCCGCCTTAGGCTCCAGTATTACTGGCCTGGCATGTACCAGTTCATTCGCAAGTACGTCCGCTGCTGCCTCGACTTCCAGCGCCGAAAGTCGGTCCCTACTTCCACTTCCGCACCCTTGCAGCCACTTCCTTGTCCATCTCGTCCTTTTGATCGGGTTGGAATCGACCTTTATGGCCCGCTTCCCTGTACTGGTGCTGGCAACCACTGGATTGGCGTTGCGGTGAATCACCTCACACGCTATGCAGAAACCGCTGCACTTCCATCTGCAACTGCCCAAGATGTTGCATCCTTCATACTGCGGCATTTTGTTCTTCGTCACGGAGCCCCTCGGGAACTTCTCAGTGATCGAGGCCGCGCATTTCTATCTGAAGTTGTGACGTCGCTTCTGAAGGAGTGTCACATCATCCACAGGACCACTAGCACATACCATCCGCAGACGAATGGGCTGACTGAGCGTTTCAACCGTACTCTTGGCGACATGCTCGCCATGTACGTCGCGTCCGACCATTCCAACTGGGACGCTGTGCTTCCGTTCGTCACGTTCACCTATAATACTGCCACTCAAGCTACCACTGGTTTTTCTCAGTTTTTCTTACTCTACGGCCGTGAACCTTCCTGCACCATCGATACTATTCTACCCTACCAGCCTGATTCATCGGAACGTGTTCCTGTATGTCAAGCTGCGCAGCATGCTGAAGAATGCAGACAACTCGCCCGTTGCCTTTCCACTGCAGATCAGACACAACAGAAGCTTCGTCGTGGTGGCTCTGTTACCCCAAGCTTCCCTTCCGATTCATTGGTTTGGCTGTGGGTTCCACCTTTAGCTCCCGGCCTTTCTTCTAAGATGCTTCCGAGATATCATGGACCTTACCATGTAATGGCACAAACTTCCCCCGTGAATTATGTCGTCGAGTCTGTGTCACCGTCTTCTGATCAGCGCCGTCGCGGTCGCGAAACTGTTCACGTAGATCGGCTCAAGCCCTTCTACGATCCCTCTATGTTACCGTATGCTTAGATCGCCAGGATGGCATCTTTTTCTCCGGGGGACAAATGTAACGAAGAAGTGCCAGTTAGCCAGGTGCATCTCCGGCGTATGAAATGCGACGAAGAAGTGCCGGTTAGTCAGGCGCATCACCAGCGCTGTTTCGCACGGGGCTTGTTCTGACTGCCACATCGAGTTCGACCTCTCAATCCTGTCAATAAACACCTTGACAACGTTTATAAATTTTATGTGATCATGTCCTTTGGGGGCTGCCCCGTCTGCCTTTTCATTACCTATTATACTGCAATGATACCTAATTCAGCATTTCCACAATGTAAAACACATTACCAAAGTGCACAAAAATTAAGCAGTACCATAATAGGCATGCTCCCTCTCTCAGCCATGGCAGAAAACAAAGATGATCGACTTGAGACCGTTTGATACTACCAGCATCATGCATGCATGTTCTATTTTGATCACTCTATATATGAAAAATAAGTTCACACAGGATGCAGATGACAATTGAACTATTAGTGAAGCTCTACTCGGGTTATTTTAGTGAGTTGAGCATGGGCTGCGCATTGTCTTTGTATTTATGTAGCAACAACCTAGCTAGCTGATGCACAGCCAGATTTTAGGAAAATGAAAAAATGCATACCATAACAAACAGCTGTCCAGTACCTGTATTTTATTTGACAGCAAACCAAGATTATTAAGTTGCTTAACTTTGCAGTGAGCTCAGTGATCACTCGTGGTGTGAAAAGGTTGATGTAGTAAGTGGTCTTGTTTTTGTCTTTCTTAATTAGTAGCTGCTTTAAGATGCACATGACAATGAAATGAAGGCTCATATGGTGGAAGACAGGCCCTTACAATAAGTCAGCAAATATTTATTGCCATTTTTTATTTTCATAACAAACCAATGAATAATTCCTTTGGTTCAGCTTTGTAAATAGTGTGCAAGGTGTTCTGCATAAAACTGCAAGATTCGTGTGCTCCATAATCTATTCACTATTCAAGTAGCCAAATGAATGGTACCCCCATGAGCACCGTGAAAGAGATCACTGAAATTTGCAGTCAAGATGCCACAGTGGCTGAGCCTCTGTACCAAACATAAAATTGTTCCAGAAGAAAACAATACTGGTGAATTAGGTATGCATTCACATGTACTCTTCAAGTCGCACATCACAAGTAATCTTTCATTCCTTATATTGCTCACCATTGTGCAGACTTTATTGCAACGCTGTGTGTGCAGTAAAATAACTTCACAAATCAAAGCTGTGGTTTTTCAGTACACTCAAAGCAACTTTGTGTGTGGCATTGGCGTTTCAGTTAATTTTGTGCTTCAATGCATAAAGCAACATTTTGTTAAGAAACTAACTAGAACGCCAGTGCATTTCTCCGCAAAGTTCGGGAGTTAATATCTCGAAACTGGTGTCATCCCGAGAATTCGTTCCAAGTGGATCCGCCTTGCAAACTTCACGGCTACAATTTGTAAATTGCAATATCGGCCATCAGGTAATTAGTTAAAAACTGAATTAGTGATTTTTTGTTAATTATTAAATTATGATTTTTAATTTCTTGCGCAAGTAATGTCTGCCTCTGAGTAGACTAGCTCATTAACTAGAATCGGGCTATCTGCCACAGGCAACCTTTAATAAATTTTGAAAGTGTTCGCTGAAACACCCTGTATATATCATAAGAAGCCAACATAGAAAGACACCGAGGACAGCATAGGGGAAATTACACGTGCTTATTGATTTAAATAAAAAAATTATAAATTATGTAAATGAATGTGGATGAAAAAACTGGCCACAGATGAGGTACGAACCCACGTCTTGGCATTATGTGTGCGATGCTCTTGCCAATTAAGGTACCGCAGCACCGTCTTCCCATCCACCTTCTGAGGTGAGGTATGTTTATCTACTAGAACTAAACCTGGGAGTGTTAGCCAGCACCACACCTCACGGCCTTGACGGCAGATGTGGAACATTGTTTTTTGTCACAGGCGTCATGTGTGATGAGGGAACTTCGTAGACGTTCATGAGCGGCCTGATCGGCATGCACGATCCAGCCATCTGGTGGCGCAGAGCTTAACCAGCCAAATACAGAGCTAATATTCCTGTAACCAAGTGTAAAACATTTTAAAAATATAAAAAGACATGTTCAAGATTACGCTCCTCCCAAAAATTTGAGCCAGCAGCAAAGTAGAAAAAAACTTGGTTACTGCTATATTTGCTGTGTATTTGGTTGAGCTTTGTGCCACCAGGTGGCTGGCACCGTGCTAGCAGTTCATGTTTGCACCTCCTTTCATCACGTAAAACGTGGTAAAATGGCCACTAGTGCTTGCATTTACCTGAATACCGGACACGCTACACTATATTGTGGCAATCCTTCGACGTGAAGTGATGGCCGCAAACGCATACATGCTGGTGCCGTTTGGATACCGACAGTCCGATGTGCTGAAGCCACTCCGTTCGTCTGCTGCCTTGCAGCGGGGCACGATGTCGAAGCTTGGCATGTCGCCGTTCGCTACGTTTGCAGCCCACAACGCAACAAGGGCGAACCGTGGTGCTCGCGAAAAGAATGAACAAGACCCTGTCCGACAGCGCAGGGCCGGTATTTTGTAGCGATGTCTCTCCTGTAATAATGCCTTTTCGCGCTATCACGCTTGGTCAGTGGTCGGAGCGACGGTCCGCTCGCGTTATCAACGGGATCCGCCGGCCGTGAGCGGTGGATGATAAGACTAGAGTAGAATAAGTCATAATGCCTCGCTACAAAATCGCGGCCCAGCTCCCGCCAACACGGAGCACGTTTTAACACAAGCAGACGACACTTGCTGTGGGCCGGAAGTGCCTTTAGTGTAGTGATACATGTCCTTGTGCATTCTCTTTCTGTTATTTTCTTTTTATAGAAACAAATTAACTGGCATCTAAACTATTACGAACAACATTTGTTCATCATAATGTTGGAAAAACGCGCCCTGGGCAGCCAATCGGATAGCTGGACCAGTGACGTGTTGTGGTCAAATCACGTCACTTGGTCACAAAACTCAGGCGATTGGCGTGCTGCGATCGGTAGCGATGTACCTTTTTAAAACCTTATAATAAATTACACGCTTTACGTGGAGCGCTTAGATGCGTCAATGATCAGAAGGACCTACTTTAATGACTCGGTATGTTTGTGGAAAATCGTCAAAATCGTTTCAGGGTCCCTTTAAGCTAAGGTACAGAAGGAAGATGGTGGCAAGACAGATGAAGTGTGCATGCACTCTAAGCGTGCTTAAGTCTGTCTCTTCAAAGCACACCATTTATGCACTGTGTGCAGATTTAATTGTGGCAGCTTGTCATGCAAAACTGGTGCGTCATGACGTAAATGCAGCACAGAGCACTGAAGTGCGAGAAGAAAGTAGGTGTGTGGTTTGAGGAAGTATTAACACAAGCACTGACTGCTAAGTGTTAGTAGCTGGTAGTCAGCACCTGTGTTTGTACTTCTTTCTGCTAACCGCATGCCTATTTTCATCTCGCACTTAAGTGCTTTGCACAGCATTTTCATCGTGAACTTCAACCAACTCGCTAAATTGGTTATCCTAAAGCTGTCACTGTAAACTGTATCCAAATTGCGATTTTTGCCATACATAAACTGAAAGTCTCAAATGCTGCAGACCTGTACAGATACACGAAATACATGTTAGCCAGCGTATAAAAATACAGCTCACACATGTAGGTGAGGCTGTGAGACAGTTCTTTTGGTGCATCCACTTACTGCCAAAGTTATTTAGTGGGAAGCAATTGGGAGTTAGGGCTGTTGCCAAAGAAAAGTTTGTCTTCCGTAAAGCTACTTGGTGTCGTACTATAGGCATACCTGTCAACTCTCAAAAGTTTCTTAAAAGCTTATGAATTTGGGCTCATTCCACAATTTTACTAATATTGCGTCATGTTTTATTTATTTCTTTTTAAAGTTGTTTGCAAAATGTTTTAAAGGTGTAAGACGGGAGTGGCACACGATTGTAGGAGTGTGCAAATATTTGACACTTTTGAATAACGATTCAAATAGTGTCCTTATTTGATTAAGTCTACGAATTGAATAGTCACCTTTCCTAAATGCGAATACTTTTCAAATAGTTTTCAAATTTTTCAAAAAGTCAACTGTGCCTAAGTAAACATAAAATTCGAGCAGAAGTATAGTAAATGTTTACCTCCACAAGCATAGTATAGGCATAAAACATGAGAACTTGCGTAGTGGAGCAAGCTGCGTCACTTAGGTAGCAATACTTTACATGCTGTACAGCAATCATTTGCACTCTCTTAAGAGCCCTGTGCATGAAGAAACTACTTGTTTGCTCCTAATGCTCCATTTGTGCTTTTAATAAACAATGCTTCATAACGCATTATCTAATGACAGCAACGTGCTAACTTTAAGAAAACTGGGATGTGAACAAGATTTTAGGGTCATTGTGATAATGGCTATTCATTATTCGAAAACTATTCGAAAAGTAGTTGATTCGCTTCTGGCTCTATTCAATTCATATTCAATTCGGTCTCAAAAGTTGCTACATATTTGCACACCCCTACACAATTGCAAAAAAAAAAAGCATATAAAGTAAAACTTCTACAGGTAGTGGTTATAGTGTTGGGCTGCTGAGCATGAGGTCGCGGGATCGAATTCATGCCAAGGCGGCCGCATTTCGATGGGGGCAAAATGTGAAAACACATGTACTTAGATTTAGGTGCACGTTAAAGAACCCTAGGTGGTCCAAATTTCCGGAGTCCCCCACTACGGCGTGCCTCATAATCAGATTATGGTTTTGGCACGTAAAACCACATAATTTTTTTTTTTAACTTCTACAGGTACCTTCACCGCCCTCGTGTAACGGTGCAAGACACCATATGCCAGACTGGTACATGCTTTAAACGAGTACATGCTTTAAACGAGTTAAACAGTGCCACTGTTTTCTTGTCGTGTATGTGGGATCTTTACGAATCTTAAGGTTCACAGGTTGGTAGGCATATGGCGCTTATTTAGCTTCTTGGTCACTCGCATATTTTTGTACCCAGCTGTGCACTCACATGGGGGCGCAATGCAGAAGTGTTCATGCATGCACTCCAAAGATTGGGGGGCATCTTGTAAAGAGCTTCAGGTGGTTACAATTAATCTGGGGCCTGTCCTTGTGATGTCTGTAATAGTCCATGTGTTGCTTTGAAACATTACTCATCATTCAATAAATGGGCATGCATAAGGATGATAGAACCATGTTACCAGTACTTCCAGCTTTTCGCATGCTAGCCAAATCGGGCCGGCCCGCGCAGGCACCTGAGTGGGCATCATAGACTAGTGTGTGCACGTGAAGTTGTCAGGTGTGCAGGCTTTGGTGATATTGTTCTACCGTTTCCGATCACACCAATTTTCCTTGACTATAGTTTACCCCCGCAGCCCACTGTGTGCTTGCGCTGATGTAAGAGACCAGTTTTTGAGTTAGTGTTTGGGATTTTCTAGGTTATAACAAAATTACATTGTTAAAGGGACACTAAAGCGAAAAATAAATTTAGCTGTATAAGTATTTTTTTTGGTACAATAGCAAAAAAAAAAAAAAAGAGCCGCTCTTACCAGGAGAGGAGGCTTGACAAGCCACAAAAGATGCAGAAACGAAATAACGGATGACATCACCGCCTTGAAGTATCTGTACCTGCTCAAACCCAGTTAAGTGTTTATCAGTAAAGGTGAACTACATTGTATTCTAAAGGATACAAGGACCAAGTTGTGAAGTATGCCACAATGGCCTAAATATGAGAAGATACAAGACATCCGCATTGTCACAGTGACATATCACAGTGCTGGGACTTACGCACAAAATTTGAAAATTAAGTTTGATCCTGATTTTGTTTTTTACCAAAAGAATTGTTACCACAAATTAATTAAAATAGACTTGTCATACCTTCTCAGACTTGATCTTGTCAGTTTAAATTGATTTGCTGTTTCCTTATAGTGTCCCTTTAAAACAGCCTACACTAAGCAAGGTTGTTTTAATATTTCCACCATGAATTTGAAATGTACTTCTTTCATGTGCTTGTCCTTGTGGCGTAGTTTTCAAAGTGTTCATCTGGCCAATAGTTCTTTTCTTGTGATTTCAGGTGCGCTCCGTGGAGCAGACAAATCAAGAGACAACAACAGAGCGTGTCATTGTGATCCACCAGCTTCTGAAGAACTTGTACAAGCAGTTTGGACAGCCACTACCATAGTTGGAATTCGTAATTCACCCGCAGTCATTTGGCAAGACATGTGAAAATATATTTCACCTGTCGCTCCTAATCGAGGGCCACGCCTGCATAAAGAACGATGAGAGCAACCTGCTGGTGGTGGAGCCCGTCTTTAAAAACACTAGCACCCAGCGTGAGGCCAATGAAAATGCCTTCATAATGACCTTGGATTTCAAAAAGTGGCCAAGTGCAGTCGAGGCATTTAAGATCACTAAGCCAGTGAATGCGAATTAATGTTATTTATTGGTAACTTACATTTTAAATAAAGTTGTGTGTTTATTCCTTGTAATAAGTGTGTTTATTCCTTGTGATTAATGTAAACATTGAATTATGACACATGTTTAAAGAACAATTTTTCTCAACGTGTGGCAGTAAAGCAAGTGTAAAGTACAAAATAATGCACACACGTGCCAAAAACCAGCAGTGGACAATGGAATGAGCAAATGTATACGACTTGTTCACGGCAAGCAAAGCAAAGGAAACTGTGATAGATTCACTCTATGAAACTTTGCAGTAGTTTTTGAACTAGTTTTAAGTGTGGCTTAACGGACTACACATCTCTCGCAATGTCAACAAAAGTGATCATGCATGCACTCCAAAGATTGGGGGGCATCTTGTAAAGAGCTTCAGGTGGTTACAATTAATCTGGGGCCTGTCCTTGTGATGTCTGTAATAGTCCATGTGTTGCTTTGAAACATTACTCATCATTCAATAAATGGGCATGCATAAGGATGATAGAACCATGTTACCAGTACTTCCAGCTTTTCGCATGCTAGCCATTAACTAGTTTTTCCTTTAACTTTTTCCATTCGAATCTCTTTAATGTACGGTCTAGAGATAATTCTATAGGTAGAATTGCTAAAATATCTAATTTATACAGAAAAGCTTAATTGGCATTCACACGAAGAGTATATTGTAACATAGGCTGTAGACGGAGGCTTGAAAAAATAGACGCGTCCCTTTGATGGCCTTCGTATCCGCCAGGCACCACACTCTAAAGAAAGCATGATCTCCCTGACATGGATCCCGGCCCACGCGGGCACTGTACACCCACACCTCCCCAACCTCAACGAGGTCACCCACTCCATTGCGCGAGGACTAGTCAACCGCGCCGGAGACACTGGAGACGAGTTGGACACCAGGGACAGTCTGACTACTTACAACGATCTCGTTAAGGCATTTTACCTTAGTCGCCGAACCTTCCCCCCACCTCACCCCAAGTTCAGCCGGGCACAGGCTACCACCCTGCGTCTGCTACAAACAAATACGTACCCTTCACCCGCCCGCCTCCACCTTATATTCCCTGAAGTTTACAATACCCCCAACTGCCGGTGCTGTGGCACTCACCCGGCTACGCTTCCGCATATGCTGTGGGAGTGCCCAGCACAGTACACACACATTAACACCACGACCCTCTCGTCGAGGTTGCGTGAGGCTCTGCGGAGGTCCGCCCACGACGACCAAACCTGGGCGACCCAGCACGCCCGTGAGGCGGCGGCGAGGCAAGCCCTCGACGTCCCCTCATGGGAGGCTTAGGCCCGGCCATCTTAAAGTGCTGGTTCCGCAATAAATGTTTATTCCTCCTCCTCCTTTGATGGCGGACCAGAAGAAGAACGAGCAGGTTACGCGCTTCGTCTTTCATGGCGCCGACCGTTGCGCGCGCCGTCCCGCAGTGCGGAAGCCCCACCACTGTGTCAACTGCCCCCCACCGTCTCGGTCGCGTTAAAAAGTCCTGTTAGCGAAGTCGACGGCAAGAAATGGAGCTTCTGAAGGGCATCTGGACGTTCACGTACGCGCGTGGTATGGTTTCATGCGCACTACATGAACTTTAGCGTGGGGACGACGACGTAGTGAACCGGGGTCACAACTGCAGGGGACGACTTCATAGGTTACGTCACTGAGGCGGCGTGTAACCTTGTAGGGACCAAAATACCGGCGGAGCAACTTTTCCAAAAGTCCACGGTGACGGATGGGCGTCCAGACCCACACGCAGTCGCCGGTATTGTAATGGACGTCGCGACGACACTGGCTGTATCGAAGAGCGTCGGTATGCTGTTGGCTCTGGATACGATGCCGAGCAAGCTGGCGTGCTGCTTCGGCATTTTGAATGAACTCTTCCACGTGTTCGCTGGTCGGACTATTATCAGCCACAGGTAGCATGGCGTCAAGTGTTGACGTGACGCGGCGCCCGTATACAAGTTCAAACGGCGTAAACTGTGTGGTCTCCTGTACAGCAGTGTTATAGGCGAATGTGACATATGGCAAAATCTCGTCCCACGTCTTGTGCTGCACGTCGATATACATGGAAAGCATATCAGCCAGCGTTCTGTTCAGTCGTTCCGTTAATCTATTTGTTTGAGGATGATACGCAGTGCTCTTGCGGTGAGAGCTATGCGTCAGTTGGAGAACGTCCTGCATAAGTTCGGCTGTAAAAGCTGCACCGCGATCCCTGATGAGAACAGACGGTGCACCGTGTCGTAGGATGATGTGGCGGACGAAGAACTTGGCCACTTCATATGAGTTTGCTTGAGGAATAGCTTCGGTTTCGACGTACCGGGTTAAGCAGTCGGTAGCGACGACTATCCATCTGTTGCGCGAAGAGGTCACTGGAAATGGACCAAGTAGATCTATTCCTACTCGCTGGGAACGGTGCTTAAGGAGGGTCCACAGGGTGTAGAAAGCCGGCCGGTTTAACGGCAGGTTTCTTGCGGCGCTGACAATCGCGGCAGGTCTTCACGTACCGTTGCACAGAAGAAAAAAAAGCCGGGGCCAGCCAGTAATACCACAGAACACCCATACAAACATATGGTAATACCATAGAGAAAGGAATTCAACAAGAGGGGACACTCCCATAGAGCCCAGCGGCCGAATTGACTGCAGCGCCCCAAGCGGTTGGTTCTGGTTTCGCTTCCGGTTTCGGTTTTGGGCGCGCGCATTGTGAACGCAAGCTAGAACGTCGCCTGCGCCCCCCCCCCCCCCCCCCCCCCGTTTTTTTTTTGCTCTTCGTGCGGAATCGGTTTATTATTTCGTAAAAATGATTGCGAACGATCTCGTAAAGTCCCATCGAATCTGTGCCACGTGCAATTTCACAAAGTAGACGCAAGACCTTTTGTGAAATGAGGAAATATTTATTTTGCTCTATATAAAAGCTCGTTCCGCGCTTTGTGCATTCATCCAACGTTGTGACCCCAGGTAAGCAGTAGTTCCCGTATGAAGCTCCACCGGACGACACCAGCTGAAAAAAAGTTAATTACAAGCATGTTACATTTACAAGCACCTAACAGCATGTTACAAGCATGTGTCATTTTGGTATTTAGACATAGGAATACTGCGTGTAAAAGCGAAACGTGCGAAAGCGGTGAATGGGCGGCATTACAAACAAAAGCAATTAGCTTTTACATACATGGCGTAGAAAATACCCGACTGATCCCAAACAATACCATAAAATATGAAAACATCTGATTTCCAAGCATTCCCCCAACACACAAGCAGCTATTTGATGTCTAAAAGAGGTCTTGAACGGATAATTCGAAAGTCTAATAGCTGTCCTGGTCAAGACATTTTCTAGCCGTGGACGTCTACAGGTACTTCAGTAAGCCGTGCTAACGTTACGCTAAAAGTTGGCTAATAAACATCTCGACAAGAACAACTTTAAGAATTGTATTAGACGTTCCCAGAATTCTGTAATAATGGCTTCGGAAGCATTATGCAGGCTTTTATAAAACATCTTGACAAGAACAAGTTAAGAACTTTATTAGACGTTCCCAGAATTCTGTTATAAATTATAGCAGAATTCTGGGGACATCTAGCAAAATTCTTAAGCTATAAAAGCCTGTGTATTGTTTAGGTTATAAAGCATAATGGCTTCAGAAACAATAGGCAGGCTTTTATAGCTATCTTTAAAGCAGCATTTATAGATTGCCATCCTACAGTGACGTGGTAAGCAAAATTATGGCCACTTCAGCATACCATGCATCCATATGCTAGCTTCATAGTACATATGTTACTATATAGAACTGAAAAATAAATTGAAGCATTACATTATATTATTTGTAATAACTTGCCTTAAATGTTTTAACATATATCATGTGTGCGTAACAACACGCAGAAAAAAATACGACCTGACCTTGTGAGAAAGCGGCTTTATTGACTAATAAATTAAAGGACATGCAGCATTAGCGCACCCAGGATCTCTGCCAGGGGGGGGGGGGGGGGGGGGGGGGGTTGACAGTTTGCCAATACCATCTAAACAGCAATAATTTCGATTTTCTCACGGTAAATTGTCAAAAAATGCGCTTTTTGCGAGTGTGCAGACGATTGCGCGTCTTTCATCTTAGTTGCAGTACTCAAATGCGTAAGGAAAGAAAAGGGGTTAAACAAAAGGGGGGGTTAAGTCGGCCTCAGGGGGGGGTTACAACCCCCGAATCTCCCCCCGTCGGTGCGCCACTCATGCAGAATGATTGTAGAAAAGGTGACCACATAAAATGCAGCTGCAGTAACCACAGCAATCCAGGTCCCTTCCTTCTTGGATACCACTGGCTGCCCACAGAAGTTTGCTCTGTAATACAACAGTGACGAAAAAAGTGAACAAAAAGCATGTAAACTATATATCAACACCACAGTTGTCAGTAAACAGCAAACATTTTCAACAGCAATACAATTATAGTTAAGCTCTGGCTTACCATGACTAACAGAAATGGCAGCCAGGCAGCCACATGGTGCCAAATAAGAAATAACAATACACAAAAGAGGTGCATAGAAATCAAAAGAAGCCACTTAACAGAACAGTCAAGCCTTGCATGCTCCTACAGGTTTACCTTAAAATTAATTAGGTGTCCATGAAACTGTGCGAAACAAACACCGTTTGGCCACTGTTCATCTGTTTGCAGAACATATGCCCTACAGCAAGATCAACAAATTTGTAACAGCATCATCATCATCAGCCTATATTTATGTCCACTGCAGGACGAAGGCCTCTCCCTGCGATCTCCAATTACCCCTGTCTTGCGCTAGCGTATTCCAACTTGCGCCTGCGAATTTCCTAACCTCATCATCCCACCTGACTTTCTGCCGTCCTCGACTGCGCTTCCCTTCTCTTGGTATCCATTCTGTAACCCATCATCAATCCATCAATCAGGTAATCGAGAAATCTGCGGAGTACAATCAACCTCTCTATATGGCTTTCATAGATTATGAAAAGGCATTCGATTCAGTAGAGATATCAGCAGTCATAGAGGCATTGCGTAATCAAGGAGTGGAGGAGGCATACGTGAATATCTTGGCAAATATCTACAAGGATTCCACAGCTACCTTGGTTCTCCACAAGAAAAGTAGAAAGATACTATCAAGAAAGGGGTCAGGCAAGGAGACACAATCTCTCCAATGCTATTCACTGCATGCTTAGAAGAAGTATTCAAGCTCTTAGACTGGGAAGGATTAGGAGTGAGGATCGATGGCGAATATCTCAGCAACCTTCGGTTTGCAGATGACATTGTCCTATTGAGCAACAATGGAGAGGAATTACAACATATGATTGAGGACCTTCATCGAGAAAGTGCAAGAATTGGGTTGAAGATGAATATGCAGAAGACAAAGATAATGTTCAATAGCCTGGCAAGGGAACAAGAATTCAGGATCGCCCGTCAGCCTCTAGAATCTGTAAAGGAATATGTTTATCTAGGTCAATTACTCACAGGGGACCCTGATCATGAGAAAGAAATTTACAGAAGAATAAAATTGGGTTGGAGTGCATACGGCAGGCATTGCCAAATCCTGACTGGGAGCTTACCACTGTCGTTGAAAAGAAAAGTGTACAATCATTGCATTCTACCGGTGCTAACATACGGGGCAGAAACTTGGAGGTTAACAAAGAAGCTCGAGAACAAGTTAAGGACCGCACAAAGAGCAATGGAACGAAAAATCTTAGGAGTAACGTTGAGAGACAGGAAGAGAGCGGTGTGGATCAGAGAACAAACGGGGGTAGACGATATTCTAGTTGACATTAAGCGGAAGAAATGGAGCTGGGCAGGCCATGTAATGCGTAGGATGGATAACCGGTGGACCATTAGGGTTACAGAATGTAACAGCATACACATGGTCAAATGCCAAAAATATGGAAACAATGCAGAGATTGTGTACGCACATAAACAAAGCGACCGAATAAGCATACATTCAGGCTCTGGCTTGCAACCATGCGACTTACCTTGACTAGACAAAAACAATGGAAGCCAGCAGGCCTTGTGGTTCCGCGAGAGTAAAATAACTACATAGGAAATAAAAATAGACAGTCAACAAAACAGTCAAGCTTAGCATGCTTCTATATGTTTACCTTAAGTTTGATTGATGAGCACACAACTGTTGAAAAATATCGTTGCTTAGCCACCGTTGAACTCTTTATTTCCGTTCCAACATGTGCCCTACAGCAAGATAAAAAGAAATTATAACAGCATACAAACCTTGACATCGACATATATGGGTGACAAGAATGTAAGAAAATTACAATTCATGACCTGCTTCACACTTCAAAAGATGCTCAGCAGTCTGTAAAGTTGCAGCCTTGATGTTTATTTTACGTGTAATTATGCGGATTAATTTTTAATTACACAAAATCTTCATAACACTATTGAAAATATATCTGCCCTGGACACACAAAAGATGCACGGGCCCGCAAAAACAAAAGTGGCGTGCAAGTTGCAAGTTGTAGCAGGTAAACGTATGCGTACCGTAAGGAACTGCACCGTATCTGCAGGCGCTGGTCAAGGCTTGAACGTAACCAAAAGAGCCACGAGCGGTGCACACGCTATGTAGACTCTATAGAACTTGGGAAGAGAACCATGAGCACCGGCAAGCGAACGCTTGCGAGCCATGAGCACGGCCCTTTGAATCGCTCGCGGTTAAAGCCCCTGGAAGCTCTACTCGCGGTTAGGGAGCCTACATGCAAGCGCTGGTTAAAGCAGTTAAAGTCCCTATATAAGAAAAGCAACGCCTCCTAAATAGACTTTTTAGGAGGCGTTGAAGAAAAGTATCGCCATCCTTTGATAAACGCCGCTTCTCTCTCTCCTGTATCTCCGATTGGACGATGATAGCGTGCGCTTTTCACTTCTTTATATTTTCTTTTTTTCCGCCTAGCCATGTTGAAAGTCCTCTGCGCAGCCGCAGTCGCCGGCGGCGGCGCGCGCCCGGCCTGAAAGCTTCAACGTGGACTTTCTAGGTGCGCCACCGTCGACTTGGCTTTCGCAAGCAAAAAGTAAAGAAAAAAAGCAAGCGCTTTAGGAGAGGAGGCGGCATGGATGGATGGATTGATGAGGCTGAACCCATTAAACCGGGTGGTGGCATACGCCACCTAGCCATGACTATTAACATATTTTGTACTTTGTGGTGGGTGAAATTTCACCCCTGCCTTGATTTTATCCACCAATCAGATAACCTCTGTTTGGTTATTTCTACCCGCTTGCCTTCACTGTCCCTAAACCCCCAATGCTTTGAAAAAATCAGCCCCGTTGCTTTGCACTGTAGGGTTAAGCCCTTTACAGAAAAGTATGAGGTGTTCAGCCGTTTCCTCTTCTTCTCCACACGCACCGCACAACGTGTCTATACCTTGGTACTTGACTCGGTACATCTTAGTCCGCAATACTCCTGTCCTGGCTTCAAACAACAAAGAGCTTTCCCTAGAATTATCGTAGATATTTTCTTTGGCAATTTCTTGCTTGAAAGTTCGGTATGTTCCCAGTGCTGATTTCGTCTGCATTCCTGTTTTCCACAGACCCATCTCTGTTTCCTTAACCTTTTTCTTAACCGCTGTTTCCTGGTTTGCACCTCTCCTGCAGTCCAAATATTTGATTGACAGTTTTCTGGTCAGCTTCCTCCATTTTGTATCAACATTCCTCCTGTACAAATAACTGAAAACTCTCCTTGCCCACCGCTTTTCTGCCATTTCTCTCAATCACTCCTCAAATTCTATCTTGCTGCTGGCTTCCCTGCCCTCGAACGACGTCCATCCCATGTCACCCTGTACCCCCTGATTTGGTGTATTTCCGTGTGCTCCCAGAGCCAGTCTACCTACCCCTCCCTGCTTATTACTTCCAACCTTGCTCGAACCTCTGATCTCATGCACAGGACCGCATTGCCGAAAGTCAAACTAGCTAGGGACCATCACCCCTTTCCAAATCCCTCTCACCACTTCGTACCTATTGTAATTCCACAGTGCCATATTTTTCATCACAGCTGCATTTCTGCTACCTTTAGCCGTCACATATTTTTCATGTTCCGTTAGGTACTCAGCCCCATTGTTTATCCACACTCCAAGATATTTGTACTTATCCATCACCTCCAGCGTAACCTCCTGTATCCTATGCTCGCTGCCCTGATTATCATTAAAAGTCATGACTGCCGATTTTTCTTTACTAAACTTCAAACCTAAGCTATCTCCCTCTTTACCACAGATGTCCATTAATCTCTGCAAGTCTTCCTTGCTGTCAGCCATAAGTACAATGTCATCCGCATACACCAGTCCTGGTAATGACTGTTTAATCCATTCTCCTTGCTTGAAATAGGAAAGGTTGAAGCCAAGTCCGCTCCTCTCTAATTTTTTTTCTCTAATCCTTGTAAATACAGCATGAACAACAGAGGTGACAGAGGGCTGGTAACTTCAGCGGGGGCGCGCGGTCAGATCTGTCGCGCGCGGCCAGAGATGTGGGCGACGATAGCTGGTATCGAAATTCCGGCTTCACCGCTCGTTCACGCAAAGGGAAAGGGAGGCACGGCTCTGATAAGGACGCTAATCGGGCGCGCACGTGTGCGCCCGGCCGTTTCCTTTTTCTTGTTTTTTCTCAACTTTGACTGTCGTGACAGACACATATCTTACACCGTGTGACAGACTCACCCGTATCATGCATCGCGCCGTGGCATGGGTGAGTTTTGCTGGCCTCGCGGCAAACACGTTGTCGACGCGGCGATCGGAAAGGATCCGAATCAAAGAAAATAACCCCGCAGGATTTTCCTGCTTATTTACCCAAAGAGGGAAAGGAGCGAAAGGCTATAGGATGCGACGTTAATGGATTGCATATGGCTTGTTAAAGTCGCACGGAATGTAACGCTGCGCGTCGGGCACGCGCATTTAGAATCTTTTTCACTTTCACGGCGCACGCCCAAGCATGTCGCACATTTTCTGACAAAAACATCTAAATAAGTTCTTGAGTTAGACGCTCTCAAGACGTTAACCAATGTATACTCCGGTGACGCCAGAGATGGGATGTTACCACAGCTGAAACATAATATAGCAGATTTGATTAACCGTACTTCCTGCTACATAATGTTTCCAAGAACATCTGTTTAACGTCTTCGCGTATACCAAGACGTCTTTAGTCATTTGAAGCCGTTCCGAGAAGTTTTCAAGACGTTTTGTGTTTCGTGGGTTGGACTGCCTGCCTGATTTCCTCCTGGACGACCTCAGTCAGAGCGAGTCGCGGTACCGACGCCGGAGCCACCTGAAGCTTTTGGAGCTCTTCTCGAACAACAAGCCTAATGAGCTACCGCAAGGTTTCGGTATCAAAGGGTACAGCGAGAGGGTCACGCGATAAGGTAGACACGTCGCAGTTGTACTGCCTTGTTCGCTGCTGCAGTGCCCTTTCCATTGATATATGGCTTCAGCGAGAAACTCTGCAACGGTCTTTGGTGGGTTGCGTATCAGGCCTCCAAATAACTCTAGCTTGACACCACGCATTAATTGTTCCTGAGCTTCTTTTCTTCCGGCATGGACGGATCCGCGTGTCGGAAGAGTCGGCACATATTTTCGACAAACATAGCGACGCTGTCGTTCGGCCGCTGCACTCTCGCCTGAATTGCAGATTCAACTTGCTCCTTCCGATCGAGGCTTGCATATGTGCTGATTAGCTGCCATCGGAATTCGTCCCAAGTCGATATGGCCGCTTCACGGTTCTCGAACCATGTCCGCGCATAGTCGTCGAGAGCAAAGTAGGCATTAATTGCGTAGCTTGCGCTCCGGAGTCCAGACGTTGTATTCGGCGACGCACTCAAAAGTGATCGAGCGATGTCTTCAACATACTCGAAGGTGTCCCCATGTAAGGATTTGGGGATTCGCGGCTGGTTAAGCACGACCTCGGTAGGTGCAGCTGAGGAAGAAGGAACTGATGTACTCATCCTTCTAACACGGTAGGGTAGAGGCTCGTGCTCAGGTGGTAGTCCTTGAAGTCGACGGCTTGTCCGTACGTGAGCAGGAGTCAGCTCGACCGGACTTCGTGCTGGACTTGTAGACAGGGTTCGATCTGGAAGCGGTAGCATGTACCCAGCGCCTCCACCAGAAAAATGTAATGTAGGCTGAAGACGGAGGCTTGAAAAAATAGACGCGTCCCTTTAATGGCAGGCCAGAAGAAGAACGAGCAGGTTACGCGCTTCATCGTCTTTCATGGCACCGACCTTTGCGCGCGCCGTCCCGCGGTGCTGAAGCCCCACCACTGTGTCAATATCATGTCTAAAGGAGCATGTGTTGTTGGATTGTTGTGTAAAGTCAGCAGCAGTCTTTTCGGAATGCACAGGGACTCTGTGATGATTTATTGCATCTATGTCTGCCCCATTTTTGAGTTTTGTTGCAGGTAATTCTCCGAGGGTCCTGCTTGCAAATTGCGCCCTCTTCTGTTAGAACACGAGGCATCACATTTGTCTTGGTCGTTTAAATTTTGTAGTGAACTACATTTGGTTTATTATAGTGATAGTCCAAACATTTCTGAACATCTCTGCTTCTCCCAGGAGATGCTCCTACTTCAATGTGTTCATTCGTGAGCCGGCCACATGTTTTGATAATCAGTGGTCTCGATTACACTGTCCCCAGGTAATTTTTATGCAGAAGCTTTCGGAACCGTTACAATTCTTCTGTTAGAACACGAGGCATAACATTTGTCTTGGTCGTTTAAATTTTGTAGTGAACTACATTTGGTTTATTACAGTGATAGTCCAAACATTTCTGAACATCTCTGCGTCTCCCCGGCGATGCTCCTACTTCAATGTGTTCATTCGTGAGCCGGCCACATGTTTTGATAATCAGTGGTCTCGATTACACTGTCCCCAGGTAATTTTTATGCAGAAGATTTCGGAACCGTTACAAGTAATGATCTGTGATGTGGTTTCCCTAAATGCAGTGGCTCCTACAGTAAGTGTTCAATTTGATGTATTTCTTAAAAATGCTAAACTTGCTATTAGATAATTACAGTTAAACATGCTTATTGCGAACCTACATATAACGAATTCCTGGATATAACGAAGTTTTCCTATTCCCCGCCATTACTCCATAGAAGCACATGTATTTGACACCTCTACGTAACGAAGTGGCAGCGGGAGACCCCCTCGATATAACGATTTTTCCCCTCCGACAACCTAGAAATTTCGCCCCAAATTTTGTCATTTTTGCGCGAGCAGCAACCGGAAGCGCCTTCTCCGCCGCGACGAAATGCGAAGCGGCGGCGTCGCGTTTGGCGCGCTCGAATTCACGGCGACTGCGAGGCGAGAGCGAACGCACGTGTGCATGCGTGCGAGCGTGCGCGAGGCGGGCCTGCCTCCCTCGACCCGGCAATCTTGCCGCCGCGAGCGTGACCTTTTCCCCTCCCATTATTCAAACCTGATCCCGCCGCTTGCTGCAGCTGGCCTAGCCCGCCAAGCCGGCACTCTCCTTTTCCAGTTGATGTTGCCGAAGAAAAAAAAAACATGTTTTTTTTTCAACGCGCTGGCAGCGCCACTCTTTAGTTACTGCGCAAGTCTCTGCGCTTCACTTCACTAACGTGACACTAGACGCTACGACGCCATCATGTCGCTCGCTCTTCGTTTCCGACGCCTCGCGCTTGTGCGAAACGACACGCGTCCTTGCATCCAGTACCTGGTGTGACATTCCAAGGATGAGTGCTTCGACGAAAACGGAAAACGGGTGTGCGTTACAATCGATGGCGCGTTAGAACCGAGTAAATACGGTAAGCGTTGCTTTTTCGAATTTTCGTGCCGAACCTGTATATAACAAAATCCTCTTTATAACGAAGTTTTTCGTGAATTTGTCAATTTCGTTATATCCAGGTTTAACTGTAAATGGCTTGTTAGAAGACCACCTTGAGAGCCTTCAAATAAGTGCTGTGATAGCCACAGATGCTTCTGTCAGTGAAGATAAGGCAGGAGTAAGGATTATTTTACCATAATATTGGTCTTTTCTCTTCAACTGCCTGACTTCACGCTGATATTCCAGGTAGAGTTATTGATGATCATTCGAGCACTACAAGAACTTATCACGTCTATTCAGCTGATATCTTGACCGACTCCCTGTCCGTTTGTTCTGTTAATGCCAAATTCATCTACCATTCTCGGCTAATTTTATCCATCTATGCCTCAACACTTGCGTTTTGTCCGTTTGGTATGGGTACACAGGCTTAACCTTAACTCGTGATGGCATCCCTTAAGGTCCTGAGGGTCCTACAAGCTTCAGGATATATAGGGTGTTTCAGCGAACACTTCTAAAATTTATTTAAGGTTGCCTGTGGCAGATAGCCCAATTCTAGCTAATGAGCTGGTCTACTCGAAGAGCCGCGGACATTGCTTGCACAAGAAATTGAAATGCATAATCGAATCATTAACAATAGTTCACTAATTAAGTTTTTAACTAATTTCCTGATGGCCCATATTGTAATTTACAAATATTAGCCGGCGAGTTCGCAAGGCGAAGCGCTTCCACTTGGCATTCATTCTCAGGATGACACCAGTTTCGAGATATTAATTCCCTAACTGTGCGGAGAAATGCATTGGCGTTCCAGCTAATTTTGTGCTTCAATGCATAAAGCGACGGTTTTTTAAGATACTAACTGGAACGCCAATGCATTTCTCTGCAAAGTTCGATAATTATTATCTTGAAACTGGTGTCATCCAGAGAATTCGTTCCAAGTGGATCCGCCTCGCGAACTCCACGGCTACAATTTATAAATTGCAATATGGGCCATCAGGTAATTAGTTAAAAACTTAATTAGTGAATTATTGGTAATTATTCAATTATGCATTTCAATTTCTTGTGCAAGTAATGTCCGCCTCTTCGAGTAGACCAGCTCATGAACTAAAATTGTGCTATCTGCCACAGGCAACCTTTAAGGATTTTTGAAAGTGTTCGCTGAAACACCCTCTATCACTGCTGCAAGATTTAGAAAATTTTCTGCTCATGAGAAACGTGCAGAATCATCCATCCTAAGCAACACTTATAGTCGGCACTTGATATTCCCCTGGCACAGTGGATGGCATTGCAAAAGAAAAATTTGCAAATTACATTTACTAGATTGCATTGTTGAATGCCACTGCTTAATTTTTATTCACACTAGTTTGCTTTGGCTCCTTCCTTTGTATGTTATTGCAGTGTAGAACATTTCTTTGTAGAATGTAGTAGGTTTACAATTCAAAGTAAACAACATCTAGAAGGTCCACTTCGCCTGCTTGCGATGTCTGTATAGGTTATTGCAATAGTATGTGATGCCATATTTTTGTTTTGTTTTTCTAACCATAAATACCAAGAAGAGCATCTCTATTAAATACGCCTAAAATTTACGTTACCAACGATTATTATCCATTTAATATTGTTACAAGCGTAAAAGCTTTGTATGATTTGTGTATGTGCCGCGAGCAGTAGTGGGACAAGGGGTAAGAGGGCAGAAGAAGACGTTCGCCTAGCGATAGCGGAACCTCGGCTGTTTGTCCGATGACTAAGACTTTCATATAAACAATTATAAGTGTTTTCGATTGGATAGACCTTCCCGAGGTGGTGGATTGGTTTTTTTTTATTTCTTCTAAATTCTGTCATAGAGCAAAAATTTCGCATCCTACCCTATCATCCAAATGTGAAATCTTAATATTAGAAATAACTATTCCGGGTTGCGCCCCGCTCTCTATAATTAACTGCTACTTTCCCGCTGGAGTGCAAAATGTACGCCCACTTGATGTCGCAGTAACATACTGCAAAAAGAACATATTGCTTGCGGGTGACTTCAACTCACATCATGTGTCATGGGGCTTTCGCACGGACTCATCTGGAAAACGTTTATGGGATTGGGCTAATGTTAACAATTTTACATGTTTAAATGCTAAAGTTGCCACTTTCGTGCATTCGCAGTCACGATCTGACCTAGATTTGACATTTGCTAGCTCAGGCATTTCCATTTCTTCTTGGACTGTGGTTGATGCCGCCACTAGTAGTGACCACCGCCCGATTGTCATTGATATTAACAACCCACTCATTTCTTTAAATAAACATGCGCATACATTCGTGGACTATTCAAAATTTAAAAATAATTTACAGTCAACTTTGTCTTCTAGGACAGATATGGAAACAGATATTAAAGCGATGAGCCTTTGTGCAATTTTGAAGGGTACTATTAAAAAGTCAGAATTTGTAGTATCATCAACAAAAGAGCGCATTGATTGCCCATGGTGGAATAGTGATTGCGCACGAGATTATCGACGCCGAAAAGCTGCATGAAAGAAACTTATTTCCAATCAGTGTCCTACTAATTAGAGTAATTATATAAATATGCTGCTGCTACGTTTAAAAGAACAGTTTCCTTAGTGAAGGATAATTATGATGAAAAACGGTACAACTTTTTATCGAAAAGTGATAATAAAAAAGCATTATTTAAGTTTCTTCGCTCTCGTAAGGCCTTTCCAGTGCCCATAAATATTGACTCAGTGGTTCTGTCACCAAAAGAATTATTAGAATTCTTAAATAAGATCGCAAAAGCCTTAGAAGAGCGTTTTACAACTCAGCTGCAGGTAAACTTGGTAGGGGTTCTATCAGGGGATGACTTTATAGAGGTATCAATGGAAGAACTTCAGCACGTTATTCGGCTGCTCCCTGGCACAGCTCCGGGTCCAGATCGCATTACATCAGGCATGTTAAAAATATTGTTTGACCTCTCCCCACGAGACCTCTCCAATATCGTTAACTACTCCCTCATGAACGCATGGATTCCTCCTGACTGGAAACTCGCAAAAATAATCCCCCTGCTCAAAAACCAAGGAGCAGGATTGGACCCAGATAATATAAGACCAATCGCATTAACCTCAAATGTTATGAAATTAATAGAAAGGGTATTGCACATTCGTATTATGAAATTTTTTAACGGATAATACATTATTGAGCCCATGTCAGATTGGATTTAGACCCGGATGCTCGATATGGTGCGCCCATGTCGATTTAGAGGAACGCATTAAGCTTGCACGGCACAGGCGGCAGTATGCAGCTTTAGTGACCCTTGATTTAGCTAAAGCCTACGATAGTGTAGAACACGTCATACTCCTTAACGTTTTAAATAGCATGGATTTCCCTCGATATATTATAAATTGGATACATGAATTTTTAAAGGATCGAAAATTTTATTGTTCTCAGCGTGGCTTAATGACACAAAAATATAGTCAAACAAGAGGAGTTCCCTAGGGATCTGTCCTTTCTCCTATTTTGTTTAACATTTTACTAAGTTCGATCCCATTGTGCGATAGTGTACAAGTATATGTCTATGCAGACGACATAGCATTCTTTGCGTCTGCGAGTGATATTCACTCATTACAGAGTACACTGCAGTCATACTTGGGAACACTTGAAGCCTGGTTTGCGAATATTCGAATGTCGCTCAATGTTAACAAAAGCGCCTTGATTGTGTTTCCATTGAATGTACCAATTAATATCTCCAATATCACCAGGAAATTATTCCGCAAGTTGACTTTATCAAATATCTCGGTGTAATATACGACAAAAACCTGAGCTGGCGAAATCACATTGATCATGTTAAATCTAGGGCGACACGCGCTGTTGGCATGATAAGCAAACTTGGCCGACATCGCTATGGGCTACGCAGAGACACTTTAATGATGATTTATCGTATGTACGTTCGTCCGATATTGGAATTTGGGTGCGTGTTATTCTCTGGTGGGCCAGCGTACAAAATTACCCCCCTAGTTCTTCTAGAGCGGGAGGCAATTCGGAATTGTCTCGGTTTGCCAAAATTTGTAGCTAACAATGTTTTATGTCAAGAAGCACGACTGCCTACACTTCCCTGCAGATTCCGCATTCTAACAGTAAAAACATATTTAAACATTTATGCAACTTCTTTGGGAAGATCACAATTTGTATTTATTAGGGAAATGAGGGCATTTTTCGATGAGCATTGGTCCCGCCTACTTTGACCTCAAGTTTTGTTTGTACAAGCTGAGCTCGATCCATTAAATCTTAATATACGCGAGATCGCTTGCTCAGACAAACCCTTGCCTAATTTAATGATAGAATTTGACGATATATTTCTATCAAATGCCAAACTTCTGCCCACTACATACTTAAACGGCATGTTACAAGATCATTTAATGCAACTAGGAATAGATCATGTGATCGCGACTGACGCCTCAATGAATGAAGAGAAAGCGGATGTGGGTATTTTCTCCGAGTCATTATCCTGGTCTTATGCAATACGTCTTCCGGACTTCACACCCATATTTTTGGCTGAACTAGCAGCGATTATCTTAGCTCTGCGGAAACTTCCTTCAAATTACTCAACAGTGGTTATAGTGACTGATTCACTGTCAGTATGTACATCGCTCACTTCATCTGCAGACACTACTGTAGCCAATACATTTAAATTGCTAACTCCCCCTAACTTAAGTCTGGTACGATTGGTATGGGTTCCAGGCCATCGTGGTATATTCTTAAATGAAATGGCTGACACACTTGCGCGGATATCTCTTGATGGACCAGTTATGTCTGTCATGCCTAGTTCGGCTTATGTCACTGCGGCTAGGTTTAGAAAATGTTCCCTATTACAAGATTCTACAAAACTGAAAATCCAAACGTCGGAATTTAATCATTTGTCCTTTTCGTGGGAGAATAAATGGTGCCCCACACGTAAATTAGAAATCTCCATAAGAAAATCACGCTGCCGAATCCCACCATTAAATTTTTACCTATACAGGTCTGGTCTGGCACCGTCCCCTCTGTGTCCTACCTGCCAGGAACCCGAAAACATTGACCACTTTCTATTATTTTGTCATCGCTTTAGGAATCAGAGGAAGAAATTCGAATTTTCATTCCGTAAATTGGGTATTTCTCTAACTACTCAAAATATCCTCTCCTTCGGGGCTTATTCAATGGGCTTTAGCCACAGGAACATCTGCGTGGCCCTGTGCGACTATATGTGTGACACAAAAAGACTACCCAGTTAATTCTCGAAATAAATAATTGGATAACTCATAAAATCGCTAATTGTTGTTTCGAAATTATTCTAATAGTGCAACCAAATATTTTTTGCTGTTTATATACAATTACAATAATTTTAATTCTGTCTCTGCCCTGTAAATCTCTTTCCAAATTATCATAAACGCTATACTTCACCCTGATTTACTTTTTCGTCTAGTTTTTTTCCCGTCCCCCCCTTCCCTTTAACCTTTAGCCGGCTTCTTGGCCAATCCCCCGTAGAGGGTAAGCGCCACGGATGAGGATCAAGCAAGCAAGCAAACCTCGGCTGGCGCTCAAGACCTTCCGTTGCGTCCCAATAAACCCTCTCTTCACAGAGAAGGGAACGGAAGGCCGCTGGACAGTCTTCGATTATGACAGCAATACCTCCACCACCCGTAACAGAGTGGTGGAGGTATTGCTGTCATAATCGAAGACTGTCCAGCGGCCTCACCTCCAACGGCCGTGCTGACTAGTTTTTCGGCGAAGGCGATGGGTAGCGGCGCCGCGAAGACGGTGACTGGCTTACGTGAGGGGCAGAAGGTGGTGTCAGGCCGGTGAACGGTTTCGCAGTGTTCCCAGGTTCTCGTTGTACATTCCGCGTGGATATGTGTACGCACGGCCAACGCGTTGCTGGCCCGATGTTGATCGGTCGTACCTCGGCGGCTGGCAGCATTGTGGGGCCACATTACAGTACCTGGCGATGTAGCCTGGATACCACAGTTGTAGCACAAGGGCAGATGACGCTTGACGAAATGCCGCTCAAAGCGCTCAGCCGGCAGAGGTCGTCGAAAAGGGTACAGCACCTCAGTACGCTGAACAGGAGCCGTCCGCCGCTGTGCATCACGGCTGGAGTGAAAGCGTTGCCCAAACGGCGCCAACAGAATCTCGATTTCATTGTTCAGTCCTCATGCTGCTGCTGAAATTTTAATCGACAAATTGGAAAACTGGGTGCTTTACCATGTTGCAGAATATTTTTACCAGTTACATGTGCATTCTTAATTAAGTTACTTGCTACTATACTGTCTCCGTTCTCCGCAACAGCCACCCGTAAACGTTGCTCGCAGCTCTTAGTACGAGGAACTGCATGGTCGTGACAATGCAAGTTTTAACTAGTTTAAAATCAAGGTAAGTGTTGTAGAAGTCATATATGTAACAAGCATTTGTTGCACCGCAGCACGCACTTCTCTGGTACCTTAGATGTCCGATCCCATTTTTAACGTTTATGTTGATTGTCCACCTCAACTGTAGTAGCTGCAGGGTTTAGTACCGCGCATAAAAAGTTTGCAACAGGCTGAACCGAGCTCCGTCGTCCAACACCCAACCCACTCTATGCTTTCTGTGAGAAATACCATGTGTCCCAGCTAATGCGGGCGATGGGATACGGCGATGGGACCAACAGTGTTTTGTTAGCTGTCGCCTTGTGCACACAGGTGAAATTTTATGTTATCATTGATTAGCTAATTAGTAAAACCTAACACTAATAATAAACTTTGTAACTACTTTCATAATTGCATAAGCTTGAGTATCAAACTGTGTATTGCACTTGAAAAATTCATATTCAACAGTTTACAACTTGCTGCAGTTCCCCAGTTGATAAGTATCAACACTACTGAATGGCTGACTTGATGACCGCAAAAATTTGACAAGTCGACGGCATATATAGTTGTTGGTTACTGCTAGTAATGATAGGAAACTGTCCGGTATGCCGGAGCTGCCAAATGCAAATCCCTGAACCAGAGTGAATGTTTAGTCAACGGCAATCTTCCTTTCTGAGGAGTTGCCTTTGTAGCTTTGTGCAACTACAAGGTGGACACTAGCATTTCCTTTCACACTGCATGTACAACTGTATTGCAGGAAGAGGAGCACACGCTTTATTCAGGCTCTCAAAAAGAAGACACGTGCAATTTCGGCTCGGAACATGTTTATTCAACAAAAATTCCTAAACATGCCGAAGCTTGCAGTTTCTGGTTGACTGGCACTCGATCATGCTTATACCCGTGCCACACGGGCGCAGAAAATGGCTAACTTGCCTTACAAGATCTTGAGCTCACTGTAATCTCGGTAAGGAGCTGATGCAATTCAATATACTGACACGTACACATGTTTATCTTTCACTGGTGGCCGCTTTCAACATTGGCTGACAAATGTTAAACGTTATCGCTCGGCGCAGGACGCGCCTGCATTGGAAGCTTCTCGGACGTTATCGATGCTTCTATCCGTCGTCTGTGGTCACCGACGCCCATGTAATCTGATTGTATGAGCGACGCGAATTGTCTAGAACTTTCTGGAAGACACGCGGGCATCAGGGATTAATCTGGAACCTTCGATGACTCAGGTATAAAAGCCGACGCGTTTCGCCGCTGATCAGATTTCGACGATCGCCGACTGTGTTCGCCGCTATCGTTGTGCTTCAAGTGTAACTTGCTTTTGTGGGCACAGGTTCGCCCAATAAAGAATCAGTTTCGTCATTCCCAGTTTTACGACTGTTTGCTTCATCGTCACTACTACGTGACATCTGGTGGAGGTGCTTTTATGTCCTTGTACCGGACCCCCCCGTCCAGCCGTGAGCCAAGCCCACACCGTCTAGAAGACGTCGACGCCTACCCCGACCAGCGAGCTAGTCGCAGGCTACTGAACCTGCCACCGGAGTACGAACCCCTACCTGAGAAGACCAAGAGGACAAAAGTCATGACCTCGGCAGCAGCTACTATGACAGCCCCTGTGCCAACATCTGCGGTCGTGATGCAACAATCCAGGGAGCCGCCGACTTTTCGCGGTTCGCCATGTGAAGACGCCGAAAGCTGGCTGGAGGCATACGACCGGGTCGCTACGTTCAACAAGTGGGACTGCGACGAAAAGCTGCGCCATGTTTACTTCTCTCTTGAAGATGGCGCCAGAACCTGGTTCGAGAATAGGGAACGTTCACTAACAACCTGGGACCTCTTCCGAGCCGCCTTCCTGGACACCTTCACGAGCGTCGTCCGTAAAGAAAGAACTGCAGCCTTGCTGGAAAACCGTGTACAGCTCCCGAATGAGGGCATCGGTATGTACACTGAAGAAATGACTCGATTGTTCCGGCACGCCGATCCAGCTATGCCCGAAGACAAGAAAGTTCGCTTGCTCATGCGGGGAGTTAAGCAGGAGCTATTCGCCGGACTGGTACGGAATCCACCAACAACAGTCCAAGACTTTCTCTCGGAGGCTACGACGATCGAGAAAGCACTGGACATGCGCAACCGGCAATACAATCGCCGTTCGACGCCACACTACGCCGAAGTCCAAGGACTTTCCGACGACCTACGAGACACCATCAGGGCGATAGTACGCGAAGAGCTGCGGAAGTTGCTACCGTCGTCGCAGCCTCAAGTTGCTTCCATCGCCGATATCGTGCGGGAGGAAATCCAGCAATCGCTAGGACTTCCCGAATCGCCGCAACCCCAGCCGGAAGCGATGACATACGCCGCCGTCGCCCGTCGTCAAGGCCCCCCTCCGCGCTCGCGCCAGGGCCCCGTAACGCCGCAATTCCGTCGCCCAGCGCCGCCGCCGCAGCCAGCACGCCCGCCCGTCGCCCAGCGCAGCTACCCGAGAAAAACGGACATTTGGCGCGCCCCCGACCACCGCCCGGCTCTGCGACATGGCCGGCGGGGAAGCCGGCCATGTCTACCGCCGATGCCCATACCGCGAGATGGGCCTACGAGGGTTCGCCGTCAACGCGCCGTCAAGCTTGGCGAGCGACCACGTGACATCGCCGACTACCTCGCCGGAGTTCAGTGGCAACCACGACGACCCTCACGCTCGCCGTCACCAGGCCGCTACATCTCGCCCCATCGCCGTCAGTACACCGGTCCCACTCGGGGCCGATCTCCCAGTCCTTACCCGGGAAACTAAAGGCAGCAACCGATGGAGGTGCGGTTGCTGTACGACGCAATACCGAAGATCCTCCGCCGCCGACGAAGAAGATTCGCGAATCACCACGACGAGGTATCAGCACACCGCCTGGCAACAGCCCTAACGACAACACTTCGCCGCCGAAAGAAGACCTACCGACGCGACGTAGCAGCAGCGGAGCAAGCCGACGCAGCCGTGATCCGACGCCACGACTTAACCGCAACGCCAGTTGACGGTCTACCGACTTAGACGTGCTAATCGATGGTCATCACGTCACTGCTCTCGTCGACACTGGAGCCGACTATTCCGTCTTCAGTGGCCCGTTCGCCGCCAAGGTGAAGAAGGTGAAGACTGCCTGGCAAGGACCCGATATCCGTACAGCGGGAGGCCACCTAATAACGCCGGCTGGAATCTGCACAGCACGAGTCACTGTGAACAACCGCACTTACCCGGCGAGCTTCGTAATCCTGCAGCACTGCTCCAGGGATGTCATCCTAGGCATGGACTTTCTAAACCAACACGGTGCAGTCATCGACTTAAGGTCCAAGTCGGTAACGCTTTCAACGCACAACGCGATACCACCGGATACAGACATCAGTTACGATGCCTTGAATGTGCTAGAAGAACAAGTCACCGTTCCGCCTCGCTCCAGCGTAATGATTTCCGTCGGTACCGAAGTGCCTGCAGACATGGAGGGCGTCATCGAGGGCGATCATCACTTACTGCTCGACCGTGAAATTTGCGTCGCTAGAGGCATAGATGAGCTACGTGCAGGGAAAGCAAGGGTGATGCTCACGAACTTCAGCCCCGAATACAAGCACATTAACAAAGGCACCACGGTCGCCTACATCGACGAAATAGTACAAGCCAGCAGTGCTTTCGCCTTCACGGATTCCAGTGCACTTGCAACGACGACTATAGTACCTGAACCAACTTTCGACGTCAATCAGAACCTTCCCAGGCATAGGAAAGAACAACTAAAAGCTCTGCTCCTGCAATACAAGGACTGCTTCTCGTCGTCGTCAAAAGTTCGACAAACCCCTGTCGCCAAGCACCGCATCATAACCGACGAAAATGTCCGCCCACTCCGTCAGAGCCCGTACCGAGTTTCGGCGCGCGAACGCGAGGCCATAAGGCAACAAGTCGACGAAATGCTACGCGACGACATCATCCAGCCGTCCAAGAGTCCGTGGGCGTCCCCCGTGGTGTTAGTGAAGAAGAAGGATGGAACCCTACGTTTCTGCGTCGATTATCGTCGCCTCAACAAGATCACGAAGAAGGACGTATACCCCCTCCCACGCATTGACGACGCCTTGGATCGACTCTACAACGCAAAGTATTTTTCGTCGATGGACCTCAAAACCGGCTACTGGCAAATCGAAGTCGACGAGAGGGACCGGGAGAAGACTGCCTTTATAACACCAGACGGACTGTTCGAGTTCAAGGTCATGCCGTTTGGTCTTTGCTCGGCACCTGCGACTTTCCAACGCGTCATGGATACAGTACTGGCAGGCTTGAAGTGGCAGACTTGCCTCGTGTATTTGGACGACGTCGTTGTGTTTGCCTCAAGCTTCGAAGAACACCTGCGGCGTCTTGAAACAGTTCTTCAAGCTATCAAGACCTCCGGACTCACGTTGAAGCCAGAAAAGTGCCGCTTCGCATACGAGGAGCTCTTGTTTTTGGGCCATGTCATCAACAAGTCTGGAGTGTGCCCTGACCCACAGAAAACGGCGGCCATCACTGACTTTCCTCCGCCCGCCGACAAGAAGGCAGTGCGTAGATTTCTTGGCCTGTGCGCCTATTACAGGCGCTTCGTCAAGGATTTTTCACGGATCGCCGAGCCACTGACGTACCTCACGAAGGCCGACGTCGAGTTCAAGTGGGAGACGCCGCAAATCGGAGCATTTGAAGAACTGAAGCGACGCCTCCAATCGCCGCCCATCCTTGCGCATTTCGACGAAAACGCCGATACCGAAGTCCACACCGACGCAAGCAGCGTAGGACTCGGCGCCGTGCTTGTGCAGAGGACTGACGGACTAGAAAGGGTTGTAAGTTACGCTAGCCGGTCGCTATCGAAGGCGGAATCAAATTATTCCACAACAGAAAAGGAGTGCCTCGCCATCATCTGGGCTACATCAAAGTTTCGCCCCTACCTCTATGGCAGGCCCTTCAAAGTTGTGAGCGACCACCACGCCTTGTGTTGGCTAGCTAACTTGAAGGATCCTTCAGGTCGCCTCGCACGATGGAGTCTGAGACTTCAAGCATTCGACATCACCGTCGTTTACAAGTCCGGGCGAAAGCACTCTGACGCCGACTGCTTGTCTCGCGCCCCCGTCGAACCGCCGCCACAGGATGACCAGGATGACGACACTTTCTTGGGACCCATCAGTGCCGACGAATTCGCCGAACAACAGCGAGCCGACCCGGAACTAAGGAACCTTGTAGATTACCTGGAAGGCAAGACCGTCACTGTGCCGAAGGTGTTCAGGCGAGGATTGGCGTCGTTTTTCTTGCAAAACGACATTCTCCTAGAGAAGAACTTCTCGCCTCTCCGAGCCAACTACCTCCTCGTGGTACCCTCAGCATTGCGTCCAGAGGTTCTGCAAGCTCTCCATGACGACCCAACGGCTGGACACCTCGGTTTTTCCCGCACGCTCGCGAGGATACAAGAAAAATACTACTGGCCTCGCCTCTCTGCCGACGTCGCCCATTACGTAAGGACATGCCGAGACTGTCAGCGACGCAAAACACCGCCGACAAGGCCAGCCGGACTTCTACAGCCGATCGAGCCACCTCGCCGACCGTTCCAGCAGATTGGGATGGACTTACTGGGGCCTTTTCCGACGTCGACGTCCGGGAATAAATGGATCGTCGTAGCTACGGACTACCTCACCCGCTACGCCGAAACAAAAGCCTTGCCCAAAGGCAGTGCTGCCGAGGTAGCCCGATTCTTCGTTGAGAACATCCTCCTGCGTCACGGTGCCCCAGAAGTCCTCATCACCGACAGAGGTACTGCCTTTACGGCAGAACTAACTCAAGCCATCCTGCGATACAGCCACACAAGCCATCGCCGGACCACCGCCTACCACCCGCAGACGAATGGCCTCACCGAGCGCCTAAATAAGACCATCGCCGACATGCTGGCAATGTACGTCGACGTCGAACACAAGACGTGGGATGCCATCCTTCCGTACGTGACCTTCGCATACAACACGACCGTGCAAGAAACGACGCACATGGCGCCGTTCAACCTGGTCTACGGAAGGAACCCGGCAACGACGCTTGACGCCATGCTACCGGACGTCACCGACGAAGAAAATCTCGACGTTGCCACCTATTTGCAGCGTGCCGAAGAAGGTCGACAGCTCGCCCGACTGCGCATCAAGAACCAGCAGAGGACCGACAGCCGACACTACAACCTTCGACGACGCTACGTCGAGTACCAGCCCGGTGACCGTGTTTGGGTCTGGACTCCGATACGCCGACGAGGACTTAGCGAGAAGCTGTTACGTCGCTATTTCGGACCATATAAGATCACCCGACGTATTGGCCGGCGCACTGGACTATGAGGTCGTGCCAGACGGCATTTCGCAATCACAGCGGCGCCGGGCACGACCTGAAGTCATCCACGTGGTGCGTCTTAAGCCTTTCTACGCCCGCTGACAAACTTAGGTACTTTGTTATTTTGTTATTGTTTTTTGTTATTTTGTTTATTACGCATGGTTTTGTTTTCGCTTTCGTGTTTGTTTGTAGCATCGGGACGATGCTTTTTAAGGGGAGGGTATTGACACGTACACATGTTTATCTTTCACTGGTGGCCGCTTTCAACATTGGCTGACAAATGTTAAACGTTATCGCTCGGCGCAGGACGCGCCTGCATTGGAAGCTTCTCGGACGTTATCGATGCTTCTATCCGTCGTCTGTGGTCACCGACGCCCATGTAATCTGATTGTATGAGCGACGCGAATTGTCTAGAACTTTCTGGAAGACACGCGGGCATCAGGGATTAATCTGGAACCTTCGATGACTCAGGTATAAAAGCCGACGCGTTTCGCCGCTGATCAGATTTCGACGATCGCTGACTGTGTTCGCCGCTATCGTTGTGCTTCAAGTGTAACTTGCTTTTGTGGGCACAGGTTCGCCCAATAAAGAATCAGTTTCGTCATTCCCAGTTTTACGACTGTTTGCTTCATCGTCACTACTACGTGACAATACTGACGTACGTAGGACCCCCCCCCCCTTTTTTTTGTTTGTGTGTGTGTGTGTGTGTGTGTGTGTGTGTGTGTGTGTGTGTGTGTGTGTGTGTGTGTGTGTGTGTTCGGAATGATTTCCCGCGAGGCATAAAGAATAAAAAAAAAAATGTTGGAATAAAAGCTTCCAACTCTGCATCGTGCAAGAACTGCAGCAGTGTCTTTGGAAACTTGTCGATCACCCAATGGTCATAGTTTTCAGGTAGGTCTGCCTTCAGTCGAGCCTTTCTTAAATTCTGATCGCCTGTGTTCCAGGACACATTCAAAGCAGGTGTCGAGAATCTGGTTGTTAAAGGAGCCAAGCACTTGGGGCACATTCCTTGGTCGTCTTTCCTTGACCATCCTTTTTCCAATATATTTTTGTAACACCTTAAATGCACGAGAATAGAGCTGGTTTAACGACAATACCAGCAGGAGTGCAGAGAAAGGACTGCCTGCATAACTGTTACAATACAGGTTCTAATACTTGGGCCTGAAATTATAAAAATACGTGACACACAGACACAATGTGCAAAAAGTTAAAGGGGGTTGTGCATGTAGCAGTTGTAAAGTTTAAAGAAAGGACAAAAAATTTGATTCTTAAAAATTTTGCTGATGGAATATCAACATGCCGTAGTAGTGAACAAGAATGACCTGTCATTTTGTCCTCATAGACGCACGTATTTCCCATATCAATGGTGCACAGGCAAGTGCTCCTGTGCAAATTAGTCATTGGGGAGCCGACCGATATTACCGGCAACTAAATGAATGTAGCGAGTATATGAAGAAATACATGGCTAAAAAACGGCATTAGAAGGTTGAATGGAGTTACAAAAGGGAGACTATATGTGCCATTCTTCAATGAACATCTTTGACGCTGACTTGGGTGACTGGGTGTGTGCTGCTCTTCAATGAAGTGCAGAAATGCTCCCGTACTAGATTTTAGGTGCACGTTGGTTTCGGCACGTAAAACCTCAGAAAATCGGCGGCAAAGGCGCCTGCGACTCGGTAGCGCAAGATCACGCGCTCTTTGCATCGGCGCCTCTGTACAAAAACGGGTGAAAGAACCAAAGAAAACGCTTGCACAAAGCATTGAGACCAAGGAGGAAGGAACGAACTGAGAGGCATATATATATACATACATAGAATTAAATACGCATATGTAATCAAATGTTGTCTCTCTTTCTAGTTTCCTTCCTCTATGAACGATCGGGGCATACGAAACCATGTCTGCATCTACGTGACGGCTACGGCACTGCAAAATATGGTGGAAGGAATGAATAAATGAACAACTTTATTTGTCAGGATTAAAACCCTGCAGGATCTGCGGGCGTGGGAGGCGACAGAGACATCTACATACTCGTGGCAGAACCCCATCACATCCACGGCCCAGCTAGCGACGTCCTGCAGACCATGCAGGCTCGGAGCTGCCTAGGGCAGCTCCTTACAGCTCCACACACTTAAGTCGACAGCGGGAGGGGGGGGGGGGGGCATTCTAGAAGTATGTGGTTATAGTTAGCATAAGGAGTTGCGCAAGGATAGCAGCCGAGAGCCAGCGCTATGGGCTGCCTCTTCTGTTTCCAGCTGGCCTTGTGGAGTTACTGCCGCGATAGCGAATTTATGGCGGTTTGAAGGGTATTCTGTGATGTGTGCCGGGTAGTTTATCGTAGTGACGGCACAGAACACCCATACAAACTTTGCTGACGGTGCAGCGCTCGCACACGAGCCACTCTCCGCATGTGGTGTGCATGTTATAGTGTGGGTGCGCCGCTCGCGCGTACCATGTTTCTAGCCGCCGCCGTTGGAACGGAGGAGGCGTTGACGGAGAACACGCTGGTCTGGTGGTGATTAGGCACGACTGTGGCTGCTGTTAGCGGATCGATGGTATTCCGCGCACCATGTTTCTAGCCGCCGCCGTTGGAAGGGAGGAGGCGTTGACGGAGAACACGCTGGGCTGGTGGTGATTAGGCACGACTGTGGCTGCTATTAGGGGATCGATGGTATTCCTAAATAAACGCATCACTGTTTTGATGATCCAAATATAATCTCACTATCAGGGAGCGAGCAGTCTACCTGACTGGAGCAGTATTTTTTTATTTGGGGTGTTGCTACGCTGCTCTCCGCAACACCCCAATGACCACCGCTTCGCGTCGGCGCCCGGCACCACGGCTTCCGCCGCGGCACCGGGGTTCAACCGAGCGCGCTGGTAAACAGCGAGGAAAAAAAAGAAACGCGTGATATAAAAAAAGGAAATTTCAAGCCAATGCGGGATTCTGGTCTCAAAGCGAGCGTCGTAATCACTACGCCACATCGACACGCTACCGAAGCCTGCATTTATGCGAACCATATGATTGCGTTTGAGCGCCCTCGGCGAAAGAAACCACCTAGAAACATGGTACGCGCGAGCGGCGCATGGCGGCGCCAACGGTCGAGAACTGGGCTTGGGCGCAAATAGAAACACGCATTCGGAATCGTCATGGTACGGCATTAGCGCTCGTTTAGATATTTATAAAAATAGTTATCAAAACAAGAAAAAGAATCTGCCGTCACTGAATTTGTATATATTGTCACGTAGTAGTTGCGGTAAAGAAAACAATCGCAAAACTGTGAATGACGAAACGGACTTTTTATTGGGCGAACCTGTGCCCACAAAAGCAAGTTGCACTCGAAGCACAATGATAGCGGCGAACACAGTCGGCGATCGTCGAAATATGATCAGCGGCGAAACGCGTCGGCTTTTCTACATGAGTCATCGAAGGTTCCAGATCAATCCCTGGTGCCCTCGTGTCTTCCAGAAAGTACTAGATAGTTCGCGTCGCTCATACAATAATTACATAAGCGTCGGTGACAACAGGCTACGGATAGAAGCATCGACAACGTTCGAGAAACTTCCGATGCATGCAGGCGCGTCCTGCGCCGAGCGATAATGTTAAACATTTGTTAGCCGATGAAAAGCGGTCACCGGTGAAAGATAAAAAAGTACACGTGTCCATATATAACCCTCCGCATAGAAATCCTATGCTGTACACGAAGTTACTCGGAGTTAGAACGCCAACGCGAACGCTTAAAACGCACGGCATTGCTAAGCGTGCATGCACTTTGTGAAAGGTCGTCTGCTACGCTCAAGCGGTGTAGGCGGCGCCACGGTCGAGGAAGGAGCGCGCAAGAGAGGAAAACGAGAAGGAGGGAAGGCGGAGGAGGAGAGTGTCGCTACTTTTTATATAGAGGGGCCTTAACTTCAAGACAGAAAAGGTTTTCATTGGTTCTAATCTCCCGTTGGTATAGCAACTGGTGCTTCGCGGGAAATCCGAAATGATTGAGTGATGCCATGGTGACGCGCAAAAGTAGGTCACCGTGGTGAGGGGAGAGTGTGGGGGAGAGGGTATCGCCTTGACGATGCAGATTCAGCGACGCGACGCCGCTTGCAGACGCTTTTCTCTGGTTGCTTGCGGTATCCGAGCGTTCCTTGCCCTCGCAAGCTCTCGCCTGCGTTTTAACTGAAGTTGCGTCTTCCCGCCGATAGGTATCCGCTGCCGTCACCAGGCCGACGGACGCGCGCCGTTGCTACATTATCTTATGCTACTTTTTTGGCAGCAGTGGCAGCAAAGCGATCAAAGCATCTCACACATCTGCATAGCCTATTTTACAGTTGGTTCCCGCTGCAATCTTCATCGGAAATAGTTTGAAGCGCAAATACACAGACACAAAAGAGCACATGAGACACAGACGAGCGCAAACTACCAACAAAGTACGAGCGCAAACTACCTTGTTGGTAGTTTGCGCTCGTCTGTGTCTCATGTGCTCTTTTGTGTCTGTGTATTTGGGCTTCAAACTATTTACGATGTACAACCAACAGGCCCAAATCACTACAATTCTGCAATCTTCAGCAAGCAGGATACTGCAAGGATTCAGTAGACAGTCTGGGAAATTTGACCGCTGCTCTCCGTTACGCTGATTCATCTCAGCGCACAGGAACGTCGCCCGCTTCTGCGCACTGCCAGCCTCTGGACACGTGTGGTTCACCTGCGTGCCTGGACACTGCGGCCTTTGGCGCTGTCAGCATCACCGAACTAGGGTGCCTCGATGTCCTCCTCGCCCGCCGTTCTGTACGGAGCGGCGGGCGAGGAGGACATCGAGGCACCCTACACCGAACTGCTTAAAAGGAGCTATTCAGCGGGCGTCTACTTCTTTGGCAGCAGTGGCAGCAAAGCGATCAAAGCATCTCACACATCTGCATTGCCTATTTTACAGTTGGTTCCCTCTGCAATCTTCAGCAAGCAGGATACTGCAAGGATTTAGGAGACAGTCCGGGAAATTTGACCGCTGCTCTCGGTTACGCTGATTCATCTCAGCGCACAGGAACGTCGCCCGCTTCTGCACACTGCAGGGGCAGATATACTCCGACGTAGCGTGCGCGCGCGCGCGCGCGGCACGGCGACGTTACGTCGGCTGAAGCGCCACCCTCTACAGTCCGACGGCTCCCGACCGCCGACGTGACCGGCGGCTCCTGAGGCTCCTGACGCGCTTGGACGTCGTCCGGCTCCGAATAGAGCCGCCTGCATTTCGCCCTGACCGCGCCGAATGATGATGATGATGTGGCTTTCACCTTTGTATCCGGGGGGGGGGGGGGGGGGGGGCGCAAGTTTTGCACCCTAGGCGTTACGTCACAGCAAAAAAATAATAAGAAAGGGAGAAAAGAGGAAAATATGACGGGGGCAAGTGCGGATCATTGGGCGACCCGTGAGTCAATAGACAGTTTTAGTTTAGCGTTAGCGTAATAGCGGGGCTACGGGAAATAGCGTTACCGTTCCGCAAACGAACTTTGCAGAATGACACTGTTGGCCGCACTCCTGTCACTAGCGTCTCCGAGGGCGGGCTGCCTGGTCAGCCACCACCACCGGGGAGCGTATTACTATTTGCGCCCCCGTACAGCGCTCGACCGCTGGCGCCACACTGCGCCGCTCGCGCGTACCGCGTTTTTAGGTGGTTGCTTTCGCCGAGGGCGCTCGAACGCAATCATATGGTTCGCATGCTTGCCGTCTTTGCAAGTGTGGCTGTATGGCCGAGTGGTTACGGCGCTCGCGTGGGGATTATGTCTACCCGGGTTCAAATCCTGGCTCAGCTCGTTTTTTTTTAATCTTAATATCACGCTTTTTCTTTTGTTTTGCTCTCTGTTTGCCAGCGCGGTCGTTTGAACCCCGGCGCCACGGCGGAAGCCGTGGTGCCGGGCGCCGACGCGAAGCGGCGGTCGTTCGGGTGTTGCGGAGCGCAGCGTAGCAACACCCCAAATAAAGAAATACTGCTCCAGTCAGGTAGACTGCTCCCTCCCTGATAGTGAGATTATATTTGGATCATCAAAACAGTGATGGGTTTATTTAGGAATACCACCGATCCCCTAACAGCAGGCTAGTGACCCCCAACCCAGCGTGTTCTCCGTCAACGCCTCGCCTCCTCCGTTCCAACGGCGGCGGCTAGAAACGTGGTACGCGCGAGCGGCGCAGCGCGGCGCCAGCGGTCGAGTGCTGTACGGGGGCGCAAATAGAAAAAAACATGTCAGTTTCGCCCTAAGGGCGAAGCAATGAATGCGATAGCAACACAGCAATGTCATACGAAGTAATTAAGGTGAGTGGCTTTGGTAGCAATATGAAATCTAGTAAACATGAGCTGATTAAGTAAGCAGGTGTGCTGCGTCGTAAGTAGACCGACATGAAGAGAGGCTCGATGACCACGAGAAGGCGCGTGTGAAACGGTGGTGTTGATGAGAAGCGCTTCCCGTGGGCAGCGCGTGCGAAGGGACACACCTGTAGCACTGCACTGCAGATCCGGGCAGCATTGCATGTGTAGCGTGCGTTGGAAAATGTGGCCCGACTATTACTAACTGAATTAACAAGCGTGGTGTCAGCGCGCACAAGCAAACATGAATAGATCACACTGAATGACCGCAGACGACGACTGTCACAACGCTGGCAGCAAGCGCATACGCCGCAGCGGGGGAAGGTCCGTGTGGTCTATCGCTTCAACGGAAACTGAGCGGCGAATGCACAGCGCATACAAAGGTCAGAGCCGTGTGGAGATAAGAGACGGTGCGGGCGAGCGACGAGCGCGGTTGTTGGCAGAGTAGAAGTGCGCCCCCCCCCCCCCCCCCCGCTCCCTCCGGCGCTGGCATCCCGCTTCCTGCTTGCGCGTGGGAGATTGAGTGCGTTCGCTCTCCGTGATAGCGCGCGTCCCCGCACGCTTCCGCTCGGGCATACGGCGCGCGGTGAAGATTTTATCTATACGGAACCTCACGGCGACGGCGACGGCAGAAATCCGGTTGAAGTGTCCATATAATTGCTATCGCAATAATACGCCACCGGGGACGACGCGACGTCGTGAGCCTCAAAGCCCAATGCTTGGGAAAGAGTGGTACCCTCTATAATTATAGGTGCGTTGGCGACACCCCAACACACTGGACAACGCCATGCATCGCGCACTCTTGAGCCTCCCCACATGCCCGGCAGATGGCACTTTGCAACACTGGGGATTAGAGTTACTGTATACTATAACTCTACTGGGGATTAAAATCCCTATATAAGAAAAGTACCGCCATCTACTCTTTCCTCCGTCGCCTCCTCTCCTAAAGCGCTTGCTTTTTCTTTTTGCTTGCGAAAGCCAAGTCGACGGTGGCGCACCTAGAAAGTCCACGTTGAAGCTTTCAGGCAGGGCCACGGCCGGGCTCGACTGGCATCGGGGCTAGTTCATGCCTATCGCCGCTGCTTGGAGGGGGGCGCTGCGACCCCACCCTCTTGCGGGCACTGTGGAATTACAATAGGTACGAAGTGGTGAGAGGGATTTGGAAAGGGGTGATGGTCCCTAGTTTGACTTTCGGCAATGCGGTCCTGTGCATGAGATCAGAGGTTCGAGCAAGGTTGGAAGTTAAGCAGCGAGGGGTAGGTAGACTGGCTCTGGGAGCACACGGAAATACACCAAATCAGGGGGTACAGGGTGACATGGGATGGACGTCATTCGAGGGCAGGGAAGCCAGCAGCAAGATAGAATTTGAGGAGCGATTGAGAGAGATGGCAGAAAAGCGGTGGGCAAGGAGAGTTTTCAGTTATTTGTACATGAGGAATGTTGATACAAAATGGAGGAAGCTGACCAGAAAACTGTCAATCAAATATTTGGACTGCAGGAGGGGTGCAGACCAGGAAACAGCGGTTAAGAAAAAGGTTAAGGAAACAGAGAGGGGTCTGTGGAAAACAGGGATGCAGACGAAATCAGCACTGGGCACATACCGAACTTTCAAGCAAGAAATTGCCAAAGAAAATATCTACGATAATTCTAGGGGAAGCTCTTTGTTGTTTGAAGCCAGGACGGGAGTATTGCGGACTAAGATGTACCGAGTCAAGTACCAAGGTTGTGCTGTGCGTGTGGAGAAGAAGAGGAAACGGCTGAACACCTCATACTTTTCTGTAAGGGGCTTAACCCTACAGTGCAAGGCAACGGGGCTGATTTTTTCAAAGCATTGGGGTTTAGGGACAGTGAAGGCAAAATAGACTTTAAGCGGGTAGAAATGACCAAGCAGAGGTTATCTGATTGGTGGATAAAATTAAGGCAGGGGTGAAATTTCACGCACCACAAAGTACAAATTATGTTAATGGTCATGGCTAGGTGGCGTATGCCACCGCCCGATTTAAAGGGTTCAGCCTCATCCATCCATCCATCCATCCATCCATCCATCCTTGCTCAGCTGCTCCCAGCCGATCTGTGCAGCGCGCGCAACGCTGGAAGATTGGGTCGGGCGCGCTTCTTACCTCACCGTGCATTCAAGAACAAGTCGCCTAATTGTAGAGGACTCGTAAATGGTTCATCTAGGCTTCTTATAAATGGATGCAGTGTAACTGTATTAATACATCGAGCTTCTTTAAATTCACTGGGGCTGCATGCGCCGGGAGAACAGCTCTGCGCCATCAAATGCATTTTTAGGAATGAAAATAAATATTTATTGCTCGTATGCCCTTACAATGGTTGCCATACTTTCAGGCGAAAACTTGCGGGCACAGTATCTCACAAATGTCTTAATTCACAATTACAATCTAAAGTGTTTTCTTGGCGACTTGTGTACATAGGCTTGTCGTTTTCTTCAGTCAGTTGGTTTGACTGATTTACAAGGAGTATTCTCAGAAACTTCTCGGTAATTAGATTTGCGGATCGTATAGCATGACTGTCGTCAACACCTTCAGGGCAGCTCAAGATGGGAGCGCGTTGTAAATAGGGCTGCACTGCTCTTTCGAGTACTTCTAGTACATTCCTGCGTGGCAGCTGTTCGGAGGCTTTATCGAAAAAAAAAAACGCTATTATTTATTTATATTTATTTTATAAATACTGCAATCACCATGCGGTGATTTTAGCAGGGTGGTACAAGCATAATGAATACATTGGTATGTACAGAAAATGCACACGTTAATAAAGAAAACTGTTATTTGAATAAATACAAAGCGTACAGGTTTGACACACGCAACGTTACTCTAAAGAAGTAAAACACTGTCACTGCAAACATGGCACAAACAAAATAATGTCATTGTAAACATGATAAAAAAGAAGTTAATGTTGGCGCAGAGACGACGTCATTTTTTTAGCTGGTTCCAGTCCACTACCGTGCGCGGAAAAAAAGAATACTTAAAAGAGTTGCTGCGTGAGGAAAAAGGAGTTATAGTGAAATTATGTATTTGCCGAGTAGCGCGTCCGGAGGAGAAGGCTACGATTTTTGTTTTGTCCATCTTATAATTCCCCTTTATTAGTTGATGCTATCTTGTCCAAAAGCGCTAGAAACTCGGGCTAGAAACTCATTGCTTGGGAACTGGTGAAAATAAACACCAGAGGTACGTTCGATTCACCTGCACCGCCTGAACCAGTTCACGAGGTGCTGCACCCTGCCATTCGTTACAGCGGTGCAGCAATGGCGTCCGCTGAACCACGCCGTGCGTTTCAAAAGGTGCAGGAAAGGTGCAGGGCTGGTTCATGGTTTTGCTGCACCCCCTCCACTGTCGGTGCCGCCTTGGTGCAGGCGCACAGGTGCACGGCAGAAGCGCAGCAGACGACACAGCACACGGGCGTTATCGCAGTTAAAACCCCGCTTATACACGTCTGATGTATCTACGCAAGTGTGGTGTGTATTTACGCCTCAGAAGGCGATCATACCTGTAGTTCAGGACCTCTCAAACTTACGCAATCCGTGCATATTAGTCGGACATAACATAACGCGCCTGCACCACGTCTGCACCTTGACACTCGTTTTGAGTGTCGCGCTGTGCCTGCACCACAGAAATCGAACTGCACAATGTCTGAACTTCTAGTGAACCGCCGTGAACTGGTTCACAGTGGTGCAGGCGAATCGAACGGACCTCAGGTGTTTTCCCGGAACGGGACTTGCAATACGGAAGACAGCAATACACCATCACACAACAGTTATATACCGATGTGCAATGAACGGCGCCAAGTCTTGGCTGTGGCCGCGCGTACTAAAGGCTGTACGACCGTCTTCATGATGGATGGATGAAGAATTTTATTAGTGTCCTTTTGAGTGCGGAGCCCACAAATTACTTCATACTGAACGACACTGACAGAGCACCGAATAAAATGCGCGGGAAAACGATCGTGCGAGCGCGAAGGGAAGCGCATGTACGCGGAGCATGGATGGATGGATGGATGAGGCTGAACCCTTTAAATCGGGCGGTGGCATACGCCACCTAGCCATGACTATTAACATATTTTGTACTTTGTGGTGGGTGAAATTTCACCCCTGCCTTGATTTTATCCACCAATCAGATAACCTCTGTTTGGTTATTTCTACCCGCTTAAAGTCTATTTTGCCTTCACTGTCCCTAAACCCCAATGCTTTGAAAAAATCAGCCCCGTTGCCTTGCACTGTAGGGTTAAGCCCTTTACAGAAAAGTATGAGGTGTTCAGCCGTTTCCTCTTCTTCTCCACACGCACAGCACAACCTTGGTACTTGACTCGGTACATCTTAGTCCGCAATACTCCCGTCCTGGCTTCAAACAACAAAGAGCTTCCCCTAGAATTATCGTAGATATTTTCTTTGGCAATTTCTTGCTTGAAAGTTCGGTATGTGCCCAGTGCTGATTTCGTCTACATCCCTGTTTTCCACAGACCCCTCTCTGTTTCCTTAACCTTTTTCTTAACCACTGTTTCCTGGTTTGCACCCCTCCTGCAGTCCAAATATTTGATTGACAGTTTTCTGGTCAGCTTCCTCCATTTTGTATCAACATTCCTCATGTACAAATAACTGAAAACTCTCCTTGCCCACCGCTTTTCTGCCATTTCTCTCAATCATTCCTCAAATTCTATCTTGCTGCTGGCTTCCCTGCCCTCGAATGACGTCCATCCCATGTCGCCCTGTAACCCCTGATTTGGTGTATTTCCGTGTGCTCCCAGAGCCAGTCTACCTACCCCTCGCTGCTTAACTTCCAACCTTGCTCGAACCTCTGATCTCATGCACAGGACCGCATTGCCGAAAGTCAAACTAGGGACCATCACCCCTTTCCAAATCCCTCTCACCACTTCGTACCTATTTTAATTCCACAGTGCCCTATTTTTCATCACAGCTGCATTTCTGCTACCTTTAGCCGTCACATATTTTTCATGTTCCGTTAGGTACTCAGCCCCATTGTTTATCCACACTCCAAGATATTTGTAGTTATCCACCACCTCCAGCGTAACCTCCTGTATCCTATGCTCGCTGCCCTGATTATCATTAAAAGTCATGACTGCCGATTTTTCTTTACTAAACTTCAAACCTAAGCTATCTCCCTCTTTACCACAGATGTCCATTAATCTCTGCAAGTCTTCCTTGCTGTCAGCCATAAGTACAATGTCATCTGCATACATCAGTCCTGGTAATGACTGTTTAATCCATTCTCCCTGCTTGAAATAGGAAAGGTTGAAGCCAAGTCCGCTCCTCTCTAATTTTTTCTCTAATCCTTGTAAATACAGCATGAACAACAGAGGTGACAGAGGGCACCCCTGCCCAAGCCCCTGCTGTATCTCTATAGGCCCAGATACCTTGTTTTCCCATTTTATAAGCACCTTGTTACTTTTATAGATATCTTTTAAAAGATTTCTTACTCCATCTTCCACCTCTAGAGTGCCCAGTATGTCCCACAAATCCTTTTGGATTACACTGTCATAGGCTCCCTTGATATCCAGAAAGGCAAGCCATAGGGGCCTGTGTTCCTTTTCTGCTATTTCAATACACTGTGTCAATGAGAACAGATTATCTTCTAACCTTCTTTGTTTTCGGAACCCATTTTGTAGTTCCCCCAGCACCTCCTCGCTCTCCACCCATGCCTGCAGTCTGTCCTTTATAATCTGCATCACCACCCTGTAAACCACTGACGTCACTGTTATGGGACGGTAGTTGTTTATGTCGGCTTTGTCCCCCTTTCCCTTATATATCATGCTCATCCTGCTCAGTCTCCACCCGTCGGGGGCTTTACCGTCCATTATCATTTTGCTCACTGCCTCTCTTAATGCTTTCTTAGATTTTTGGCCCAATGCCTTTATCAACATAATTGGGATGCCATCAGGACCTGTCGACGTGCTACTAGGAACCCTCTTCTCTGCCCTTTCCCACTCGCTTTGTTCAAGTGGAGCCACTGCACTGACTAGTCCATCCTCACCTGATTGAGCACATGCTATGTTTCGTTCTTTAAAATTTTCTGTCATCATTGTTCTTATATGTTCCATTGCCTCATCTCCCTCTAGTCGAACACCTTGAGCTGCAACTATAAACCTCTGCTCTAGGCTAGTCTTATTACTCAAGGAGTTGAGATGTTTCCAAAATTTCTTCGCTGCTTTTCTATCCTTTTTGTTTACTTCTGACAACCATTGGCTCCCCTTTCTTCTGATCTTCTCTTTGATCAAATTGGATGCTTCCCTTCTACAGTTTAAGAAGTTATTCCATTTTCTGCCTACATCAGCTTCTGGTTCACCCCTCTGCTTTGAATATCTGTGTTCCCTGGATGCTTCCTGACGTTTTTCTATGGCCTTCTTAACCTCCTCATCCCACCAGCTCTTGGGTTTACGTCTTCTGTTCCCTTTTGTCCCGACTCGTACCTTAGTAAGCTCTAGCTCAAATAGTCCTGTTAAATTTGCATATGTCCATTCTGTTTTTGTATTCTCTGAAATTACTTCCTCAATTTGCTGGTTTGCTATTTCAAGCTGCTTTTCCGAGTAGAATATTCCACCTGGTTGTTCATCTTGCCTCCTATCTACTTTCATTTCCCTTCTAAAACTCACCTTAATACGTTTGTGATCACTACCTAGACTTCTGGAGCCATATTCATCTATGCTCATTACATTTAGCCTATCGTGCATCCTATGTGACATTAGTGCATAATCTATCGTCGACTGCAGGCTCCCTACCTCCCATGTTATGTGCCCTTCACACTTCTCAGTACTGTTACATACAACTAAGTCATGCATTTCACACATATCCAGCATCATGTTGCCTGTTGAGTCTGTGTACCCGTCCATGTCTTCTATGTGTGCATTCATATCTCCTAGTATAATAATCTCGCACCCTTCTCCTAGCTCATTAATGTCACTTGATATGCATTCCAGCATTTTTTTGTTTTCCTCTTTGGCATTTGCTCCTGTCCACAGGTATACAAAGCCAAGGAGTGTCTGCTCTCCTGCAACTTTCCCTTTTAGCCATAAATGCTCCTTGCATGCATTCCTGTTTGACCCTTTGCCAGTTCATACTTTTATGAATGAATGCACCAATTCCACCCCCTTTTCTGCTGCCCTCTGTTCTATTGCAATATTCCCATGCATAGTCAGGATTACAGGGAGGTTGCTCCATGTCCCTAAGATGTGTCTCCACAACCCCGTATACCATCAGCTTTTCTTGCCTTAGTTGCTCGTCTATCTCCTCCCACTTCAGCCTATTCCTGCCACCTTGCATGTTAATGTACCCTATGTCAGAATGACCTATCCCCTGGTGCTTACGTCTATTTCTTCTACCGATTCTACGTTTCTTGAATCCTGGGGCCTCTCTGGGTCCGTCTTCGTCTACACTGGTGGTCTTAGGGCTCTGGGTCCCCCCAAAAAAGCCGTAGCTGGGCGCCCTATCCTACTACCTACGCTCCCGCCCGTGGCACCACTGTAGTGAATGCCATCCTGTGCAAAAGGGTGGGAGCCAGACTCGTACACTTCCCGGTTTACCTCCATTATGCCGTACCCAAGTGGTCTGCTCAGACCCCTAATGACCCGGTTAGCCTCAAGCACCTTCCATTCCATCCCGCTAGCCTGGCCCCGGACATGTGGGATTGTGCATATGGTCACATGCACTTTCGCAGAGGTTTCTCTGAGTTTACGCAACCCAACCTCTAACTGTCCGTTTAGGTTCTGGCTCCTTCCCTTCAGCACATCGTTGAGACCAGCATGGATAACGACCAGATGTTCATGCTCGAGGTTGTCCGATACCACCTTCTGAGCTTTTGCCATTGCGTCAACCATGCACTTCCCTGACTGCGCCTCCACCCTCACCCGCCCGTCTGCCTTCACTGTTGTAAGGACGCCCTCCTTAACCCTAGCTACGTTGGAGTCCCCCACCACTAGGACCCTTCGCTCTACACGTTTGCCTCCCGCCTGCGATTGTCGTCCTCCAGTTCGCGCTAGCTGGTTCTCCACCCGCCGTGCGCCACTGACACGTGACGATGTGCTCCCTGCCGTTCGTCCCTTCCCACCCGAAGCCTGCCGCACTACCTCGCTGTAGAGTTGTGGAACCGCCGTGTTGCCGCCGGCTCTCGCCTGCTGTTCAACGGCCCCTAGGCGTCCTCTCCCTGCTCTCGTGGCATGCCTCTGCCTGAGTCTCCGCGCTGTCCCCGCCGCCCGCCTGAGCTGACCGGGGATTACGCGCCGCCTGTACCATTAGCGCCTCCACCCGCTCTTCCAGCACGGCCCGCTTTTCCCGTTCTTCTTGTAGCTCGCCAGCTATTCGCTTTACCAGGACGGCCTCGGCCCCCTCCCTGTGAAGCAACTCGCCGATCCGAGTTTCGAGCTCAATTCGCCGCTCTCGCTCCACCTTCAGCTCCCCTTTGAGCTCTTCCACACTGGCTGCCCATTCCCCTTCCATCCGCCGCACAGCTCCCTTAAATCCTTCACACGACCTGCACGCGAAGCTAGCCTCCTCAGCGTCGGCTAAACTGGCGAAGTGCGTCTCGTCCAAATAACACCAACGTTTGCACTCCTCGCACTGCACCAGCTCGTCATCCCCCCTGTCCTTCCTAGCCTGCCGCGCCATTGTCCACCCGTCCACCTAACGAGAAAGCCCAGTAAAATACCTGAACAAAGCCCCACGGTAAGCCGTACGGCAAACTCGCTATCCGGCTACCTCCGCTAGCTTCCCTAACGCGGTTTAAAACTGCCGCTTTACACTGCTTTCACCATGCAACACGTGCGCCACAACCCGCTTCCAGAAGAAAAAAAAATTAAACAAATTGTACTATTCCCTACCTACTAACGTCCTACCAAACTAACCAAGAAACTAAAAAAAGCATGAAAAACAATATATATAGATAGCTCGGGTACCCTACCACTTCTATCAAGTAAATAAGAATAAACAAAAATTGAACTTATTCACTGCTCCTGCTGCGCTGAGCTCCACTCGGCCACGACCGTCCTGTTCGGCTTCACTCGAGAGAGTCGTGGAATAATGGGTCTAGAGTTACTGTATATGCTACCAGTAGGGAGCATATTGACCCTTTTCGCGGAGCAGTTTGTTTCAGAGAGACGAGATGGCGCTCACGGCGGCGCGCCATACCTCTCCTCAGCGACCGCGCACGAATACGAAACCATTACCGCTTCTACCTTGCTTCTGTGCAATCAGCTGTCAGAAATGCAAATGAGTTTTCGCTAACACACTGTGCTCCAATCATGCTAGATTGAATCATGTGGATTGAAGACGTGTCCAGTAGTTGGCTACAAAAATAGTGACTGGCATGTTAAGGAATAGAATGAATCTGTGTGGCCAAGTTCGCGGAGCTGCTGCAACTGTCCGAACGTGTTACCGGCACCTCGTGATGTACGGCTTTCCTCGAGGATGCAGAAATTTGCTCATCCGCCAGCATTGTATCGCTAACCTTCAAAGAAAGGGCTTCATCCCCAGAACGTCGGCAAGAGTGAGTACCACTCGTTAAACAATGTTAACGGGAGTAGCGCCGCCTTCTGTCATAGTAGGTTTCGCGCGCGGTATTTACACACATCTACCCCAACCAGCACGGAAACTTAATTACACCCACTTTTTCGCCAACGTGTCAAGAATAAGTGAATGGACGCACACTTGAATATATGCGCACTGTATACGCAAAATAAATGACGGACTACACCTATGGCGCACGAATGGTCGAAGCTGAATGTTTCGTGACGGTCCACAAGAGTAAGCGAGTTACTAGCTGTAATATATATTTGCTACAAGGTATTACAATGTACAAAACAGCTACGTTTCAAGCATTGTGCGCAGCAAGAACAAATCTATCGGAACTGACCACACCCGCGAGCGATTAGGCAGAAAATAATCAGATAGTGGCCGCACCGAGGAACTTCACTGAGTCAGAAACTGACAAACCACTGCTTCAAAATATTTGCCGAATAAAGAACAAAGAGCAAAACACATTAATCCTGACTGAATTCATAAATCGGAAAGCTGGGATAGCTTGCAATACATATTTAGCCCCACTTTTAGAACAAGCACCATATACGCTGCTTGCGCCGTTTGGACATAGCTTAATCAGCTCCGAAAGCGCTTTTGCATGTTCTCTGAAGCTGTGATCAAAGCTTCGTGTGGTCCACTTAGTCACCGTCTACGATATCTCCGAAAACAGAGGTTTTCTAAGCCGCGCCGGCGTCATACACTTCCATTGTAAACAAGGAGGCAACGGAGGCAGTTGAGGCAAGCAATGGACGCGTCACCAAGTGACCAAACATGGCAGCGCCCATGGGATCGCCGCGAAAATGGTCAATAGAGTAACTCTAGAACACGTCAGCACCGAGCGCCCTCTCTCGTCGCTGTAGCTACTCACCGCCAGTACAAAATGGCCGCTTCACACGAAAACGCGCGCGAAATCCGCACTACAGTGCCTAGAATATATATTCTAGGCACTGTATCCGCACGAAACGAGGGAGACACTCCACAGGCACAGGTCCGAGTGGCGAATGGAATTGTTTCGCGGGTTCACGAGAGATGGCGCGACGTTCTGAGAATTAACTGCGCATGCGCTTCTCCAGCTGCGGCCGCTGCGCCGCGTCGGAAGTGGTTGCACTGTAGAGAGCCGGACTTGCGCCTGGCGCGGTGTCGCCGACGTGACGTATCCGACCTCAACAGCCGCCCGCCCGCGCGCCGAGAACGTGGAAGTATAACAGAGCCTGCCAGCCTCTGGACACGTGTGGTTCACCTGCGTGCCTGGACACTGCGGCCTTTGGCGCTGTCAGCATCACCGGACTAAAGCCCATATATATAAAAAGTAGCGCCATCAACTTCCCTCCTCCTCCGTTCCACTATCGCGCTCGGCGCGACCAGCGCGATCGAGGCGCGATATCGACAGTGGCGCCGCCTGCGTCGGGCCTGCCGTGGCAGACGACAGCTAACGCGCTACCAGAGGAAATCCGAGGAAAACTTCGATCGCGCCCTGCGGAGAAGTTTTTGAGGCGCGATATTGCTTCGTCAGTCAGTAACTGGTCTTAATAATGCCGTTTTGGAAGTAGCAACGCGACGATGCGAGACGGCGCAAATATCAAGTGTGCAGCAAGCGTTTGCGCACGCCGGATGGTAAACAAAAAAAGCATTTTGCCCTCGCCTTGTCGGTTGCGGCAACTTAAGGCGCAGCAGCATGCAATCACAACGAAGTTCTTGTCCCTAACACGTTTGATCCGTTTGAGCGTACAGCACTTTCGTCGCACAGGCCCGAGAATGGCAGTCGGAGCGCGCTGGAAAGAAAAAAATATACAAAAGCGCAAGGCGTGCTTTTACGTGACACAGATTGGGCAATGGGGGAGAGGAGGAGGCTGGGGTGACAGGAGGCGGCAAGAAGGAAACGCCGGGGTGAGCGCGGTGGCGGCAAGATCTAAGAATGGCGCTACTTTTATATATAGGGGCTTTACACCGGACTGCTTAAAAGGAGCTATTCATCGGGCGTGTACTTCTTTGGCAGCAGTGGCAGCAAAGCGATCAAAGCATCTCACACATCTGCATTGCCTATTTTACAGGTTAGTTTTTTGTGCGCTGGTGCCATTTTTGGCCCTCGTTATTCTTACTACGTAGTAGCTGTCACTGCTGCCTTTGCTTAGTTTTATTTTGCACCTTTTTGTGTGCGTGTGTGCTTGCTGATACTGTCTTGAGTCATGCAGAAGTTAATCAATGACTTAAGGGATGAACTACGGCAGGAGCTAAAAGCAGTCCGTGAGGCTGTAGAAAGGGAGTTCCACGCGCAAATGAAAGCACTGCGGACTGAACTTCGTGATGATGTTCACAGTATGGATCATATGAACGCTGTCTTTGAAGACATTCAACAGAATTTCGACGCCAAGAAGGCGGAAAATGCTGAGCTGAAGGATGAAAATAGTCAGCTACGTGCTGAACTCGATGGAATCAAGAAACGCCTTGCAGACGCGGAGTCTCGTTTACAACACTCCGAACAATATTCTCGGAACAAAAACATTGAAATTAAAGGAATCGAGGAAAGCACTAACGAGGACATAACTGCTTTTGTTTGCAAACTTGGACAGCTTTCAGGGGTGAGCATTGAACAAGACGACATTGAGGCTTGTCACAGTGTTCATGCTAGAAACAAGCCAGGCTGTATTAATGTACAGTTCATGCGACGACAGAAACGGGATGCCTTGCTTGAGAAGGCGAGAAAGCTGCGCCTTAAGAACAGCGACTTTGGCAATAAATCAGCGTCGCCTGTCCATGTGAATCAGCACTTATGTCCAACACTGAAACGTCTTCTCGGAATGGCTGTGACTAAAAAGCGGGAAAGCGGGTGGAAATACGTATGGTGCCGTTATGGGAAGATCTTTGCTAAAAAATCGGATGGCTCAGAGACACTTGCCATAAGGCAGGAGCACGATCTGGACAAGATCCAATGAACAGCTCTGCATACTTATCGAGTACACTCCGAAATGGAGCAATACGAAGACAGCGAATTACGGCGGCACATTAGTAAGAAAAGCCATGTTATAACAGAAGGTGTTGAAACCAATCGGATAGTACTAAATCTAACGCGAATGCGCAGAACGAGGTGTAAACCTCACATTATTCTTTTATTGTATTTTGTAGAAACATGCTATAACGAACATGGATTCTGTTCTTGGCAACGACTGTTATCGTGGATGCATTCATACACGAGGACAGTTTCGCAAGATGCAATGCTGTCGATATTGAGTACAATCAATGAAATGGGATGGTCACTGCATGATGAAGTCAGATACAATATAGACCACTTATAACGTAACCGCTTATAGTGCGGTACCGGATATAGTGCGGTCTTTTCAGACTCCCGTTAATTTCCCCATAGCACTCCATGTATACACGTATCGCTTAAAGTGCAGTTGCGGCCGGAAACTAGACACCGGTTACAGTGCGGCTGCGTGGGAGTACGGAAGTCAGCGGAGACGGCGAACGCTCCCCTCAAACGGGCGCCGTAAGGAGTGCTCGAGGAAGAGAGAGACGAAGTGGAGGAGAAGGGCACGTGGTGCGAACAAACAGCCAGTGAGGCTGAAACCAGAATCTTGAGTGCGAGTCTTGAAATATCACGGCGCGCATAGCGAGCGAGGGCCGCGAAACTGCCAACGCCATCCAACGCTCACTTCTCGATAGTAAACGAAACTTCAGGGAGCGGGCGGCGCCGGCACAGCAGGGCGAAGTACGCACGCGGAGACCGTGGAATGTGAGGGAGGAGGGCGGCAGGGAAGCGGATTTCGCCTCGGCAACTCCGCTGCTTCGGTGGCTCCCCTCGCCCTCCCTCACTTTTGACTGTCACCGTGCGCGCCCGCCGCCGCTCCAGCCGGGCCGGCGCCCGCTCCCCGAAGTTTCGTTTTCTGCCGTTATCGGGAAGCCGGCGTTTGCCGGCGTGGGCAGTTTCGTTGGGCGGCTTGGGACAGCGCCGCTGCTTCCCTCTGCGCCGTAGCCGCAGCGTGCAAGGTCAACACGTGACTAGAAAGTAGAGGAAGCATAAAGGAGAAAGAAGGGTTCACTGCCATTTTCTACGCGTGGCTGAGAGCGTGGCTGAGACGTCGGCACAGTCGGCACGTACACGCATGTTCCGGCGCAACGCAGAATCGGCGACCTTGCCATTTGAGAGAGAGTGAAATTTTCGCCGCGTCTTTCTTTTTTTTTTTTTGTTGTTTTGTTCGCGCGCGACATTGAGGGGTCTCTCCTAAGCTTTTACTCTATGGCGGTGCCGGAGCAATGCCGGTCGGCGGCGCCGCCGCGTGAATTATTTCGAATTAACGAGATTCGACTGTAAATTGAATGCAAACGTTCTAGCCGCATTCCTCGACTGTCGCATACGCGTGGCGGCTCGGTGCACATCTTTTGCATATGTGCGGGCCTTGAAAATTGCTGCTTTGGTTATAGTGCGGTACCGCTTATAGTGCGGATATTCGCGACTCCGGCGACTTACGTTATAAGCGGTCTACACTGTATAGTGTGATGTCAGCTATCATTTTGGTGACGAGAATGCTGATAACCTTTTTCATGAGTTGCAAAACTGATGCAGCCATAGAGTTTCATATTACTATAACTAGAGGGCAATGTGGTGCTGCGATAGTTCAACTATCATGGGAATGATGGGAAGTACAGGCTACGGATTGGTATTCTGTCGACTGGCGAACTAGTCTACAGGTATTTTTTTGTCAGTTTTGGTTTCGCTAGTTTTGCTCCAAGCGCAGTTGCTACAATCCGTAGAACACAAACTTACTTGTGGTAGGAAAGGTTGCTGCTTCCTGGCTGTAGTCTGCTGTCGCAAAACGGGTAAGCGCAAAGCCACGACATAACAGTTGCTGGCGCGCACTTCAGAAGAAGCGGTACGTCAACATAAAATATAGTGAAGCATGCTCGTAAGAGGCCACAAGCGTCCAAGATAGCACTGCAGCAGATGTGTTTAAAAGTACTCGAAGACGTTCATCAATCGTGACAGCCGATGCAGCCTTTCGAAAGAGCGAGAGCGTTCGCAAGGGCGTCTGCGCAGACGCAAGTGCGTCTGCGAGAAAAGTTCACTTTCCCCGCGTTCGCAGCGAGCAGGCGTCGTAGCAGACGACACTTGTAACATTTCTCTCAAAGGCGCAACACTTTTTCTCATAATACAAAATTTTTGTTCCCACAAATATTTGATGAGTATTTTTTATATAAGCACATGCACGGTTGTTATTGCTGTTGTGAAAGTAAATAAATAATTATTCAATGGCGCTAAATCAGGCAGAACGATGCATACCCTGGTGGTAAACCATGCTTCAATCTCAAAGTCATACAAACTTTATTCAATGTATTATGCATTATATAAAACACAACATAAATAAAATTAATTTTTGCACGAAAATGTTTTAATACAGCTTCGTTTACTGCGCCGCATGCAAACGCCACCAGTTTCAAGACAGAAGTCAATCCGAAGCCTGTACTTCCCATCATTCCCATGTAGGTTGAGGCGACGTTCAGGAGAACGCCCGTAGACACTAGCGCCACTTTTTCCTCTAGGTTTTTTTATTTAGAAACTCTATGGATGCAGCTAAGTGACCTAACAGCAACTGAATTTCAGTAATGCTGTAACTGTGTGTAAATTTGAGATCCGGTCGCAATAAGTACGATGACATTGAACGTTTCTTTAGCGAAGTTAAAATTGTGTTTGACATTGTGATGTTTACAGAAACGTGGTTTACTTGCGAAGAGGATGTGTTTGAAATGCAAGGATATGTCTTACTTTGTAAACCGCTATGAGAAGCGCGGCGGAGGCGTGTCTATTCTAGCCTCAAAGGAAGTGCAGTGCGAATTACTTTCTGAATTTAGTTGTTCTACTCCTCATTATAAAACACTAGTTCTGGAATCACGGAAATCTTTATTTTGTGTCTGCTATCGCTCACCTCGCGGTGACGTTTCCTGTTTTTTTAGCTTTTAAGATTCTCTCCTGGAATTTGTAAATTATCATACATATCATATCATTTTAGGCGGCGACTTCAATATTCATTTACTTGCAGATAATCCTAATAAAGCTGCCTTTGAGTCTCTCTTAGACATACACAATTGCCAAAATGTAATAGCTTCTCCAACGTTGCTGGCAAAAACCACAGAAACGCTGCTGGATCTCTTCATTACAAATGTTGATTTGCACCGCGTGCACTCTGGTGTCATTAACTACTGCCTAAGCGACCATCTTCAAATATTTATTTCTGTAAATGAGTCTTCTAAAATTATTGATCATTGTACACCAGTAGGACAGGTTTTCTTACAGATTAATTAACCCTTTAAAATTAACCACTTTTCGTGAATCTCACATATAAACTGGGATGATGTACTGAGTGAACTTGATCCGGAAATCGCTTACGACAGATTTTTAGAAAAGTTTACAGCTATCTACAATTCATGCTTTCCACAAAAACCATTTAACCGACCGAAGAAAGCTCGTAAGCCATGGATAACGACTGACCTTTTGCATCTAATAAGAAAACGAGGACAGTTGTACAAAACATTCATTCAAACTAGATGTCCTGGTGCGCTTAGTGCCTTCAAAAACATAGAAATCACGTCACTAAAGAACTTCGTGCTGCTAAAAACAGATACGATTATAACTGCTTAATTTCTTTGAGTCAACGTTCTGGGGACATGTGACGCAAATTAAATGCGATATTTGGCGGACGTACTGACCTATCACAAGGATATCGAAAGACAACGTGGAAATTTCTGGAGTAGAACTAGCAAATGCATTTAATGATTCGTTTCTTTATAATCTCCCATTATCGTCTGGAGGCGATAGCCTGTCTTACATGCAACCGCGCTGCGAGCATACAATTTTTCTGCGGCCAGTGTCTGAAACGGAAGTTATTACAACCTACACTAGTTCAAAAAACAGCACAGCCACAGATATGATGGATCTGCAGATAAAACTGGTAAAATTCGTTATTGATTCAATCGTGCATTGCTTAATGCATATAATTAACAACTGCCTTTCATGTGCAGTCTTTTCTCGTAAAATGCAATGCGCAAAAATTACAGCAATTTTACAAAAAAGGTGATAAGAACGACCTTACGAACTATCGTCCAATCTCAATTCTGCCAGTCTTTTCAAAAGGTCTTGAAAAAATAATTTTAACACGTTTTTTTCATTTACTGATCACTACAACATAATAACTGACTCGCAATATAGCTTAAGAAAAGATATATCTACCGAGCTGCCACTGCTCACTCAAAAAGAACTAATACTTGAAATGTTTGAAACTCAGAACTTGGTCCTTGGCGTCTTTCTAGATTTCACAAAAGCATTCGATCATATTAATCACAACATACTCATTCAAACATTGCAGCACTATGGCATTCGAGGGAAAGCTCTGTCACTTATTTCTTCGTACCTAGAGCATCCGTCGCAGTTTGTCACGATTAATGGTCACTCTTCTTCACTAAAGCCAGTTAATTTAGGTGTTCCACAGGGAAGCATTTTGGGTCCTTTTCTCTTTGTTCTTTACATTAACAATATTGTTAACATTGATCATACGGTCAAGCATTATTATACGCTGACGATACTAGCCTATTTTTTGCCGGCTTGGATGTCGCGTGCCTGTCTTTCGCGCAAACGAAACACTTCGTCGTATTCACTTATGGGCTACAAATAATGAATTAAAGCTAAACATTAGTAAAACTAAGGCCGTTTTGTTTCACCCACGAAACAAATTCTGCGAACTCCCCCGACTATTGCTAAACAATTTCGAAATAGAAGTTGTAGAAAGTTTTAAACGCTCGCGTAATTTTTTCAAATAATTTGTCCTGGGATGCTCAGATTAATTACCTGTCAAAAAAGCTGTCCAAAGTAATTGCTCCTATGCGTCGACATTGCGCTACGTTCCCTCTTTCGGTTAATAATATTCTGTACAATGCCCTATTTTCTTCCATGCTAAACTACGGTGCACTAGTTTGGGGAACAACAAAAGAAAATATTAAAAAAAAAAAACTTCTTTCACTTCAGAAGCGTGCAATACGCCTAGTTTTTTAAAGCTCCTTACTTAAGTCACACAGAGGACATGTTAAAAAAGTTTAAGATTGTTAACACACAATGTATGTACAATTTCAGACTACTTCGGCAACATAAGCTGGAAACAAATAAGAAAAATTACCTTCTGAAATCACTGGCGAGGTTGACAAAAATTTCCCCTACATACCACACACGCTATCCCGAAAAATGGAAAGTTGGCAAATGCCGCACGACCTATGGTAAGCAAATGCTAAGGTACACTTTTTACCCAACTTGTTAAATGAGTTGGCCAAAAATGGCACAGATGTAGAAATGATCTCTTTTAATGAGCTTCGAAGCTTATATGTATAACTCTCTAATGTTTTACCTTTTTGTTGAAACACTAATTGTGTTTCTCGATTTCCTCCATTTCTCATTCAGTGAATTTCTCACAATGTTTTTGTATATATTTATGGAATTTCTTAATGCACATATTTGCCCACTGTTTGCATTCTTGTACACTTTTCTGAAGTTTTTTGCATTTTCTGCATATTGATTTTTTTTGTGTACATGTATGGGACTTGTACCACTGTATGCCATACTCTGGTGCACGGACCCAGTCAAGCCTTTTCAGGCTTTTTGTCCGTGCTCCAAACATCTTAAAGATGTTGAATAAAGCTGAATTAAATTGAATCTGGTCGATTGCGTCTCGCCAGTGTCCTCAATATATCTTACACCCTGGCCTATACAGACGAAAACGTGCGCGCGATATCAACAGTTGGTGACCGCACGTCGCAGATACTTGTATCCCCGTGCGCGAACTTGGATTGGACGCAAAAGGCCTCGACAGCCGGCCACGTGCACGTGGACAGTGATGAGGCACACACAGTGAGGAAATAAAATTGGCAACCAGCACTAGACGCAGCGCAAACCGCAACCAGCGTACACATGTCAGCAGAGCAGCGCTGCTGACTTGGCGCAAAGCTCAACTGCAGCGCCCTCAGTTTGTAGGAAACAGTCATGCCCGGCTCGAAAGGGCGAGTTGCGAAACTGCAGAAATATCAACGCTGGCTGCATGATTCGACACTCTGACCGGTAAGCTTTCCATTTCACTAAAAAATAGGCATCGTGAAAATTGGTCGTCCCTCTAAGTAGTTAATCTTAATTAGACTTAAGGCATTTTAATCACCCTTAATTAATATTGATTAGCCTACATGAATATATAAATTGAAATTAGGCTTTCCTTAGTACCCTTAATCTTGATTAGGATAACTAATTTAACAAAATATTTTAATTAGCCTCTTTATTCTTAATTGCCCTTAACTAATAATCATTACGCTCAAGTAATTTCATCATAATTAATCTCCATTAGGCTTCCTTACCCATCATGTCTTAAGGAGTCGGACTTAACTTCATCGTAATTAAACTTTTATTAACCTTAATTACTCCTAACACCTCTTTAGTACTCGCTATATATAGTGATAATTATAAATTTAGTAGTCATACGTAGCCATAAGGCATTCTCAGATATATCGATTCCCGCCCCATAAGATTTAAGGGGGGACGTGGCTTTGAAAATAAACTTCCTGATTTCTTCATGGATTTTGATGAAAATTGGCACAAATGTTTAGAATGTCTCCCTGATACTTCCATAAAAGTTTCAGAGTGATACCTTGAGAACATTTTATTGAGCAGAATTTTTCTCTCTTGAACTTTCTGGAGGGCCTGGGGAGCTTAAAAAACATGATGGAAGGCTCGTTGAGTATTGACTCCATAGCTCAATGCATGCTGAAGGTCGTGACAGTCTTACTTTTTTTTTTCGCAACACAAATTTTTTAGATAGTCATTTTTCAAGTTACCTTCGCACCAAGCACACTTTCGGGGTGAACGAATAGCCACGCCATAAATTTATAAATAGTCAAGATAAAAATGCGAGACTGTCTCGACCTGCACTGTAGTCCAAGGAACGTGACAAAAAAAAAAAACAGAATCAAAATAGGCTAAACGGTAACGAAGTATGCCTATGGAGCGCATGGCGCCGCGCGTTAGACGGACGGACGAATTTCCTAAGGACGTAGCCCTAGAATGCTTATGCATTAAAACAAATTTTCTTCTCGATGAGTAGGTACCCCTTAATGCGACTTTTTTTTTCTTCAGTTTGCGTTCGACTCAGCACTTCGACTTTATAGCTAAGCTTCTTGCCAAGTTCCAGGCACTTTTTCTTACCTATGTGGCCTCTAATGCCGAACGCCATGGACGCATATTTTGACAAGTGGCATAGAACACCCTTTCTCGCGGGCAAGCCAAGCGCGTGTTGATCCACAGTTGCACTAGAAGAAACTGAAGCATCAGATACACAATGAGTACAACATGACACTATGGATTACCATTTAAAATTTGAACAAATAATGTATGATGTTTAGCATGTAAATATGGCTATACTATAATATCCAGCCTGTCTATAATTCACTGCATAACATGCTGCCTTTAATACTAATATTTATACCTCAAAAACAACACTTCATTTGCTTCATAGTTCATGAGCCAATCACACCAAGAATACTTCGCTTTACGTAGATGTCAACTGGAGTTAAGTGTGCCCGTTAATTTAATTTCGTTACATAGGTTACTCTAGCTGTTATTTGCTCCACCATTTGTCATCAGCATGTTTATCCCCACTTAAGGTCGAAGGCCTCTTCCATGAGGTGATACCCGGCTACCTCCATCTTACATCAGTCAATTGCATGCTATGCCTGCAAACTTCCTGATTTCATCACTGTGCCAGCCTTCTGCGCCTCCGACTGTTTCCTTTCATTTGAGCACCCATTCTTCTTTTCATATTCTTGGAGCTTCACCCATTCTTTTTTTTTTTTTTCATGTTCTTGCAGCTTCAGCGGCATATCTGTCGCAGAAGTTGAAAAGCATAGCTATTGCAGCTTTGTCATGGGTCACCCAAAACGAGTGTCATAATGTCGTTATTGCTACTATCATCGTTATGGAGAAGTTGGGAGCTCCGCAACAGCATGAGGGTCTTGCCGCCGCCGTCAGTCATCCTTGTTGCTCTATCACTACCGGAGTCACAAATATACGCAGTATTCATCCCTAAAACGCAATGTTTGCATTCTTTATTTAACGAACGTCACTGCACGTTAGCATGTGGTGCACGCCGGTTCTACACCACCGCCAAACCGGAATGCGCGCACACCGCAGCGGCACTATACAGTCGCAGAGTAATTTTTTGGATGCCTCATTTTTTTTTCCCCAACCTGCTCGATTCAGCACAGATTTAATGTAACACTGTGATCCATATCGTGACATTGTGCGCAATGTTGCAAACATGGCGGCCGTTGTTGCCCGTATCTTCCCATTCGTTGGCATAGGCTGTTTCATTGGCCAGCCTTCATCTCTATCTTGCCACAGAGTTAATATAAAGTAAATCTGTGCTTCTTGCTAACGTTTAGCTGCTGTGAAGTCGTAGTCGACTAAGCACAAGATAAGCACCAGCAAAACAGCGCTGCTTAGGCCTATCGATATTCCTCCATGCCCAGCCTTAGACATTGTGGCGATGCGAAAATTAACCGTCTGCCGGGGTGGTTGCATGCCGTTGAGGGAAGCTTACCGCTGATATATGCTTGCGGCAGCAATATATTATCGGCAATCGGACTCGAGATTATGTGCGCGCAGCACGGCCGTAGATTCGTGATTCGGAGTTAGGATTCGAGAGTTCCTGCCAAGGTCTGCGCACTAAATGAACAAAACTACGAAAGCTTGCGTGTAGGCAGAGAGCCACACGTTGCATTCTTGCAACAAGGCTTAAACTGGCTTCGTCGAGCACTCAATCGTGCATGCTAAATCTGCACCTCACGGCATCGAAAGGCCCCCGGGGCTCTCCTCGACCACCATGAAATTGAAAGTAATTTCGCTCAGTATTCTAGGCGTTGTAGTAGCAGCGGACTCGAGATGTTTTCCTTGATTCGGACTGCCAGAATATCCTGACATATTCGTGGTCCCTTTCGTGTCCCAAAGTTGGTCGGCGACTGCATTCACTCTACTGCTATTTTGCACGGACTACGATAGCCTGCAGGAGACGACATCGTTCACTCTTACCATTAAGTAGCTTGTTGCCAAGCTTGTCTACATGGCATTTCTTGGCAGTCGCATTATAACTGCTATTTGTCTAGCGCGGCACATTCTAAGTGGCATGTGTTCGCATTGAGTATAAGGAGGGTAAATGGGAGTCAGAGAAGGCTGTGTTATATTTCGTACTGCAGTATGGGCAGTTACGGTATAAATGGTCTAAAGTTCGCCTTCCTAAACGAAGGGAATAACTTCTACATACTCTACTGTCTGAATGCAGCACGCCAAACAGCAGAGAAGTGAATTTATTGGATGAAATTCAATTATGTAGCCCACAGCGTGTAGCACACAAGAGATGCAAGGATCAACCAAACCCGCAGTGAAAATCACAAGAATTCCAGTTCTCTCTCAATGCCAACAAACTTGAGCTGTTCAGTAGGCCCATATCTGTTAAAAAAAAAAGAGAGAGAAAAAAAAACACCAAGATGATTGTTTTGAGACTCTATTTCTAGTAAATGTTTTTTAACAGGAACACAATTTCAGCAACAGATGTATAGACGAACAACATACACAATCAGCACTGACCCATGAGTTGGTAACAGCCATTAAAGGAGCACTGACCGAAATTTGTCTTGTTTGTAGCCTATGTGAGCGATTTTGTGCACAACAGCGTTGAGCGATGGCATCGAGTGATGGAGCGGGCTGTCGTGCGACTAAATTGGTCGTTCTTGTCACTCGATCGCTTGGTACTGGAAATCTAGAATTTCTCGCTCTTTGCCCAGAAGAGCGAGAAATTGATTTCACTAAGGCGTTTGATACAATTAACCATCGTATTCTTTTAAGTAAACTTGAATCTTATGGCATTTCTGGGCCGCCTTTACAATTAATTCGCAACTACCTAATAGACCGACCATATATAGTAGAAGTTAATGGTGTCTTCTCCTCATCAAAAATTGTAAATACGGGCGTGCCTCAGGGGTCAATACTTGGGCCACTTTTATTTCTCATATTCATTAATGACTTGCCAGAAATATTAACACATGCACACTGCCTTCTTTATGCCGATGACACCACTATTTTCCCATCTGATAAAAATTTACTCGCATTGCAGGATAAACTTAACGCTGACCTAGCGAATGTTCATTAATGGTGTGTAAAAAACAAGCTATCCATTAACCCATCTAAGACAACACTTATGGTATTCCATTCTTCAAGAACTTATCACATTGACTCTATTGTAGTGTCTCTAAATAATAATGTACTTAGAAGATCCGCGTCTACTAAATTTCTTGGTGTAGTTCTAGATGAGAACCTAAAGTTCCAGTGCCATATTCAATCACTTATTCAAAAAATCTCATTTGGTATTCACATCATCATAAAAACGCGCTCTTTTTTCAGCAAACCACTCTCATGTCTTTATATTACGCATACATACACAGTCATCTCTCATACTGCCTGTCATCCTGGGGTAATACATATGCCATACATCTTCATCAGCTAGAAGTTTTGCAAAAGCAGGCATTACGACTAATTGCATTCCAATCGCATACATCTCCCTCTGCTCCCATATTCCGTTCCCTAAATGTTTTACCTTTACGCATGTTATTTAATCACAAGCTGTCACTGCTTATGTTTCGTCTTATAAATACCGAGCTTAATATTCCAGGTTTTACTCACTCTAGCCTAATAAATTATAACAACACAAGATTTTCAGCACAACTCAATCTTCTTCTTCCAAAAGCACGAACTAATTATGTGAATTTTACCGTCGCGTTTTTAGGCATTTCTGTTTGGAATTCAATACCATCTGATATGAAGTCATCCAGATTATTATCATTCAAGCGTAGAACGAAGGAGCATTTCATGAACACTTTATTTGACACATAATATAGTTTAACGAACGTAGAAATAATTAGATGTTGTTCTGGTTTACTCATATGCAATGTACTGTCCAAATTACCAAGTCACTGAATTTTGCCTATAAATTGATACTTCTCGTTGTTAGTTTTACGTGCCATTTATCCTCGTTTGAATTTCTGCGAGTTATCTTTAATGATTTATGCAATTTTTTCTTTCTTTTTAACTGTGATTATACTTGTGATGTTTTTAAAAGATTTTTTTCTCTCTTACCGTTCATTTCCGATGATAGAGAAATTGTATATATATGACATGACTCGCTGTTTGCCACGATCCTACTAACCCCTTTTCATGTCTTGTTAGGAGGTTCCCCCCGACAGTTGTTACTTCGGGACCTCCGAATGTGTACTTACACCCACCCTGTATTTGATTTTGTCGTCAAATAAATATTGATTGATTGAAAAGTGCTATGAAAGACTAGCCAATAGTGCGAAGCCGGAACAGGAAGTACATCAGTGCTGTAGGAATGGTTGTCACACGGAAGAAGCAAAGGACCAAATTTTGATACGTGCAAAGAAAAAAAAAAAACCTACTGCAAGACCTTCAGAATTAATTTAAAGGGGCCCAGAACCACTTTTTATCGAAGTGAAGAAAGACATTTGAAGTGAAAATAGGCTATTTCAGAATCACTTTGCCGCAAAAAGTACTTCAATGCGCTCAGCAGAAGCGGAGTTATTGGCAATCAACATGGCCTCCGTTGTGCTCCCCTTTCTCCTCCAAAGCCTTGCACTGCGAAGGCTACGGCGGAGACGTCACCGTGACGTCCGAGACATCACCGTGGCGCGCGGTTGAAATTTCCGATTTGGTGTCTACGCCGCGCTAAACGTAAGCCAAACGAGGCTGTCTTCAGAGAGCCGCAGTGCACTTAGCCACTGGACTCGTGGCTGCACCTCGCAGCGACCGCGGTGTAGCCGACCGAAGTGACCAATAGCAGCCGCGTATTGGAGTGTGCTTTATTACGAAATAAAGCACACAGAAAAGAGCGAGGATCATGGTGTTTTTGAAACAAGAGCGTTCGAGAAAAAGGTTCGCGCTCCGCTTGCGAGCTCCACGGACTGCGTACGACAGCAGAGCTTGGCTGAGATGTTCACAACAGCGTATGCTACCCACGGACTATGTTATTTCCAAGCCCGAGGGGTGGTTCAGGGCCCCTTTAAGTTGCTGTGTACAGCAAAACAAATCAACTTAAATTATTAGACCATGGATCATGCCAGTTACAGTGCTCATTTGCTGCCCTCATACTGGCAACATACTGGCAACACGTCTCTCGCGTGGGCTCGACTTGTAGGCAATGCGTGGACGTGAGGGCCATCTCCGTTGCGTCGCTTGTCGCCAATGTACGCTAAAATCACTTACCTGGAGCTTACATGTTGACCCAGTAATTACACTCTGGAGCCCGAGTTCCTCAAGAGTGCAACAAATAATTAATTATGTTACCTTTTAAAGCAACCAGTTAAAAAACTTGCCAAGCGCAACACAGCTCCAGATGCGAAAAAAGCATGTCAGCAAGACCACCTGATGTGGCAGTCTTACAGTATACTAATATCAATTCTCTGGTAATCTAAAGACATGCAACAATAAATGATTATAAAATGCGATGCTACACATGCATTCTCGAAGGCAAGGCAAGAACAGCAGCCGCAAGCTTGGAACTAATCTCGACGCTGTGGCATTGCAAGAACAACCTTAGTTTCTCACAAATACCGTAGGCACTCGAATCGCCACACATGAATGAAAAGCAAGTGGCTATGTACAGCTCAGAAACTTTTAACTAGGTGCATCAGGCTTAGTCTGCGAAAACTCCCAGAAAATCATAACAGATCCTTTTGATGTGATGAACTCTCTAAATTTGTCCTAGGGTCTTAAACATCCACTTATCCTAGATAGTCAGTCCTCCTGCATTTCTAGTTATGAACAAGAAAGGCACATGTGAGCACGTGAAACATGAGTAGCCGTGTTATCTGCTAGCACAGCATTTTGGCAATTTCACCACCAGCAGCGCTATTCAAAATGGTGCTAGTTGCAGCATACAATGGCTGCCCAGTGCCAACACCTGAGCAAACAGCATCCATAATGTCATGGCAAGCTTGTATGGAAGTTCAGGGTGGAAAAACAACCAGCCTTTTGTGTTTGCATCTTTTCTGGTTTACTAAGCTTCTCATGGTAGGGGTGGTCCTTTTGCAAGTGCAGAAATATGATTTAATAATACAGCTTAATAAGTGTTTTTTTTGTGTGTTTTTTTAGTGTCCCTAAATAACAGACCGCAGCCAAACAAGGCATGTGAGTAACACAAGGGTTGCTTCCAACTTGTCCACAGCCAAAAACTAAATTTTAGTCATTATTAAATTCTGGGGTTTTACATGTTAAAACCACGATATGATTATGAGGTATGCCATAGTGGGGGACTCCAGGTTAATTTTGACCACCTGGGGTTCTTTAAAGTGCACGCAATGCACGGTACAAGGGTGTTTTTGCATTTCGCCCCCTCGAAATGCGGCCACCGTGGCCGTGATTCGATCCCGCAACCTCGGGCTTAGCAGCACAACACCAAAGTCACCACGGCGAGTGATTTCAGTCATAGCAGGTGTTAACTCTGTATATGTAAGCCCATTTTACTCATCATTTCTGGGCAACACAAGAAAATGCCATTCGACACTCCTTACAAATGTAGGGTGTCTTACTTTCTGCAACTAGTTTCTACTTTTCAATGATTTCCGAGTTTTTGTTTAATGACACTGTTTAACCCAAACTTCAACGAATTCAGAATTTTGCCACAAAAGTCAATATATATGTGAATATTACGCAATTCCACAAGGTGCTGTATGCATGCACACCAACTGCGCATGAAATTTGAACGTTTAAAGTACCAGTAATATCTAGGAGCATGCTTAGCATTTGAAATGAAACTGCAACACCTTGTCTGCATTAATACTAAAATCAGGAATTTTGGCTCTAATAATGCTGCCATAACGGTGATTGTTGAAAATATGGCAAAAAAGGACGAGCTTCTAATGCTGATCTTCAGCCTCACTACGAGTTTGGTCAAGAGCATGTGACATGTCCCAGAGAAAGAGATATCACCTTATTTTAAATGACAACGTTTAAAATGCAGAATTTGCAAGAATGGCTGTGGATTTAAAATACACACACACTGAAAAAGATAACTGCTAAAGCATTGTTCTTGAGGTGCTTGAGGACATGTTCAGCTATTAATGTAGAACAGACTTCGCACTGCAACCACACCCCCATGAAAGAGGACAATAAGAAACAACAATCATGCTGTTCCAAACTGGTAGCATAGCAGCCCTGGATCATCGGCACAGACTTTTTTTATACCTTCACTGTCAACTGAAACTTCCATGCAATTAAAGCACGTGAAACTTGGTAATTTACTAGTCATACCCTTCAAGCACACAAGGAACTACGAAAGATGCTTACCTGTAGTCAAAAAACAACTCTTCGCCAGACTGAATGTGCCGTTTTGCAAAAATGCCAATACGGTGGTCTCCATTCACCATCATCACTTTGGCATAGCAGTTCGGGTTAATGGAATGGTTGGCAAACCGAATCTTATTGCCTTTACGAGTGGCATCCACAACAAAATCTACAAGAAGAAACCATCACCGCAGCTGTCAACATCCATGTAAAGGCAAATAAAGTCAAACTTGCCCTTACCATTGTTCAGGTTGAAGAGAAAGCTGCACATGTACTTGTCATACACTTTTCCTCTACGATCAGCTTCATCTTGTGAAATGATCTAGGATTAAAGTTACAAGCCAAATTAGGTGTAGTATAGACTGCAAGCAAAAAGCATGCCTGAAAAAAAAAACAGCACATCCATTGCTTTCACTGGCTACACCACATTCTGCTTGGACAAGTATGTACGGGGTGTTTCACGTAACTTGAACCAAGGATTTTAAAAAAGTGGTTAACCACAGCTGGGTGAAACTGACAACATATGGTTTGCCACCATGTGGCACTCCTCAAAATATTTTTTGTATTATGCTTTATTAGTCAAATAACGGAGATAAATTATTAAAAATGTTTAATATTCACTTCAGGGCCAACTGCATTTTGTTACGTTGCAGAGGGGGTTCACAAACAAACGATCCATTTTTTGTGGCGACGTACATACTGTGTGGTAATCTTTTTCGGCATTTAAAGAAAGCCAACAAAATATGAAATACAACCATGTGACTGCGCTCATGTGCTATCATATTGCAGTGCTGTCAGCTGTGCTTCGAGCGAAAGAACCGTGCGCGCGAACCGTGGCGAAGTGAGCGGTCGCAGCTACAGGCATTGGCTTCACAGTGTGTCAGCATCTTTGACGGTGGCACACGGAGAGGAAGCGCCGTCGTCCCTGATAAGCAATAGGCTCGAAGCACGGTTGAGAGCGCTGCAATATGATAGTGCATGAGCGCAGTCATGTGGTTTTAGTTCATATTTCACAGGCTTTCTTTAAACGCTGAAAAAAATCACCACGCAGCATGTACATTGCCACAAAGAATTGGATTGGTTGTTTCTGAATCCCCTCTACAACGTAATGAAATGCACTTGGCCCTAAAGTGAATATTAAACATTTTGCACATTGATCTTGGTTAATGAACTAATTAAGCAGAATATAAAAAATATAAGGAGCGCCACATGACAGTAAACCGTATGTCGTTGGTTTCATTCAGCTGCAGCTAACCATATTTTTTAAATCCTTCGTTCAAGTTAGTGCAACACCCTGTATAACATGCTGTATTCAATTTGTATGACCTGAAGATATTATGATCAACTCATTGTGCTAATTAGTGCAGAATTAGCATTACTGCAGAAACAACACAGCACTCTACGAACAGAGCATTCATGTGTAGATTTAAGGAAGGCAATTCAATCAGAAGGCCAGACAGTATGCTAATACTCCTTAGTGTACTGTCATAAGCTTGTGTTATTGACTTAACAGCCAGAGCTCTACCAAACAACAGTGTTAACCTTACATAAATATCACCTAATATGTCCAATGTATTTGCTTTCATCAGTGTCCTTTTGGTTTGTCCCACACTACTAATGTCTGAGCCTTACCACTCACAGATGAACATGTTTATGTTCCTTTTTCTTATGTTTTTTTTACAATGCCATGCAATCAGAAGTTTGCATGATTGCCTAATGGGGTACTTTTGAGATGATCAACCATAAAAGTAACAAATAGTTTTTTTTCATAAAACTAAAAAATGCAACATAATTTTGTAGCAGCAAACATTTTAGCATAGCACCATGCATTTCTGTTACATCAATCAGCTTCTCCAGTGGATTAACTATTAATTAAGGGTTAACAACCAGCAATGATACTTACCTCTCCACAGTACTCAGATATGAATTCATTTTTTTGAGCTGTCTCCTTCAAGAATATCCCCCAGCCAGCAACATCGGATGGTGCCAGCAACAGGTGCTGAAAATTTGTAACTTGTTCTCAAATCAGCATCTTGAAAAGTGGTGATTATAGCTTACCTTTCTCAGGCCCCTCTGTACACTCACATTTTTGCAGGAAATGTTTTGGACATCAAACTGATCTGTATGGAGAGAAAATTGTGGCACCACATACATAATCAAGTAATGATACTTAACAATACCCAAATAAATTCCACTAAAATATCCTGATGGCTGCAGTGAGGTGAGGCATGCTTATACAAATACACATTTGCACGGAAAGAACAAGGGCAGAGACGTTAGGACACCTTGTGCTGCATGTCCTGCATCCTGCTATTAAAGGGACACTAAAGAGCAACACTAAATCAGTTCAGATTGATGAAGAATTCTTTCGAGATCCTATTTTCACTTTCCTTGTGGAAGAACACTGATCACAAGTTCTTATAATTGAAGTATAAAAGCCAATCACAAGCAAGGTGGTGCTGATATTTGTTACAGCATGTGCTGACATTGCTGCAGGGAATCTTTTGCCTGGTCTGGTTTCATTACACTGCCTTAGCTAGCAAGCATTGCCAGAAATGGGGGTGGACAAGGAGAAACCTGCTTGCAAAGTACTCGCCAAATGGCTCTTTCCTAGAGCAAAGTCTCTCCCGAGTCCACACAGGAGGAGAAAGGCATTAGAGATGGAATGCCATTGCCGCATGGCAAAAAAAAAAAAAAAAAAAAAAAAAAAAAAAAAAAAAAAAAAAAACCAATTGCACTGAATGCCAGCACAGTCAATAAAAACATAACTGTATCAATGAATTACAAGGAAGTTATTCACTCATGGCTTGCAGTAATTCACGCCAACACTGAGCAAGACACAAGCTATCTCTGCTCTGCATTTTACACAGAAATTTCAGATCTGCACCCCGAGGTAATAGTGGATTAGTAACCTATATGACACAGTCTACAGCTTACAATAGAAAGTCTAGCAAGCTGGTAGGGATCTATGCTACTGAAATCAAACACATTAAACCGCGTGGAGCACAACATATTGTAGTCCATATACAGTGATAAAAAATTGTTGCGATTGACGAAAATCGATTTCAGTGAAAATAAATGTATATTCTGTGACGGTAAGCTCTATATGTTTATCTTATTTGTGATTGCCGGAGTCGGAGGCCTTGCTACTTTAAAAAAATAAACTCAGGTACACATTAGATTTGCATGTACATTTATTTTGTACTAGGAATCCATAAAAACTAGGTGCACATTTGATTTGGCGGCCCATTAGAATTGAGTAAATACTGCCAAATGAAGCAGTGGTGTATTCTGATGTCTTTATGCCTCTTTAATTTGGACCACAGGATAATTAAATGAATTGTTGGCCCTGTCAAGCTAGAATTAACAGAAGCTTACCGTATCAGTATTTATTTTGGTCAGATTTATTATTAGCAGAGAAAATGAAAGCCAAATTGCCTTTTTTTAATTTCAGACATTAACCATCATGTTGATAACTCGAGTTGTCACAGCTTTCATATATTTCAGCCATGTTGTGAACAAAGAGCCCATCAAAGTGGTGAGCTTGATTCTTTGCTATTTTTTATGCAATGGAATTCTTTTCACAAATAAAAATTTATGAGGCTATACGGATGCTACCAAAACCTATGACGTCAAAAGAACTTTGTGGAGGAATTTCAAGGTGGTGACAGTAGCAATCTCCATCCTTTGTGCCTATCAATACCTCTAATCAAAAAAGCACTGATGTCGGTATAAATCCAAAAGTGTATTTTAAAAAACTAGCCTAGCGCACTTTCTTTAGTGCACTTGCATAAGTTGCCAAGAAAATGTTTTAGTATAATATGATTCTACGGACCATGCGGGTGAATGACTTCAAATCGCAGGTCCTTGCAGCATTGACATCAACTCTACTTGTTCTGTGGCTCTTAGGCTCCCCGTAATTTTACGCAGAAACAATTGACATCATTGATAGGCATGATAACGTTTGCACAGCTGCTCGCCTGCTTATTTCTGGCTCCTTGCTTCCTATGTGTGTTATCAGGAATAGACATTAGCATGTGTTTGTCTGAACACAGAATGTGTGTTGGTGCATGGTACAGTTAAACCTCGATTTAATGAACCTCGATTTAACGAAATTCACAATGTAACAAACTATTTTTATTTCCCCATCTTAGTTCTACTGAATTAACGAAAACTCGATATAACGAAGTTTTTCGCTACAACTTTGTTATATCGAGGTTTTACTGTACAATTCTATTCCTTAAAACAAAGGCGTGGCACTGCAGATACCATAGCATTCAACTGGCTTCACCGCATGGGACACCAACAACGACTGTGGGTCAAGTTCGCTCACGATAGCGGACATAAAAAATGCTTGCCAAAGAGATGCAGCCGCACACTCATTTCCTTTTTTTGGTGGCTTGTAATCAGAAAGCAGTATGGGCTGCTTTTCCCAGTACCCCATGGTGAGAGGACACTGTAAACCCCCTTGGCATGAGCATAATGTCATACATACCCTGACTCTATCGGGACAAGTAAATACAGTTTAACCATGTTAGGACGAATTCATATCCTGTACAAAAATGCTTTCGCTATATCCAATATTTGTTATAAGCACACAGACTATGTACAGTAAAAGGTCGATAATTCGAATTGGGTTAATTCTAAATTTCGGCTAATTCAAAGTATTTGAGCAGTCCAGTCATTTTCAATGCAAATTCTACCAGATAATTTGAAAAGCCCGCACGGCTCTATCCGGATAATTCGTAGTTTCCGGCTGGCAGCTACGTGAGACTACTAGGTTAGGGCGCTCCATACAGTCGCCGACCGATATTCCGGACCTCGCGGGGACCGAAAAATAGCCTGAAATACTCGTTGGGCCGGAAAAAATAAATTTATTATGCTGCTTAGTGCGGCTTAAAGAAAATCTCTAATAATGCCCTGTCTCATACTAGCTTGGAGGGGATTAGACTTGCTTGGATTTGCGCAAGACTGACATCGTCTCCATGTACAGTCGACACATGCGTCACCGCGTTGGCGATCTCCGCGAACATGAAAATCGACGAAACGAGCTTCGCACGACTTATATGGCTTTCACGAAGGCACAGGAGGTGGCGCCGATCACCGAGACACCTGCTCAATGTACACACCATGTTCAAAATAGCAACCGAAACTTAGAAAAAAAAAAAAAAAAACAGATCTCACAGTAAATAATTATGACGATAATGCTGACCGCAAAAAGAAAGAAAATTGAAAAAGTGCCGTCCTTTGGAGAGTTTGGTTGGCCAAGGAATAGCTGGCATGGCCTCCGAGATTGGAGGCTGGCGAGCGCTCTCTATTGATAGCGTGCGCCTCCCAATCTTGAAGGCTAAACAGCGGGCCAGTGGAAGCCAAGCCAGTGAGAAATCCAACCTGGCGGCCTCCATGATTGGGTAGCATGGCTCGGAACCAGCGATTTAGTCCAGAAAATCGAACTTTGGGGCCTGAATTCACCCGAAAAATCAGTTGTGGGAATGCATTAGCTCAATGGGAACCCTGACGGTGCATTTTTGAAGTCCGCAATATCCAGCAAGTCCGAATTTTTGGAGTCAAGCACCCGCCCGTCCGCTTTAGCAGTGGTTATCGATTCCGTGAACATCGTCCGCAACTTTGTTCAGTGCAGCGCGGGGTGATTTTTATTTGCTCCGTGTTGTGAGCCAGTTGGAGAACATAGCACTTGGGGCGGCAAACTACCGCGCCAAGCAATCAAACATCAGTGATTAAATCAAGTAATCTTTCTCGGACATGGAAAATAAAGGCAATTTCTTTTTGCGGGAAGTTCTTGTTTGTTTGTTTTTTCTTAATTTCGGTTAATTCGAAAATCCACTTAATTAGAAGAATTTTCGTGGTCCAGTGGCCTTCGAATTATCAAGGTTTTACTGTAGATGGATCCAAGCACTCTATCTGGATCTCGAACATCATTTGTAAGTACACTTTCAATTTTTGCCTGATTTGTGTTGTAAAATATTTTTTTTTTGCTTAATTAACGATGCTTCAGGAAAGAATTAATAGGTTTCTCATAGGACGCAATGAGAAAACATGTTCTGCAGAATGAACGTCTCGCAGAACCAACCTGCCTACAGAACAAATTAGGTCTGTTCTGCGAGGAACAACTGTAGTTTCCTCCGCTTCTTGTGACTAGATAGAAAGTACTTGGAAACAATTGGTAACTCACAAGGGAGGGAATCATTTTTCAATGTCCATGCAGCAACGCTCAATATCAACGACTTGATGACTTGTTTGAATGTTTTCAATATGTTTCCTTGAAAATGTATGTTGCATGGATTGTACAATTTCCGTAGCAGTTTGTCTGCTCGGGGAACATAGTTCTTTCCAAGTTTGCATGCCACTGCAGATCAGATGGCAGAGAGAACATGCCTCTCTGGGTTAATCCTACTTTCTGCTACAGTTTAATACGGGACACATCAGCATATTGTTAAGCACTACAGCATTTCATTGAATAGTGCAGCAGTGCTATGCATGACCGAAGAATAATACGCAAGTCGAGGCTGTCCGCTGGTTGCTCACACCATAAAACAGACAATATGGTTTATGCACTCGTCCGTTAGATTTGTGTGTACCACACTCTCGGAGTCAATCATGCGCACACGATGATTAAAATAACAAGCACAGTGAAAAAGAAAATGCCGCCACTGAAAGCAAATGTATCACAAAGATGCACAGACTGGCGTGGAGCAGAACATCATTCGCACAGTTGAAACTCTGATTGCAGAGCCCTCACAGTAATGAAGAGCACCACATGCTTGTCTCGCAAGGAGGAGTTTTGAAACCGAAAAAGTATCTATCTCTAAACGATGGGCTGTACTCTCCAGCAAACCCGCATTCATGCCACCAACACTCACGGGCATCACCTGCCGCTGATGGGGAAGCGTAGCTTGCCTGAAACGGAGTTCTGGAGAAGGACCCATGCGTGGTGAGGCCACCTATTGCGAATCACGTCGCCGCACAGGTGCCGTAACTGGTGAACTGGCGTTGCACTGTAGCCATGCATTCACCGTAACCGGTTGGCTATGCACTTATGTACTTTTTGATGGTCACGGTGGTTTTGTTCGCAACAAGCATGTTCATCTTAAGTGAAGCTGTCATAAGTGGCCCTACTGTATTACCTCAAAAAGTTTTGAAAAAGACCAAATAATAATGAAGATATAATGAGCATAAACTCTCCTGATTCCTCCTCAAGGATTAGTCAAGGGCGGCAGAAAATTACCATATTTACTCGAATGTAACGCAACCACGACTGTGTAACGCAAGGGTCGACTTTCCAGTCAAGCGAAAAAAAAATAAAAATAAAATAAAACCGCGAATGTAACGCGAGATGAAAGGAAGAAGAAATGTTACCTTTATTCAAGAAATCATAGCTTGGAAACAAGTTCTCTTGGGCAATCCCTTTCAGAGATTGTTTCACTTTCGCGAAATTTCCAGTGACTCGGCACCGAATGCCTCCCGTCCCCAACAAGTGTTTTTGGCGCTGTGCCAAGCTTGCGATCAGTGCCAAAAGTGTTGTCAGCCTCTTGGCACTGATCTTGGCTTGTGCCGGCACCGAACTTAGAGGGGTTTGGTGCCGGCACGAGCCAAGCCTCGCGAAAGCGAAACTATCTCCGAAAGTGATAGCCCAAGTGACATTATAATCGAGCTTGTTTGAGATTAAGTACCTCTTAAGAGGCCACAAAACTTTTGATTTGGCGACGCTACCAGGCCACTACGAGGTCCACAGAGTTCGTTCGACCGGCCTCAGATTTAAAGAGGGCCCTCTGATTGGTCTTGCCATTCGCGAAGCATTGACTCGTTGGCGTAAAGCTGCCGAGCCACGGCGGAGTTTCCCACTCTCTCGGCCATCAAAGTTGCTCGTCTCTCGAAGTGGGTGTGATACTGTATGCGCTATGTCGCCATAACGTCACGAATAAATGGAGTCAAAGTGCGAAAGGCCACAGGGTACTGCAACACCGTAACCATAAAACCAGTCACAAGCACAGTGAAAATGGCGTTGATTCCAACAAAAACAACAAGATGCTCATTTGACGAATCACCCGACGTTTGTACACAGGTGCGAGTAAAAGCGGGTGCGAAAGAGAAAATCTGGGGGCTTGTGCTCCTTGAATATCTGACTTTGCCTAGGTACTACGAAGAAGCTTCTTTGCTCAATTTGTATGCGTTTGTCCCTAGGCATTGTGGAGTGAGGTCCCGTGCGCGAGTTTGTTTACACTCTGACGCTGGCTGCCTGCGCGGTGAACCAGGAGAAGCAGTGGGTAATGACACCCCATTTGGTGATTGCTGGGTTGCTCTGTGTAAAGGTACCTCGGACGTACGCAAATCCCAGAAGCTAAACGTACGTCGGACAGACTTTCTCATGCCTTACAGTGCTCTATTTTCGACACGCATGGCAGCTGCACGGCCACCATTATCCATCATGTTGACTCTCTGATTGGCTGTCGAGAGGTCACTTGTTTTGAGAGTTGTGCCGGGTAGCGGAAGTTTTGCAAAATGCAATTTTGAATTTTCATGAAGATGACGAAGCGTGACGTGGAGCTTGCAATTTTATTGACTAATACTTTTTTCATGTCAATGGCAGCTATATTGGGGTTTAGTGCTTTAAAAAGAAAGGGACTGTAGCATTCAGAAGCCCGTGCAATGCACCTCAAATTTCGCAAATATGGGGTGTGGCGGTCCTAAATAGCTGCCATGTCAGCTTGCTGATTGGCTGAAGGAATATCCCGTGAGGAGCGTCACAGGAAGGTCTGTTTCGTAAATGTCAATTTGACGTTGCATGAAGTTGCACTGGGCCGCCATTACAGAGAATTTGTGGTGCGACGAGCCGTGCAAATTATGTTAATGAGCGGCCATGTGCAATGACGGACGAGGGGCATGTGTATCACCGCATTTTCCCCGCCGTTTGGGGCACTCTAGAGGGAACTCTCGCACTGCGATCGTTCAGCCACCATGGGAATAATGGGAAGTACATGGATTTGTCAGATTTTCATTCTTGTGGATTCGGACACTCCTGTGGCTTTGTTTATTATACTCTTTATCTACCTTAACTGTCCAAAATTTCAGAGCAAGTGCAGAATACAAGTGCAGAATACTCTGCGAACACAAACGATTGCTACTAATTTACAATTTAATTAATTTTACAAGTGCAGAATACTCTGCGCACACACACAATTGCAGCGATTCAGCCTGTCGAGGTGGCCAAATCGAAACGTGCCAAGTGTCTCATTGCGCTGACTTAATAAAGCAAACAGTTTCCTTCTCAGTAAAAATAAAGCAGCTAGTTAAAAGCGTTCTATTATTCCATCAAAATCGCGCTTCTCGCTTCCGCCATCTGCATGCGTACAAGGTGTCTGCGTCAATAGCTAGGATGCTAGTTAGTTAATTCAGGTTTAATGGCGCAAAAGCGACAAAGGCCATGCTGCGCCAGGCACAAGGTATTAAGAAATGAGATGTGAATGTAGCGAGAATTGCGTTACCTTATATTCTATGTAATAAACCGGCTTCAACTAAAAACTTGAACAAGTCAGTGAATGGCACTAGCGGATCATCTCCCAATAGTAAGGCGGGGGTGTAAAGGTATGTGTAAGTTATACAGATTCTGCAGAATTTTCCGTCTGTGTGTTTCTATATGTGGACATGTCATAACAATGTGTATTACTGTGAGAGGTTCATGACACGTATCGCAGGTTGGCGGATCTTCTTTTCTAAGTAAGAAGTTGTGCGTCAGATGTGTGTGCCCTATTCGAAGTCGACATAGGATCACCTCGTAGAACCGTTGCTGGTGACTGCACGATTTCCACTCGCCAAGCAGGGGTTTGATTATGTGTAACTTGTTATTAATGCAGGAGTCCCATTCTTGTTGCCATTTTGATGTCAGGGCTTTGCGAATTGCTCGTATACTGTCTTTGTATGGAAGTTTTGTGTGTGTTAGGTCTTTGTGCGCTGCCATGGCCGCGCATCTATCTGCTGATTCGTTCCCTGGTATCCCAACATGGCTAGGGACCCAGCAGAATCGTATGGTTCGTCCGTATTGTTATTAAGCACCATGTTTAAGATATCGCCGAGCAGCGGTTCACAGTCGGATTTTAAATTTAAAGCTCCGAGTGCACTCAACGAATCGGTGTAAATGACAGCACTCTTCTGTTTGTCGGTGATAACTTTGTTTACTGCCGTCCATATAGCCATAACTTCGGCGGTAAAGACTGAAGCAGAATTATGTATTCGGATGCTATTTTCCCAATTTTCCGTTACGGTTCCCACACCCACGTATTCTTGTGTTTTAGAACGTCTGTGTAAAATTCTGTGTGATCTTTATATTTTTCTTGAATAGTGCGGAACTCTTGCATTATGTGTTCGTGTGGGGTGTCAATTCACTATAGAAGGTTACAATCAAGTTTGAAATGCTTCGTTTATAAAGTAAACTTTTATGTCACACGTTGTCAAAGGCGTTTGAAAAATCTAATAAACAATTGGCAATCAAAGAATGGTCACACATTTGGTGTAGTTTGTAAGTAAATGTTAATAATGGTGCTTAAGTTTATTTTTAACAAAAGTTTAATGATACTTCTCTCGAAACCAGTGCTATCGGCAGAATTTGTTCTTAAGGCTAGATATCCTTTGCAAACTCTCCGTAGGCAATTCCTGGAACTCAATTTATTGAGTTCGTGAACGCTCAGTTCTGGTGAGAAGACCATTTCCAGTTTAGCATGTTCCATAAAAACTGGCCAGTCAGCAAGCTGCAGTTTCCACCGGCGTGGCTTAATGCCTAGGGTTGGTGGTGATGGTAAGATTTTTATGATTGCGGGCAAGTGATCACTACCATATGGCGTGTCGAGGGCTTCCCATTTAAGATCGCTAAAAAGAGATGGTGAACAAAAAGCTAAATCTAAACAACTAAAAGTGCGTGAAGTAGGTGAAAAATACGTTGATGCACCCGAGTTTAAGAGGCAGATATCATTTGACAGGATAAAATCTTCGATGAGCTGCCCTCTTGGGTCAGTTTTGCCACTGCCCCAAAGAGTACAATGAGCATTAAAATCTCCAACTAAAACAAAAGGCTCCGGCAGCTGGTCTGTTAAATTTTCTAAATCTTTACTAGTAAATAGGTATGGGGTGGAAGATATAGTGAACAAATGGTGATGGTTTATGAGACAGAACGGTGACCGCTACAGCCTCGAGAGATGTATTTAATTGGACATTTCGTGTAGGAGTGCCGCCCTGCACTACTATGGCGACTCCTCCTGACAGACGGCTGGAGTGTTCGCAGTCCTTGCATACGACAGTAAAACCTTTCAAGAATTGTGTATTTTTTGGGCCTAAGTTCGTTTCTTGAAGGCAGAGTGCAACTGGCGATAGCTTATTTATAATGTCTTTGATGTCACCTAGATTATGAATCAGGCCTCTACAGTTCCAATGGATGATGAAAGCCATTGTAAGACAAATAAAAATGTTTACTTATGTGCGTGTGAGCTAAAAAGTGATAGGTGACATGTAATAGAAAGATCACTACTCTAATCAAGGGCGGTAGCCGTTCAGGTTACCTGTCCCTTTTTCGGCGCAGTTACAAGAAGTCTGTCCTTCTTGCTGCGCTCCAGGGAGCGCGGATCTTTTGGCGTCAATGACGCCGGGGTTTTTGGGTCGACCTCCATCGCCTTCTCCGAGGCGCTGGTACGATCGAGAGCCAGGCGCCGAAACGCGTGTCTCGGGCCGTGGAGTTCGGTTCAACTTTGGGCCCTGCGACACTGCGGTCTGCCGGCCCGTATTCGATGATGATGGAGCAGCACTGGCTGCTACCACCAAGGGGGCGGATGGAGTCTCTGCAGGAGTGCCGCGCGCGGACCTTGTAGACTCCTGAAACCGGTGTGGCGCTGCCCCCTGCCGCGCCGCACTGGCATAGCTAAGTTGAGGTAAGTGTCCCAACCTTTTCCTCGCTTCATAGAATGAAATTTTTTCTTTTACGGTGATTGCAATTATTTCTTTTTCTTTTTTCCAGCAAGGGCAACTCCGTGAGTAGGCTGGATGGTCTCCCTTACAATTGGCACAATGTGCAGGAGCATTGCAGTTGTCAGAAGGATGGTCGTTGGCACTACACTTCGCGCATGTTTCTTTTCCTCTGCATGATTGTGATGCATGTCCAAACCTCTGGCACTTGAAGCACCGCCTTGGGTTCGGTATGTACGGTCGGACGTTGATTCTTAGGTATCCTGCTTCGAGTGATGTGGGCACAGTACTAGTTCCAAATGTTAGTATCACATGTTTTGTGGGGATTTGTTGGTCGTTTCGTCTGAGTGTAATCCTTTGTACCTTAATTACGTTTTGATCTTGGAACCCTTCGAGGAGCTCTTCGTCACTAAGGTTTAGGAAATCTTCTTCTGATATTACTCCCTGCTTGTGTTGAGCGAGCGATGTGGAGAGATTGTGACGTTAATGTCACCGACACTGGTGAGTTGGGCGAGCTTTTCAACTTGGTCTTTCTTTTTCAGTTCGAGGAGGAGGTCTCCGCTAGCCATCTTTGTGGCTTTTGTAGTCAGGTCCAATCGTGTTTACGAGGCATTTCGATACAAGAAGGGTGAGAGTTTTCTTACGCTTGTGTTGCCTTCACTATGAAGGACATGGTACTTAGGGAAGGTGTCTAGGTCGGTTCGGAGGGTAAATTGGAAAATTGCATCGGTGCGACTCTTTTCAGAGGCCGATCTGAAAGTCGGGGGAACGCTTCTGCCATAACATGGTTTCAAAGTTCGGCGGCGGTGGTAGCCACCCACCACCGAGCCCAACAAGGGACGCTACAGGTTACGCGAAACCTGCGACGCCAGCTATGCACCGCCACTATAACCTAATGTACATACCCAAGACTGGATACATTAAACACGGTTAACCCTTGCCGCCCGGAAATTTGGAAGTGAGAAGAAGTGAGTAGGAGACAGGACAGATGGAAAAGTGAGAGAAAAGACAAAGATTGAAGAGGGGGACGGAAAAGGCGACTGCCGATTTCCTCCAGGAGGGTCAGTCTGGAGGTGCCGTCTATGTGAAGCAGAGGCCGAAGAGGTGTGTTGCCTCCGCTGGGGGGCCTTAAAGGTCCAATCACCCGGCATTGACTCAACCCCCAGGATCCCCCTTTCCCCAGACACGGCTAAGCCGCGCAACGGCTACACGCGGGAGGGTCCAACCCTCATGTGCTCGGTGTCCGTGGTGTCGCAACACACCAAACGCCTGCTGACGCAGACGCCCCTGCGGGGAGCTAGGATGCGTGTCCCCGGAAAACGGAATGAGTAATGGTATACTGGCGCCAACGCGCTTGTTTTTTTAATTTGACACAACTTACGCGACCTACCAATAGCGATGAGTGACATTCTAGGCCGCATTATTGCTATCTCGTGAAAAGCAAGTGACTCAGCCCGACTCATCTGCTGAGAAGCGGCTGAATATCACCGATAGCATTGCATGTGCCACAGGCATCCACTTGTGCGACGCAAGCGCTGGCGCTGCATCTCTTCTTTACTGTGTGACTTACTCGCATCTGCGCAAGGAAACTTCAAGGGCGCCATGCGTACATTTATTCTTATAAATTAAAAAGCCGATGTTGTCAAAACCTCTGATGATTCATTAATCTTGATTTCAATACAAACGCAGCAGTGAAAGTGCAAAATGTCGCAGAAGGTTTGTAATGTTCAAGCAATATTATTTCAAGTGAAACATGTTTTTAAATGATCGCCCAAACACAAATGCCAACACCAACCGAGAGCGATGCAAATGCTACAAGCATGTGTTATGAACATAAGATTTCATGGCCCCAAACGACGAGGAAAATACGGCGATACACATGCCTCTCGTCTGCATTGTATATGGCCGCTCATTAGCATATTTGAGCGGCTTGTGGCACCACAAATTATGGCGGAACATCTCTGCAATAGCGGCCCAGTGCAACTTAATGCAACGTATAAATGACATTTACGAAACGGCCCTGTAAACCTCCTCACAAGATATTCCTCAGCCAATCAGCAAGCTGACATGGCGGCTATCTAGAACCGCCACCACCCCCATATTTGCAAAACTTCAGGTGCATTGTACGGGCTTCTGAACGCTACAGTCCCTTTCTTTGTAAAGCGCTAAAATTGCAATATAGCTGCCATGGACATGAAAAAAGTATTAGTTGATAAAATTTACAGCTCCACGTCACATTTCGTTATCTTGATGAAAACGCAAAATTGCATTTTGAAAAACTTTGCTTCCCGGCACAAATTTCAAAACACGTGACCTCTTGACAGCCAATCAGAGAGTCAATATGATGGACAATGGCGGCCGTGTAGCCGCCATGCGTGTTGAGAAAAAAAATTAAAATTAAATTATGGGGTTTTATGTGCCAAAACCACGATCTGATTATGAGGCACGCCGTAGTGGGAGACTCCGGAAATTTCGACCACCTGGGGTTCTTTAACGTGCACCTAAATCTAAGTACGCGGGTGTTTTCGCATTTCGCCCTTATCGAAATGCGGCTGCCGTGGCCGGGATTCGATACCGCGATGCGTGTTTAGAATAGAGCCCCTTGTACAAAAACGTGTTTATGGATTGGATTGAGATGTACAGGTTGCCAACATAACGATAAAAATAGCAAGATTTAGAATATTTGTTTTAAACGGTCAATTTTGCCATATTCCAATGTAACACGAGGGTCGAGTTCAAGCAACGAAAGTCGTGAAAAAAAACTCACATTACAATAGAGTAAATGCGGTATGTGCGTGACGAGATTCGGAAATTTGGAAACACAGGATGCAGTCAGCTGATGAAAAACAGGGTTAATTGGAGATCGCTTACAGAAACGCTCATTCTCTAAAGAAAATAAATAGGTTGATGATGATGGCAACCACTCGGAAGGAGACCAGAGAAAACACTGAATCAGCCCAGCCAGTTACAAGATGACAATCATTGATGGCTGAAGACAATGCCACTACCATAGCATTTCCACAAATAATGAATTGTAATATCAAACTTTTTTTTCAAAAACAACAGACATTAAAGGGACACTAAAGGCAAATATAATGGTGTTTTTCACTGGTCGATCTGGAGTGGCCGCCGAAATCCTGGAGCGAGTGCTCACAATTCACCAACCCTAATCTGCCAGTGGAGAGCGAAAATGCTCTGCGCTGGATCGTACCGGAAGTCTGCGCACACACGTCACAAAAATCGACTTCTGCTCTGCATGTTTTCATGGCCACCAAGATCGCCGTCCCCCATCGAGTGGAAGTGACGTGTGCTTCTCGTCCTATTTCCGCCCGAATCCGCGCCTCGACAGCGGAGCAAGTGAGAGCGATCCGGCGCGGAGCGAGTTGATCCGGAACGACCAGTGGAAAGTGCGAACCCGCTCCAGATCGACCAGTGAAATTCGGATTCGCAGCCATGGAGCAAAAAATCCTGCTCCAGATCGACCAGTGAAAAATGCCATAAGTCAAGCTAAAGTGATCGTGCTCGAGAATCTCTAAGGCGTCAATATTATCACGAACAGAGTCTTAGTAATCAAGCAATTGAAGTAAATGCAGGAAACGATTATAAACTCCCCGGGACATTCAAGTAGTACTTGCTCGATGACGAAGGCGCTCCTCATTTAAATTCTGTGACTCAACCACTCGTTATAACATGTGGGGATGCGCGACTCTCACGCGTCTCCTGTGGTCTGGCATCACCGCCGTGGCTGGGCGCCGGAGGCGGTCGTAGTGGTTGCGGCACATTGCGAGAGATGGCGCGAGTGTCGCGATGCTAATGACACCGAACGGCGGGGTGACTTGGGAGAAAAGGTCGAAGGCACTCTCTGTTGTGTTGGGATCAGTGAGTGACGCGGACGTCCCGCGCGTGCTGCCGATCCACGCTTCGCGAGACGTCTCGCGTGGCTCGGAACGGGGCACCAGTATGGACGAACACGGATCGTTTGAATGCGCTACGTTCGCGTGACCGTACACGTGAACGACCTAGGCGATGGTGTCACAGCATGGGGCGAAACATATTCGCTCGCTATCGGGTCGCGGTGAGTCGGACTTCTTGATTTGTCGTGCGCCCATGTGAATGTTCAATTGGTTGTAATTCGGCTAGTGTGCATTGGTGTATGAAAGGCGCCAATAAATGCCCTTTTGGATTGTTTGCACTACTGTGCTGTCGTTCCTTTGTCCAAGAGCACATGTGAGACCCCACATCTGGCTGCCCAACGTGGACCTCTTGGGGCACGGACGATAATTTTACCAGTTTTGCTCGGTTCGAGATCAACCTTTGCTTGAACCGAAGCATTAGTCCTAGGTGGATTTTGATCGCTAGTGTCGGCGGCATGCTTTCTTGAGCGAGGCAACGGTTGCTGTAGCGTGTTTGAACTTTTTCAAATGCTAAGCCTTATGCGTGAGTGTTTTGAAGTACACTCGTCGGTACGAGAGCCACGTGGTCTGCATCCTGGGAGAGCGAGGCCTAGTGCTCGCGGAGCATGGCAAGCCTGAAGCGAGTGAGTACGGAAGCCTCGTGGGTGGTCCAAATTTCTTATGTACAATAGCTTCTTCTATCTCTTGACTTCGGAAGTCACGGCTCAGGGAGGCCGGGTGGCCCGCGGGCCACGGGTGCGCTACAGGCTGACTGTATAGCGGCATGGCACCGGGCGCTCCGACACCGTCTGGGATGGTGGGCGCCGTCAACTCGGATGCTGTGTGCACCGAGCGGGGTAGGACCACCTCCAGAGCTAACGTCTCCTCGCGGCTGCCTGTTGTGCCCATTTTGGGTGTTGTGTTTTTTTTTTTTTGGATGCCGGTTGTTCTCAAAGTAGCGACGCATTAGGACTAAGGCTTTACAAGCCACCTGTCGCACGTGGAGGGACACAACCTGGTGGACCAATGTGTTGAGGTGTCGCACCTTGCTTCCCTCATTTTAGTTAGCCTCGCACGAATTGAAATTACTCGTTCCATTCAAGAAAGCGAGCTTTGTTCACGTGAACTCAGCATTTGAAATGCCGCCCGAAATTTTGCTAACCGAATTGAACATCGTACCACGTGGGCGATGCGCATGCCGAATTCCTCTCAATTGCACTACTTTAGTGTCTGTCGATGCGCTGAGTGTACGCAGCGTGAGCAGAGTCACCCTGGTTTGCTGTCACCTGCACATCGTCAACGCTGCTGCCCGGACTACAATTGAGCTACCCCAGGTGATGCAGAAGCCTGTGGCCAGTTCGGTGCAGCGATTTCGGCTGGCCGCCTGTGTCCGGCTCGCTACCCTCGGGGGCTGGGAAAAGGGCCGGCAGTCACCAACGACCTACAGCGGCTCTCGCCGGTAGGGCGCGTCGCTCGTGCCGACTTCTGTGTCGCCGTTTCCGGAGTCCTGTGCTGGAGTCGTGCCATCGAATCTGCAGAGCTGGTGCTGTGACCAACGGACGCCAGTGGTGAACCCCAGAGACAATGTCGGCTCGCATGCTTGTGGATAACGTGTGGACATTTCCTCGGCGACGCGCGCGTTGATAGACCTTGTGACATGTTTCGCCGGAGTATGTGTAGTGATTTAAGGCTGGGGGGATGTGGGGATGCGCGACTCTCACGCGTCTCCTGTGGTCCCGGCTTCACGCGTGGCTGGGCGCCGGAGGCGGTCCGTAGTGGTTGCGGCACGTTGCGAGAGATGGCGCGAGGTCACGATGCTAACGCCACCGAACGGCGGGGTGACTTGGGAGAAAAAGGTCGAAGGCGCTCTCTGTTTGGGTTGGGATCGGTGAGCGACGCGGACGTCCGCGCGGCGCCGATCAACGCTTCGAGAGACGTCTCACGTGGCTCGGAGTGGGGCACCAGTATGGACGAACACGGATCGTTCGAACGCGCTACCGTTCGCGTGACCGTACACGTGAACGACTATGCGATGGTGTCAAGCATGGGGCGAACATATTCGCTCGCTATCGGGTCGCGGTGAGCTTCCTTGATTCGTCGCGCGCTCATGTGAATGTTCAATTGGTTGTAATTTGGCTAGTGTGCATTGGTGTATGAAAGGTGCAAAATGCCCTTTTGATTGTTTGCACTACTGTGTTGTCGTTCCTTTGTCCCAAGAGCACTGTGAGACCCCACAAACATCATCATTTATTGCATTATAAGATGAAAGAATATGCTTCTTGTTCAGT